>NC_138903.1:114987177-115534140 GCF_965194825.1 Balaenoptera physalus | reverse complement strand
GGAACATGTCAGTCACATCTGTGGCTACCTTGAAATTAGGGAGTGATTATGGGACCAAATTCAAGACTGTTGGAGTGACTAATGATTTGAATCAGGAAAACCTTTTAATTTATGGAAAACACTGTCAACTTTGAAATAGCTACTGCCACCTCGGCAGGGTACAGCATACCTCTAAACTAGGAAACTATTAGGGTTCCCTCTACCGTGGTTTTACAAAACAAAAACACAAAGATAGGGAAAGATCAACCCCAAAGTGAACCTTTGTCTTTGTTCACTTCTAGTGCCTATTCAGTACTGTTTGGCATTTGGAAATCTGTTTCAATCATTCCTTCCTTCTATCATTTCATCACTGATTGATTCATTCAGCAAATATTTGAGTACCTACTCTATGCCAAGATGATGAGTTCAGAGTGGATAGTGAAGTTAAAGAAACACCTCCAAGGACATCATTTAAAAGGGGAGATATTGGGTGAATGAGAAATCTTTAAAGAGACGGTAAAAGTGTCACAGGTTGGGTGGAGGAGACTACTGCAAGGTCCTTGTGTGGGGCCCTAATTTGAAATATACATTAGAAACTTGAGGATATTAGGGAACAGCCAAATGGACTCCAATTTACAAGGGGCCCCCTGGCAGAAAGAGGGAAGGGGATTTAAGCACTGAAGAGCAATTCACAAAAAAGACTTTTCAATAAAACCTCTGGAAGGAGGATGGAATGGTATCCTTAGAAGTCAGATCACTCACCATGGAGCCAGAAAGTCAAAACATCCTGTATTGTGGTTCCAGGTCAGGGAGGATGAGAGGAATATTCCCAGGGCATCATGAAGAGGTGTCACTAAAATGTCCCCACAAATGGTTCGTGGTGAACTTGTCCAATGTTCCTCAAAGAAGACCATAAAGTTGAAAGGTACTCTTGGGGGTTGGAGAGTGGACAGAAGGAGCTTAAATCTGTAGTCTCTTGAATGCTAGACAATTTGTATTTGACCAAGAAATCTGAAATCAATGAAGGATAATGATTGTCCTCCAACTTTGAAAGTTGTGAAGTAGAACCTTGGAAGTGGAACCTTAGAGGTGGGGACCAATAGAGCAAGTGCAAAACTACACAGAGTGGCAGTTCAGGCCAAGAAAGAGCTCCTTGAGTATAAAGGAAAATGAGAGGCCTAAGACAAAGAAGAAGGTTGCAGTCTATTAACCAAAATCTGTGGGGCTCAGAGCCAAATATCACTGACCTTGTGTCAAAGCCTTTGACTGTTCCTGGGTCTAGATTGCCATGGAAAAGCATGTCTTACTTATACTAATTAACTTTACATGAGTCTGTATTTGTAGATTATATGTTCACCTCTATTACACAAAGTCACATCATTCACACATCTACGCATTATTTTTCTGGCATACAACATTTGGAAAATTTTTAACACTCTATTTCCTGCTTTGGGTTTCAGTATTTGTGAGTCCGATTTAATGAAAACTTTATCTAGAATCAACTCCATGGAAGCTCTGTGGCAAGACTTCTACAGTTCATTTTTCAGGGGCCTCCAACAGGACAGAAGGGAAGTGGAGTTTTCATTTTTCCTGCTTAGCTCTTTTTGATACACTTTTGCTCTGAGAAGAATATGAAAAAGAAAGAAATATTTTAAGAGTTTAAATGTAATAAAGCCTTTCAAAATAACCAAAAAGAGTTATTGTTTTACGATACTGAAACTGAAACAAGTTTTGGGGATGGGGGTTGGCAGGAATGGGGAAGTTGAGAACCAAGGTATTGAGCCATGGGTTTTATTCTTGAAATAAAACAGTAGAAGGGAATCCATTAAAATGAGCCTCTTTTTTGCCTTCCTGAAGGAATCCTAGTGTTGAGTCTGATGAGTGGATATTTGCTAGGCAGTAGATATACAGAATTGAAGTAATAAGGCTTTTAGATGCACAGGGGCCATAAGCCAAGCCAACCCAATCAACCCACACACGATGCATCTACCTATCTGCAAGGCTATGGGCAAAGACCCAAGAGGACCCATTGGCTGTCTCCCACTGACACTAAACCTCAATCTTCATGTTGCCATTGGCCTTCTGGACTTTTCCATTAGTATTAACTGATTTTCTTGTCTAATGCTCCCCATGTTGCTTCAGATGTAATATCCCAATTCTAGCATGGATTACCCAGAAACCAGCTCTCCAAACTAGCCATCTCCATACAGATAATCCCTGCTCCTCTACAGGTATATAGAAAGGAGAACCAGATGAGGTCCAGACACCCAGCTTCTCAGGAGTCATAGGAACTGAAACTCACAGGCATAAAAAGTCTGGCCCAATCTACCATCCCTTAAACATCCTGCACAAAGGAACGTTTTGTAAAATGAAAGATTAATTAAGAATGGGCAAGATTCCATCACCCACTTCCTCCTGCCAGAGCCCAGGGCTGCTCCATTCATCAACAGCAAATTGTAGTCCGGGTCACTTGATCTCGGGAAGCTAAGAGGGGTCAGGCCACTGTTCATGCTCATGTATCTACAGGGTGCTGGTGTAGAGTGCACAAAGGTAGGTCTTCTCACCCTTTCCTATCTTCTTTGTCACCAGTCATCCTGTCAAAGGACCTGGCCTTCACCATGATGGAAACAAAAAGCCCACTTTTTCCGAGAAGGGCTTTTATGTGTTTACAGGCAATCTTTTGGTATATGTATCACGGGTGATGACTTTTAAGGATACAAAAGACTGCAGTAGTGTTGATGGCAATCATTTTATTTACTTCTTTCCTTCCTTGGCTTGAAAACATGAACCAAATATATCCTCTAAGTAAGGGAAAATTGTAATAATGCTGTTGAGTGCAGATTTTACTGCTATAGTAACTGTAAAATCACACTGATAATAGGTTAAAAAAATAATTGTATGTTGGGATTGAGTTTTAGTGCTATGACTAAAACCCAGGAAAGCAAATTTAATAAAAATGTAGTTGACAGGAGTTTTATATGTCATGATATAGGATCTAGTGAACAGGACAGATCAAAGGTTTCTGACTTTAACTGATGGTGGAGCACAGGATTAAGCAATCATCCTACCAGATGGCTGGGGGATGGGGGAAGGGGTAGAGACACAGTGGATAATCTCTTACAGGTACAGCTGGAAGGTGCGCATCAAAGAAATGCCACCATGGTAAGCAAGGGGAACAAGATTAGGAAGAGAGAAACTGAGTCTCCAAGGTTACCCTTTTAGTGCTGAAAGGGCACATCAGAGAATGATAATCCTCTGTCAGTACGGCAGGTGGAGATGGGAATTAAAGGAAGAATTTTTAAAGTAATAGGTGGGGTACAATAGTACTACCAAGAGGAAAAAGGGACAAAATAGTATATCTGGGAGCTTCAGGATGGCAGAAGAGTAAGACGCGGAGATCACCTTCCTCCCCACAAATACATCAGAAATATATCTACATGTGGAACAGCTCCTACAGAACACCTACTGAACGCTGGCAGAAGACCTCAGACCTCCCCAAAGGCAAGAAACTCCCCACGTACCTGGGTAGGGCAAAAGAAAAAAGAAAAAACAGAGACAAAAGAATAGGGACGGGACCTGCACCAGTGGGAGGGAGCCGTGAAGGAGGAAAGGTCTCCGCACACTAGAAGCCCCTTCGCGGGAGGAGATGGCGGGTGGCGGAGGGGGGGAGCTTCAGAGCCACGGAGGAGAGCGCAGCCACAGGGGTGCAGAGGGCAAAGCGGAGAGATTCCCGCACAGAGGATCGGTGCCGACCAGCACTCACCAGCCCGAGAGGCTTGTCTGCTGACCCGCTGGGGCGGGCGGGGATGGGAGCTGAGGCGCGGGCTGCGGTCGGATCGCAGGGAGAGGACTGGGGTTGGCGGTGTGAACACAGCCTGAAGGCGTTAGTGTGCCACAGCTAGCCGGGAGGGAGTCCGGGAAAAGTCTGCAGCTGCCGAAGAGGCAAGAGACTTTTTCTTGCCTCTTTGTTTCGCGGTGCGCGAGGAGAGGGGATTCAGAGAGCCGCCTAAAGGAGCTCCAGAGACAGGCGCGAGCCGCGGCTATCAGCGCAGGCCCCAGAGACGGTCATGAGACGCTAAGGCTGCTGCTGCCACCACCAAGAAGCCTGTGTGCGAGCACAGGTCACTCTCCACACCGCCCCTCCCGGGAGCCTGTGCAGCCCGCCACTGCCAGGCTCCTGTGATCCAGGGACAACTTCCCCGGGAGAACGCACGGCGTGCCTCAGGCTGCTGCAACATCACGCCGGCCTCTGCAGCCGCAGGCTCGCCCCGCCTCCTCTGTATCCCTCCCTTCCCCCGGCCTGAGTGAGCCAGAGCCCCCGAAGCAGCTGCTCCTTTAACCCCGTCCTGTGTGAGCGGAGAACAGACGCCCTCAGGCGACCTACACGCAGAGGCGGGTCCAAATCCAAAGCTGAACCCCGGGAGCTGTGCGAACAAAGAAGAGAAAGGGAAATCTCTCCCAGCAGCCTCAGGAGAAGCGGATTAAATCTCCACAATCAACGTGATGTACCTGCACCTGTGGACTACCTGAATAGACAATGAATCATCCCAAATTGAGGAGGTGGACTTTGGGAACAACGATATATATATTTTTCACTTTTTCTCTTTTTGTGAGTGTGTATGTGCATGCTTCTGTGTGTGATTTTGTCTGTATAGCTTTGCTTTTACCATTTGTCCTAGGGTTCTGTCTGTCCATTTTGTTTTTGTTTTTTTATTACTTAAAATTTTTTTTCTTAATAATCATTTTTTATTTTAATAACTTTATTTTATTTTATTTTATTTTCTCTTCTTCTTTCTTTTTTTTCTCCCTTTTATTCTGAGGCGTGTGGAGGACAGGCTCTTGGTGCTCAAGCCAGGTGTCATGGCTGTGCCACTGAGGTGGGAGAGCCAAGTTCAGGACACTGGTCCACAAGAGACCTCCCAGCTCCATGTAACACCAAATGGCAAAAACCTCCCAGAGATCTCCATCTCAACGCCAACACCCAGCTCCACTCAATGACCAGCAACCTACAGTGCAGGACACCCTATGCCAAACAACTAGCAAGACAGGAACACAACCCCATCCATTAGCAGAGAGGCTGCCTAAAACCATAATAAGGCCACAGACACCCCAAAACACACCACCAGACATGGACCTTCCACCAGAAAGACAAAATCCAGCCTCATCCACCAGAACACAGGCACCAGTCCCCTCCACCAGAAAGCCTACACAACCCACTGAACCAACCTTAGCCACTGGGGACAGACACCAAAACCAACAGAAACAACGAATCTGCAGCCTGCGAAAAGGAGACCACAAACACAATAAGTTAAGCAAAATGAGAAGACAGAGAAACACACAGCAGATGAAGGAGCAAGGCAGAAACCACCAGACCTAACAAATGAAGAGGAAAAAGGCAGTCTACCTGAAAAAGAATTCAGAATAATGATAGTAAAGATGATCCAAAATCTTGGAAATAGAATGGAGAAAATACAAGAAACGTTTAACAGGGACCTAGAAGAACTAAAGATCAAATAAACAGAGATGAACAACACAATAAATGAAATTAAAAATTCTCTACAAGGGATCAATAGCAGAATAGCTGAGGCAAAAGAACGGATAAGTGACCTGGAAGATAAAATAGTGGAAATAACTACTGCAGAGCAGAATAAAGAAAAAAGAATGAAAAGAATTGAGGACAGTCTCAGAGACCTCTGGGACAACATTAAACGCACCAACATTCCAATTATAGGGGTCCCAGAAGAAGAAGAGAAAAAGAAAGGGACTGAGAAAATATTTGAAGAGATTATACTTGAAAACTTCCCTAATATGGGAAAGGAAATACTTAATCAACTCCAGGAAGCACAGAGAGTCCAATACAGGATAAATCCAAGGAGAAACACGCTGAGACACATATTAATCAAACTATCAAAAATTAAATACAAAGAAAAAATATTAGAAACAGCAAGAGAGAAACAACAAGTAACACATAAGGGAATCCCCATAAGGTTAACAGCTGATCTTTCAGCAGAAACTCTGCAAGCCAGAAGGGAGTGGCAGGACATATTTAAAGTGATGAAGGAGAAAAACCTACAACGAACATTACTCTACCCAGCAAGGATCTCATTCAAATTCCATGGAGAAATTAAAACCTTTACAGACAAGCAAAAGCTATGAGAATTCAGCACCACCAAACCAGCTCTACAAAAAATGCTAAAGGAACTTCTCTAGGCAGGAAACACAAGAGAAGGAAAAGACCTACAATAACAAACCCAAAATAATTAAGAAAATGGTAATAGGAACATACATATCGATAACTACTTAAATGTAAATGGATTAAATGCTCCAACCGAAAGACATACACTGGCAGAATGGATACAAAAACAAGACCCGTATATATGCTGTCTGCAAGAGACCCACTTCAGACCAAGGGACACATACAGACTGAAAGTGAGGGGATGGAAAAATATACTCCACGCAAATGGAAATCAAAACAAAGCTGGACTAGCAATTCTCATATCAGACAAAATAGACTTTAAAATAAAGACTATTACAAGAGACAAAGAAGGACACGACATAATGATCAAGGGATCAATCCAAGAAGAAGATTTAACAACTGTAAATATTTATGCACCCAACATAGGAGCACTTCAATACATAAGGCAAATGCTAACAGCCATAAAAAGGGAAATTGACAGTAACACAACCATAGTAGGGGACTTTTAACACCCCACTTTCACCAATGGACAGATCATCCAAAATGAAAATAAATAAGGAAACACAAGCTTTAAATGACACATTAAACAAGATGGACTTAATTCATATTTATAGGACATTCCATCCAAAAACAACAGAATACACTTTCTTCTCAAGTGCTCATGGAACATTCTCCAGGATAGATCATATCTTGGGTCACAAATCAAACCTTGGTAAATTTAAGAAAATTGAAATCGTATCAAGTATCTTCTCCAACCACAACGCTATGAGACTAGATATCAATTACAGGAAAAAAATGTAAAAAATACAAACACATGGAAGCTAAATAATACGCTACTAAATAACCAAGAGATCACTGAAGAAATCAAAGAGGAAATCAAAAAATACCTAGAAACAAATGACAGTGAAAACACGACGACCCAAAACCTATGGGAGGCAGCAAAAGCAGTTTTAAGAGGGAAGTTTATAGCAATACAATCCTACCTCAAAAAAAAAAGAACCATCTCAAATAAAAAACCTAACTTTACACCGAAAGCAATTAGAGAAAGAAGAAAAAAAACCCCCAAACTTAGCAGAAGGAAAGAAATCATAAAGATCAGATCAGAAATAAATGAAAAAGAAATGAAGGAAATGATAGCAAAGATCAATAAAACTAAAAGCTGGTTCTTTGAGAAGATAAACAAAATCGATAAAACATTAGCCAGACTCATCAAGAAATAAAAGGGGAAGACTCAAATCAACAGAATTAGACATGAAAAAGGAGAAGTAACAACTGACACTGCAGAAATACAAAGGATCATGAGAGATTACTACAAGCAACTATATGCCAATAAAATGGAAAACCTGGAAGAAATGGACAAATTCTTAGAAAACCACAACCTTCCAAGACTGAACCAGGAAGAAATAGGAAATATAAACAGACCAATCTCAAGCACTGAAATTGAAACAGTGATGAAAAATCTTCCAACAAACAAAAGCCCAGGACCACATGGCTTCACAGGCAAATTCTATCAAATATTTAGAGAAGAGCTAACACCTATCCTTCTCAAACTCTTCCAAAATATACCAGAGGGAGTAACACTCCCAAACTCACTCTACGAGGCCACCATAACCCTGACACCAAAACCAGAAAAAGAGGCCACAAAAAAAAGAAAACTGCATGCCAATATCACTGATGAACATAGACGTGAAAATCCTGAACAAAATACTAGCAAACAGAATCCAACAGCACAAGTCCTTCTGGATATGTTCCCTCCACCCACCAATTCCCAAGTTCCTGTGTCCCCCTTTATTGATCACAGACTCAGGTGGACTCTGGGGACCTCTCCTACAGAGGGCCAGGGCCAGTGGTCCTGCAGGTGAGTCTTGTCTAGAAGAGGGACTCAGGGATGTGTTAGGACCCCTGAGGAAAAAAAAAAAAGAATCCAACAGCACATTAATAGGATCATACACCATGAGCAAGTGGGGTTTATCCCAGGAATGCAAGGATTCTTCAATATATGCAAACCAATCAATGTGATACACCATATTAACAAATTGAAGGATAAAAACCATATGATAATCTCAACAGATGCAGAAAACCCTTTTGACAAAATTCAACACCGATTTGTGATAAAAACTCTCCAGAAAGCAGGCATAGAGAGAACCTACCTCACCATAATAAAGGCCGTATATGACAATCCCATGGCCAACATCATTCTCAATGGTGAAAAACTGAAACCATTTCCTCTATGATCAGGAACAAGACAAGGTTGCCCACTCGCACCACTATTATTCAACATAGTTTTAGAAATTTTAGCCACAGCAATCAGAGAAGAAAAAGAAATAAAAGGAATCCAAATCAGAAAAGAAGAAGTAAAACTGTCACTGTTTACAGATGACATGATACTATACATAGAGAATCCTAAAGATGCTATCAGAAAACTACTAGAGCTAATCAATGAATTTGGTAAAGTAGCAGGATACAAAATTAATGCACAGAAATCAATTGCATTCATATACACTAATGATGAAAAATCTGAAAGAAAAATTAAGGAAACACTCCCATTTACCATTGCAAAAAAAAAAGAATAAAATACCTAGGAATAAACCTACCTAAGGAGATGAAACACCTGTATGCAGAAAAGTATAAGACACTGATGAAAGAAATTAAAGATGATACAAACAGATGGAGAGATACACCATGTTCTTGGATTGGAAGAGTCAACATTGTGAAAATGATTATACTCCCCAAAGCAATCTACAAATTCAATGCAATCCCTATCAAACTATCAATGGCAATTTTCACAGAACTAGAACAAAATATTTAACAATTTGTATGGAAACACAAAAGACCCCGAACAGCCAAAGCAATCTTGAGAAAGAAAAACGGAGCTGGAGGAATCAGGCTCCCAGACTTCAGACTATACTACAAAGCTACAGTAATCAAGACAGTATGGTACTGGCACAAAAACAGACATATAGATCAATGCAACAGGATAGAAAGCCCAGAGAAAAACCTACACACATATGGTCACCTTATCTTTGATAAAGGAGGCAAGAACATACAATGGAGAAAAGGCAGCCTCTTCAATAAGTGGTGCTGGGAAAACTGGACAGCCACATGTAAAAGAATGAAATTAGAACACTCCCTAACACCATACACAAAAATAAACTCAAAATGGGTTGAAGACCTAAATGTAAGGCTAGACACTATAAAACTCCTAGAGGAAAACATAGGAAGAACACTCTTTGACATAAATCACAGCAAGATCCTTTTTAACCCACCTCTCAGAGAAATGGAAATAAAAACAAAAGTAAACAAGTGGAACCTAATGAAACTTAAAAACTTTTGCACAGCAAAGGAAAACATAAACAAGACGAAAAGACAACCCTCAGAATGTGAGGAAATATTTGCAAACGAAGCAACTGATAAATGATTAACCTCCAAAAATATACAAGCAGCTCATGCTGCTCAATATCAAAGAACAAACAACCCAATCCATAAATGGGCAGAAGACCTAAATAGACATTTCTCCAAAGAAGATATACAGATTGCCAACAAACACATGAAAGGATGCTCAACATCACTAATCATTAGAGAAATGCAAATCAAAACTACAATGAGGTATCATTTCACCCCAGTCAGAATGGCCATCATCAAAAAATCTACAAACAATAAATGCTGGAGAGGGTGTGGAGAAAAGGGAACCCTCTTGCACTGTTGGTGGGCATGTAAATTGATACAGCCACTATGGAGAACAGTATGGAGGTTCCTTAAAAAACTAAAACTAGAACTACCATACGACCCAGCAATTCCACTACTGGGCATATACCCTGAGAAAACCATAATTCAAAAAGAGTCATGTACCACAATGTTCATTGCAGCACTATTTACAATAGCTAGGACATGGAAGCAACCTAAGTGTCCATCGACAGATGAATGGATAAAGAAGATGTGGCACACATATACAATGGAATATTACTCAGCCATAAAAAGAAACGAAATTGAGTTTTTTGTAGTGAGGTGGATGGACCTAGAGTCTGTCATACAGAGTGAAGTAAGCCAGAAAGAGAAAAACAAACACCGTATGCTAATACATATATATGGAAGCTAAAGCAAACAAACAAACAAGAAAAGGTTCTGATCAACCTAGGGTCAGGACAGGAATAAAGACACAGATGTAGAGAATGGACTTTAGGACACGGGGAGGGAGAAGGGTAAGCTGGGCTGAAGTGAGAGAGTGGCATGGACATATTTACACTACCAAATGTAAAATAGATAGCTGGTGCGAAGCAGCTGCATAGCACAGGGAGATCAGCTCGGTCCTTTGTGACCACCTAGAGGGGTGGGATAGGGAGGGTGGGAGGGAGACTCAAGAGGGAGGGGATATGGGGATATATGTATACATATAGCTGATTCACTTTCTTATAGAGCAGAAACTAACACAACATTGTAAAGCAATTATATTCCAATAAAGATGTTAATAATTAAATAAATAATAAAATAAAAAGATATGCCCTCCTTAGTAGGAAGTTGTGATTATAAATATTAAAATAAAAATCCAATTTTTGTAGGTAAGATGAGGAAACTGAGATTCAGAGAGGTGATGTCACTTGGCTAGGACTAAACAACTAAAACGTTATGATTACAAACCGGTCTGTCTGAATCTTAAGCCCATATTCTTTCTACTATACAATAGAAATCTCTCCACCTGGCTTGCAGGGAGGAGAGAATCCTACAATACCTTACTCACTACTTTCTTCTCCATTTTGCACGTGGCTATTATTGGCTTTTAGTTTACTCAGTCATTTTCTCAACTTCTCCTAAGTCATCTAGGTGAAAGGTGCAAAGCAGGTGCCCCAAAGAACCTATGTTTCAACTTGATGCCCTGAGCTTCAATCCACCTTCACTCTTCTGTCCTTCTCTGGAGCACTGGTTCTCAAGTGAGGATTTTTCCTCCCAGGGCACATGTGGCCATGTCTGGAGACATTTTTGGTTGTCACAACTAGGGGAGTGCTACTGGCCTCTGCTGGGTAGAGGCCAGGTATATGCTAAACATCCTACAATGCACGGACAGCTCCCCGTAATGAAGAGTGATCAGGCCTAAAATGTTAATAATGCCAAGGGTGAGGAGGAATCCACCCGTTGCTCTAGGGAATCCACCTCATCGCTGTGTAATGTTTCATTACTGTCTGTTTCTAACTGACTGCTTTTTTGCCATTGTTGATACCAACTGCCACTGAACATTCCAATGCCTATTGTCACCATTAAAATTCCCAATAGTCATCCTTTCTGGGAGGTGTTATTTCCCAAATGCGGTCATGTGGACTGATTCTAGCTGGCCCTTCTGATGTTCCTCAAAGCTGTGGCACTAGTTTATTCACATCCATGTGGGGAAGCCTCCAGCCATAATTTTCCTATTATTTTTATGATGGTCTAATGTGAAGTTCTTGTTTATATGGGGCAAGTTTGGACATAAGTATTCCTCTCCTCCATTTTAGACTTTGTGATATTAAATCCACTTTCCAAACCTAACCCTCAGAATCACACTCCTTTCTTCTCCCTAGACAGTTCTGTCTTGGCACTCTTAGCTGGATCTTCGGGTTCTGGGTCAACAGATTCAGCCTTATGCATTTCGAAAAGTCTCAATTTCCCTTTTCCTTTTTTGGAGCCTTTTCTTATCATCTAAAGGCTAAGATGTTGAACCTCAACATCTAAATATTGGACCTGGATATCTAAAAATGTCGGGCTTCAACTAGACCACTTTAGCATCCTAACAGCAGTTTGTATGCCACAGGGTAAGAAGCATTTCAGTTAAGGTACCCAGAAATGGCGCAAAGCAGAGATAAAGAAACTAAGTCTCAAAGGAGGAAAATGACTTCCTCAAGGGTACAAAGCTCATTTCTACAGAGTCACAACCATAAGACTACTAATTTTTCTACCATATTACAGTGTTTCTACTAATACAAAAACCATACATACTTATATATAAGCATTCTCCAAACATCTTGAAGCAGGTTATATGATTTGAACACTTTCACATCAAATGTGAGGCACAAACATAACTAATGAGCTTCTAAGCATTATTATCATCTTCCCAAGTAAGACTCAGAGAGGTGACATGACTTGCAGAGCTGAAAACAGAACCCAGGTTAACAGACCCCTTTCTAGTGTAACACACCAATCAGAATGTTGATTGCCATAGGGGAGCCAGCAGAGATGAATGTTACACATGCAATGAAATTATGTCAGAACCTAAGCAAAGGATTCAGGCAATCACCTGGATAGTTAAGACAGAAACACAGAAATTGAGCTGAATTAGCCAGATTATTTATCCTGCCCGAGAGATTCATTTTGACCTAAGACAAAATGCCTGCCTGAGAGCTTCCCTGTAGACATGGCTTATAGATGTCTGTAGGGATTGTCTGAAGCCATCGCAAAAATCTGTAGTAGCCAAGTGGGGATACCATTTCTCAGCCATATATAGGAGATGCTTCTTCTATAAAGCTCAAAAATGGGAAGCCTTTATGTCCTAGGGATCAGTGAGTCTCAGGGGAGCAACTGTTCTTTCTCTGGACCTTAGTGGTGTACCCCATTTGAGAGGATTTGGCATTTCCAAGTCATTTTCTGACCATAGCTCCACCATTGAAAAAATAAGCTATTCCAATTTTATACCTGAAATATTTACTAAATAGTTACTATCTGCTGCACACTATGCTTTGAATAGTGTGTGTATTGGGGATAGGAAGGTGATAAACAGAACACAATCCCTGGACTCCAGAACCTTAAAGGCACTGGGGGCTGAAAAGTAACAGTGTGGGTCAGACTTGCACAGACATAAGAATACAAAGCAGAAAGTGCTAAGAGCACATGATGTTCCTCCTTTCTGGAACATTCTTTGCTCCCACCTCTTCCAGCTATCATACAGTCTACTGAGAAATCTGTATCTTGGTTCCCCCAGTGGACTTGGTGTCCCTCCACTAGGCTCACATGGTCCAGTGAGCATCCTTCTGCCACAAATATTATCACAACATGGTCTTCCACTCTCAAAAACATGTGAGTTTTTAAAGAAGAGGGACTTTGTATTTCTATATCCCCAGAGCTTATCACAGTGCCTAGAACATACAAAGTGCTCACTATATGATTGTTTATTTTTTCACTGAGTAAATGAAGAAATGCTTAGATGTGCTCTGGTAAACAAGGAAAAGAGAGATTGCTTCCAACTGAAAAGTAAATGAAAGGTTGCATCAGGGAGATAGCATACACCGAGTTTTGAAGAATGGATATGATTTGGACATGAGCAAAGGCACAGAGACCAGAAAGAACCCAAGTCAGAAATGTGCTCTAAAAATAATACTCTGAAAAATAAGAATACTTTGAGAGGGCTTCTGCTTCTGCTATGGTGAAGTAATTGGTATCAAACCAATTGCCCCACCATGAACATCTAGAAAACTGGACAAAAGAGGTGAATGGGATCCATAAGAGAATAGAACAATCGAGCTGAGCCTTACTTTCTTGTCCATAGTGCAAAGAGAGGGAAGTGAAGCAGAACACAGGACACACACTGAGTTCAAGGAGACAGGGATTGGAGTTATGGAAAACTGAAGTGAGTTGAATTTGTTGGACAAGGCACAGGAGAGGAGGGAGACATGCAGGAAAAGACATTCAGAAATCTGCATAGCGGTACCACAGAGTCTGTTGCTGAATGCTAAGCCACATACACACATATGGTGAAATTACACAGGCCAAAGGGAAACTACCAGGGTGCTGTAAGCTGAAAAATTCAGAGTTCACACAGGGGTAGGAGACATTTGAGTCCCAAACAGGTAGAGGACAGCCAACTTGTTGAACACCCAGGGAATTCAGTAAAGACCCAGGAAAGGGCATATCTTATATTAGGGCTAAACAAGCATTGAGGAAAGTCTACAATAGATCTGCTATAACGAAGCTTAAAAACAAGACTCAAAAGTATCATAATAAACTGCCAGTAACATAACTGCCTACCAGACAATGCCCGAATTCCTTGAAGGAAGACAAGTCCAGACATTCAACAAACATACTATTCTCAGCTCAAAAATTATTAGACTTACAAAGAAATAGGAAAATATAACCAACAACTAGGAGAAAAGTCAGTCAATAGAAACAAAGCCAAAAATGGCAGAGCTGATGGGATTAGTAAACAATAACTTTGAAAAATAACTATTTTAAATATGGTCAAGAAAATAAAGGAAAATATATGAACGTAATGAGAGCAGAAATGGAAGATATTTTAAAAGAAATGTAACTTCTAAATCTGAAAAATATAACATCTACTATGAAGAGGACAATATCTGAAATGGAAGTATACTGTTGAGAGTTTGTACCTTAATAGCAAATTAGACATTGCAGAAGAAAAGATCAGTGACTTTGATGAAATAGCGATAGAATCTAACTACAATAAAGGAAAGAAATTAAAAAGTAAAAACAACAATAAATCCAATAACAAAGATCTGTGGGATAATACTAAGCAACCTAACATTTGCATAATTGTAATCCCAGGAAGAAGCAACGTGAGGAGGTAGAAAATATATTTGAAGAAATAGTGACCAACTGTTTTCCAAATTTGATGAAAATTATAAACCAACAGATCCAAGAATCTCAATACACCCAATTGGGATAAGCACCAAACAAACAACACACAGATACATCATAATAAAATTTCTGAAAAGCTGTAATAAAGAGAAAAATCTCAAAAGTAGCCAGACAAGAAAAAGACACAACATACAGAACACAAATAAGAACGACTAGACTTCTGGGCAAAACCAGTACAAGTCAGAAGGGAACTTGTCTTTAAACTTCCAAATATCCTTCAAGAGCATATCCTTCAGGAATAAACACAAAATGAAGACTATTTCCTAATAAAAGCTAACAGAATTCCTGGCCAATAGATCTGTAATACAAGAAGTATTAAAGTTCTTCAGCCTAAAGGAAAGTTATACCAGATAGAAATGTGGATTTAAACAAAAGAATGAAGAGTTCCAGAATGGTAAATATATAGGCAAATATTTTTCCTGATTTTTAGTTTATTTAAAAGATAATTTACTTTAAAGAGAAAATGATAACAATACATTGTATGGTTTATGAATATGTAAATTAAAATCTTTGTCAACAATAATGCAAAGGGTGAGAGCGGGGAAATGGAAGTATATTGGAAGTCAATTCTGAGGTTCTTACATTATATGTGAATTGATACAGCATGTTTTTGAAAAGAGGATCTAAGAAGTAAAAGATGCATATGGTAAATCTTAGAGCAACCCCTAACATGAAAACAAAGAGGTATATTCAGCAAGCCCATAATAGAACTTATGAAAAGAATCCTACGAAAAAATTAATACAGGTCAGGGGTGGGAAGTCATCACTCTTGTAGAGTTATGGTGGATCCTTCCATCCAATGGCTCTTTGCAGTCCTCTCTGATGTCTTTCAGAGGCTTCAGCATGGATTAGTCTTAAAACCTCTCTTCTTGCTGATATTGAATCCTTGATAGCAAGTCTTTGACTTATCATTACACTAAAATCTCTCTCCTCATTAGGAATGAGGAGAAGAAATAAAGAGCCAAAGAACTCCTGTATTTATTTTTCCAGCCTAGACCTTTTCTCTAATTCTTAGATCGAGTATACAATGGCCTACCTAATATCTCTACCTGTTCCTCAAACTTAATATGTCCCAAACCCAACTCTTCATTTTAACAGTTTTGAGATATAATTCACAAAACATAAAATTCACCCATTTAAAGTGTATAATTCAATGTTTTTTAGTATAGTCACAGGGTTTTCCAACCATTGCCACAGTCAATCTTAGAACATTTTCATCACCTCAAAAAGAAACCCTGCACACTTTAGCTATAACCCCTGCCCCCATACTCCCTGGCCCTAAGCACTCACTTATCTACTTGCTGTCTCCAAAGATTTCTCTATTCTGGACATTTCATGTAAATGGAATCATGTAATATGTGGACTTTTGTGTCTGGTTTCTTTCACTTAGCATCACGTTTTCAGTGTTCATCTGTGAAGCAGCTATCAGTACTTCATTCTTTTTAGAGCTGTATAATATTCCATTGTATGGATATACCACGTTTGTTTATCCAGTCATCAGTTGATGGACATTTCAGTTGTCTCCAACTCTTGGCTATTACTAATAATGTTTATATGAAGAATAGTTAGAATAAAATCCAAACTTCTTATCCTGGCCTACATGGCCCTATCCCAATTACTGCTTAATTCTCCTACCTCTTCTATAACCACAACTGCTCATTGCCTTTTAATCACATTGACTTTCTTTTTGTTCCTCGAACATGCCAATGCATGTTCCCACCTCAGGACCTTTACATTTGTCATTTACTCTGCCAGGACTGCTCTTCCCTGGATCACCCAATAGCTGGCTCCTTTTGATAATTCAGAAATCTGCTCAAATGTTTCCTCACCAGAAAGGTCTTCACTAACCACCCTAGTTACAACATCCCCTCACTCTGGCACTCTCCATTTAAGTAGCAGGGCTTATTCTCTGCATATCAATTATTATGATTACTATTATTGGTCGATTCATGTTCTTTTCATCTGTCTTTACCACTAGACTGTAAATTCCATAAGAGTAGTTACTTTGTCTTATTTCTTGTTACATCCCCAGTGACTCGAACAGTACCTGCTCATAATAAGTCCTCAGTAAATAATTGCTAAATGAAGATTTCCAGTTGGCATTAGATATATACTTCAGGAGAATGGTCAGAGGGGCAGATGAAAGTTCAGGAGTACCCCAATGTTCATTGTAGCACTATTCACAGTAGCCAAGACATGGAAACAACATTGGAACACACTCATCGACAGATGAATGGATAAAGAAGATGTGGTATATATATACAATGGAATACTACTCAGCCATAAAAAAGAATGAAATAATGCCATCTGCAGCAAAATGGATGGACCTACAGATTATGATAATAAGGGAAGTAAGCCAGACAAAGACAAATATCACATAATATCGCTTATATGTGGACTCTAAAAATAAATGATACAAATGAACTTATATATAGGACAGAAATAGGTCCACAGACATAGAAGGCAAACTATGGTTACCAAAGGGGAAAGGCAGGGGAGTCATAAATTAGGAGTTTTGGATTAACATATACACACTACTATGTATAGAACATATAACCAACAAGGACCTACTGTATAACACAGGGAACTCTACTCAATAATTTGTAATAACCTATAGGGGAAGGGAACCTGAAAAAGAATATATACATGTGTATGTATGTGTGTGTGTGTGTGTGTATGTATCAATACATATAACAAAGTCACTTTGCTGTACTCCTGAAGCTAACACAACATTGTAAATCAACTATATTTCAATTTAAAAAAAAAGAAAAACAAAGAAGACAAAAATCATACAGGAGTATCAACAGAAAAGTGATACCATATTTTCTTATTTTTTTTTGGTGGGGGGGGGCTAATGCAGCTGGTGAATATATATATATTTTTTTAGTTTTTATTTTATTTTATTTTGTTAACATCTTTATTGGACTATAATTGCTTTACAATGTTGTGTTAGTTACTGCTGTATAAAAAAATGAATCAGCTATATTTAAATACATATCACCATATCCCCTCCCTCTTGCATCTCCCTCCCACCCTCCCTATCCCACCCCACAAAGCCCCGAGCTGATCTTCCTGTGCTATGCAGCTGCTTCCCACTAGCTATCTATTTTACATTTGGTAGTGTATATATGTCAATGCCACTCTCTCACTTCGTCCCAGCTTACACTTCCCCCTCCCCGTGTCCTCAAGTCTATTCTCTACATCTGTGTCTTTATTCCTGTCCTGTCCCTAGGTTCATCAGAACCTTTTTTTTTTTTAGATTCCATATATATGTGTTAGCATACGGTATTTGTTTTTCTCTTTCTGACTTACTTCACTCTGTATGACAGACTCTGGGTCCATCCACCTCACTACAAAAAACTCAGTTTCGTTTCTTTTTATGGCTGAGTAATATTCCATTGTATATATGTGCCACATCTTCTTTGTCCATTCATCTGCCGATGGACACTTAGGTTGCTTCCGTGTCCTGGCTATTGTAAATAGTGCTGCAATGAACATTGTGGTACATGACTCTTTTTGAATTATGGTTTTCTCAAGGTATATGCCCAGTAGTGGGATTGCTGAGTCATATGGCAGTTCTATTTTTAGTATTTTAAGGAACCTCCATACTGTTCTCCATAGTGACTGTATCAATTTACATTCCCACCAACAGTGCAAGAGGGTTCCCTTTTCTCCACACCCTCTCCAGCATTTATTGTTTGTAGATTTTTTGATGATGGCCATTCTGACTGGTGTGAGATGATATCTCATTGTAGTTTTGATTTGCATTTCTCTAATGATTAGTGATGTTGAGCATCCTTTCATGTGTTTGTTGGCAATCTGTATATCTTCTTTGGAGAAATGTCTGTTTAGGTCTTCTGCCCATTTTCGGATTGGATTGTTTGTTTTTTTGATATTGAGCTGCATGAGCTGCTTGTAAATTTTGGAGATTAATCCTTTGTCAGTTGCTTCATTTGCAAATATTTTCTCCCATTCTGAGGGTTGTCTTTTCATCTTGTTTATGGTTTCCTTTGCTGTGCAAAAGCTTTTAAGTTTCATTAGGTCCCATTTGTTTATTTTTGTTTTTATTTCCATTTCTCTAAGAGGTGGGTCAAAAAGGATCTTGGTGTGATTTATGTCATAGAGTGTTCTGCCTATGTTTTCCTCTAAGAGTTTTATAGTGTCTGGCCTTACATTTAGGTCTTTAATCCATTTTGAGTTTATTTTTGTGAATGGTGTTAGGAAGTGTTCTAATTTCATTCTTTTACATGTGGCTGTCCAGTCTTCCCAGCACCACTTATTGAAGAGGCTGTCCTTTCTCCATTGTATATTCTTGCCTCCTTTATCAAAGATAAGGTGACCATAAGTGCATGGGTTTATCTCTGGGCTTTCTATCCTGTTCCACTGATCTATATTTCTGTTTTTGTGCCAGTACCATACTGTCTTGATTACTGTAGCTTTGTAGTATAGTCTGAAGTCAGGGAGCCTTGTTCCTCCAGCTCCGTTTTTCTTTCTCAAGATTGCTTTGGCTATTTGGCATCTTTTGTGTTTCCATACAAATTGTGAAATTTTTTGTTCTACTTCTGTGAAAAATGCGATTGGTTGTTTGATAGGGATTGCATTGAATCTGTAGATGCTTCGGGTAGTATAATCATTTTCACAATGTTGATTCTTTCAATCTAAGAACATGGTATATGTCTCCATCTGTATCATTATTTTCTTTCATCAGTGTCTTATAGTTTTCTGCATACAGGTCTTTTGTCTTCTTAGGTAGGTTTATTCTTGGGTATTTTATTCTTTTAGTTGCAGTGGTAAATGGGAGTGTTTCCTTAATTTCTCTTTCAGATTTTTTATCATTAGTGTATAGGAATGCAAGAGATTTCTGTGCATTAATTTTGCATCCTGCTACTTTACCAAATTCATTGAATAACTCTAGTAGTCTTCTGGTAGCTTCTTTAGGATTCTCTATGTATAGTATCATGTCACCTGCAAACAATGACAGTTTTTCTTCTTCTTTTCCGATTTGGAATCCCTTTATATCTTTTTCTTCTCTGATTGCTGTGGCTAAAATTTCCAAAACTATGTTGAATAATAGTGGTGCGAGTGGGCAACCTTGTCTTGCTCCTAATCTTAGTGGAAATGGTTTCAGTTTTTCACCATTGAGAACGATGTTGGCTGTGGGTTTGTCATGTATGGCCAGTATTATGCTGAGGTAAGTTCCTTCCATTCCTATTTTCTGGAGAGTTTTTATTATAAATGGATGTTGATGTCAAAAGCTTTTTCTGCATCTATTGAGATTATCATATGGTTTTTATCCTTCAATTTGTTAATATGGTGTATCACATTGATTGATTTGCGTACATTGAAGAATCCTTGCATTCCTGGGATAAACCCCACTTGATCATGGTGTATGACCCTATTAATGTGCTGCTGGATTCTGTTTGCTAGTATTTTGTTGAGGATTTTCGTGTCTATGTTCATCAGTGATATCGGCCTGTATTTTTCCTTTTTTGTGACCTCTTTGTTTGGTTTTGGTGTCAGGGTTATGGTGGCCTCTTAGAAAGAGTTTGGGAGTGTTCCTTCCTCTGATATATTTTGGAAGAGTTTGAGTAGGATAGGTGTTAAGTGTTCTCTAAATGTTTGATACAACTCGCCTGGGAAGCCATCTGGTCCTGGGCTTTTGTTTGTTTGAAGATTTTTAATTTCAGCCTCAATTTCAGTGCTTGTGATTGGTCTGTTTATATTTCCTATTTCCTCCTGGTTCAGTCTCAGAAGGTTGTGGTTTTCTAACAGTTTGTCCATTTCTTGCAGGTTGCCCATTTTACTGGCATATAGTTGCTTGTAGTAATCTCTCAGGGTCCTTTTTATTTCTGCAGTGTCAGTTGTTACTTCCCCTTTTTCATTTCTAATTCTATTGATTTGAGTCTTCTCCCTTTTTTTCTTGATGAGTCTGGCTAATGGTTTATCAATTTTGTTTATCTTCTAAAGAACCAGCTTTTAGTTTTATTGATCTTTGCTATCGTTTCCTTCATTTCTTTTTTATTTATTTCTGATCTGATCTTTATGATTTCTTTCCTTCTGCTAAGTTTGGGGTTTTTCTGTTCTTCTATCTCTAATTGCTTTGGGTGTAAGGTTAGGCTGTTTATTTGAGATGTTTCTTGTTTCTTCAGGTAGGATTATATTGCTATAAACTTTCCAGTTAGAACTGGTTTTGCTGCATCCCATAGGTTTTGGGTCGTCGTGTTTTCATTGTCATTTGTTTCTAGGTATATTTTGATTTCCTCTTTGATTTCTTCAGTGATCTCTTGGTTATTAAGTAGTGTATTGTTTAGCCTCCATGTGTTTGTATTTTTTACATTTTTTTCCCTGTAATTGATATCTAGTCTCATAGCATTATGGTCGGAAAAGATACTTGATACGATTTCAATTTTCTTAAATATACCAAGGCTTGATTTGTGACCCAAGGTATGATCTCTCTTGGAGAATGTTCCGTGAGCACTTGAGAAGGAAGCGTATTCTGTTGTTTTGGGATGGAATGTCCTATAAATATGAATTAAGTCCATCTTGTTTAATGTGTCATTTAAAGCTTGTGTTTATTTATTTTCATTTTGGATGATCTGTCCATTGGTGAAAGTGGGGTGTCAAAGTCCCCTACTATGATTGTGTTACTGTCGATTTCCCCTTTCATGGCTGTTAGCATTTGCCTTATGTATTGAAGTGCTCCTATGTTGGGTGCATAAATATTTACAATTGTTATATCTTCTTGGATTGACCCCTTGATCATTATGTTGTGTCCTTCTTTGTCCCTTGTAATAGTCTTTATTTTAAAGTCTATTTTGTCTGATATGAGAATTGCTAGTCCAGCTTTGTTTTGATTTCCATTTGCATGGAATATCTTTTTCCATCCCCTCACTTTCAGTGTGTATGTGTCCTTAGGTCTGAAGTGGGTCTCTTGTAGACAGCATATATATGGGTCTTGGTTTTGTATCCATTCAGCCAGTCAATGTCTATTGGTTGGAGCATTTAATCCATTTACATTTAAGTAGTTATCAATATGTATGTTCCTATTACCATTTTCTTAATTGTTTTGGGTTTGTTATTGTAGGTCTTTTCCTTTTCTTGTGTTTCCTGCCTGGAGAAGTCCCTTTAGCATTTGTTGTAAAGCTGGTTTTGTGGTGCTGAATTCTTACACCTTTGCTTGTCTGTAAAGGTTTTAATTTCTCCGTGGAATTTGAATGAGATCCTTGCTGAGTAGAGTAATCTTGGTTGTAGGTTTTTCCATTTCATCACTTTAAGTATGTCCTGCCACTCCCTTCTGGCTTGCAGAGTTTCTGCTGAAAGATCAGCTCTTAACCTTATGGGGATTCCCTTGTATGTTATTTGTTGCTTTTCCCTTGCTGCTATCAATATTTTTTCTTTGTATTTAATTTTTGATAGTTTGATTAATATGTGTCTTGGCATGTTTCTCCTTGAATTTATCCTGTATGGGACTCTCTGCACTTCCTGGACTTGATTGATTATTTCCTTTCCCATGTTAGGGAAGTTTTTCAACTATAATCTCTTCAAATATTTTCTCAGCCCTTTTCTTTTTGTCTTATTCTTCTGGGACCCCTTAATTCTAATGGTGGTGCATTTAATGTTGTCCCAGAGGTCTCTTAGAGTGTCCTCAATTCTTTTCATTCTGTTTTTTTATTTGGCTCTGCAGTAGTTATTTCCACTATTTTATCTTCCAAGCCACTTATCTGTTCTTTTGCCTCAGTTATTCGGCTATTGATTCCTTCTAGAGAATTTTAAATTTCATCTATTGTGTTTTTCATCATTGTTTGTTTGCTCTTTAGTTCTTCTAGGTCCTTGTTAAACGTTTCTTGTATTTTCTCCATTCTATTTCCAAGATTTTGGATCATCCTTACTATCATTACTGTGAATTCTTTTTCAGGTTGACTGCCTATTTCCTCTTTATTTGTTTGGTCTGTTGGGTTTTTACCTTGCTCCTTCATCTGTTGTGTATTTCTCTGTCTTCTCATTTTGCTTAACTTACTGTGTTTGGGGTCTCCTTTTTGCAGGCTGCCAGTTCATAGTTCCTACTGTTTTGGCTATCTGCCCCCCAGTGGCTAAGGTTGGTTCAGTGGGTTGTGTAGGCTTCCTGGTGGAGGGGACTGGTGCCTGTGTTCTGGTGGATGAGGCTGGATCTTGTCTTTCTGGTGGGCAGGACCATGTCTGGTGGTGTGTTTTGGGGTGTCTGTGACCTTATTTTCATTTTAGGCAGCTTCTCTGCTAATGGGTGGGGTTGTGTTCCTGTCTTGCCTGTTGTTTGGCATGGGGTGACCAGTACTGGAGTGTGCTGGTCATTGAGTGGAGCTCGGTCTTAGCATTGAGACGGAGATCTCTGGGAGAGCTTTCACCATTTGATATTACATGGGGCCAGGAGGTGTCTTGTGGTCCAAAGTCCTGAACTTGGCTCTCCCACCTAAGAGGCTCAGGCCTGATAGCTGGCCGGAGCACCAAGACCCTGTCAACTGCATGGATTTTGGGAAGTCTGAGGTCTTCTGCCAGCTTTCAGTAGGTGTTCTGTAGGAGTTGTTCTACGTGTAGATGTATTTTTGATGTATTTGTGGGGAGGAAGGTGATCTACAGGTCTTACTCCTCTGCCATCTTGAAGGTCCTCTCTACCATATTTCCTTGATATTAAGGCAACATTTTTTTTCTTTTTAGTATTTCTGAAATAATCATGCTTCTTACAGTGAAGTTTTGTAAAGTTATTATTGACTCAATGTCTTATAATTCATGTCTTAGAATCATGGGAATATGGTATTTGAGGTACAAATAGTGCTAAGAAAAGGTGGCTAGAGTTGGAACCCTGATGAACACATATTCACGGATTAGGTGAAAAGTTACCTGGGCAGTTGAGCCATGCACTTTAAGAACCCAAACTTTTCTTTTTAATTGAAACCAGTCTTATTAGAATTTATTAAATGAATTATGCAGTTACCAGCTTTCTTTAAATATCATTAAACTTTTTCTGATGAGCAAAGGGAACTAGAGATGGAAATTTGGAGAGAGGGCAGCAGGGCTAGAAGGTAGAGGTAGGTGTCGAACACTGGGAACAGACTTTTTTAGATTTCCAGGGATTTCTATAGGCCTGCTCTACTGGGGAATAGTATTGCTTTCCTCAGCCTTATCCAGGAAAAAGATGAGAAAATGCTAATTAAATGGGTGGGCAGTGGCTGCACCGATGGTCCTGAAGGTTGACGTTCTGACTCTGAGAGGACTGTCTTTTGCTCTCAGAACATTTCTGCCATTAACAGCTTCCCTACATCTAGCCCCAATCTCACTTCCCAGTGTCTGCTCCCTATGGACCTTCCTCTGTAGAGCAGGAGGTAAGCTACAGGTTTATCTGGGAAGCAGTTCAAGCCTAAATAACATACTGTTTATCTCCTGTCAAGTTTCTCCAGGATGACTTGGAGGGAACTTGAAGGCACAGAGCTGGAAAAACAAGTTCAACAGTTAAGTGACTGGTAAACTGAAAGGAAACTTTTGCACATGACCTGAAAGAGTTCTCCTGACTCCAAGGAAAATCTGACCTTTATGTCCAAAAGGCATTTCCAGAGGCTTCTTTCCAAGCTCTGAGAAGCTAAACAGAAGTTTACATGACACAGAATATGGAATAATTCTTCAAGCTTTTTTGTCATCTTCCTCTCTCTCCAGTCAAAGGCCAGTCCTGGGACAAGCTTCTGTGGCCAGAGGCCATTGCCAGCAGTTCCCCTCCCCAGTCAGGACTGGGCTCTGGAGAAGCTGCTTGAGCCTCGTGCCAGAGCCAGCAGTCACCCTCACCAGGGAGCTCCACATTTAGGCCCCAAGACGTACAGATTAAAACCCTCTGGATGGGCTAAGGCAGGTAAGCAGGTTATTCCAGGATATAAAAACCTCCTTGGAAGCCAGGAAGGCATTGGGACATATCAGATCTCTTTGAACCTTTAAACTCCTACCTAGCACCCTCTTGCTCAGCTGGAAGAAGATCAACTTCCCAAGTACCTAACCCCCAGCTGGGGAGGAGCTACCAAGCGGGGAGCAGAAACCTGGCTTCACAGAAATCACTGGCATTAAGGTATCCTGGGGCACAGTAAAACAGTGAGCTGTAATATAAAAAGGAATGGTGAAGATATGGCCTACAGGTGAGCCATTTCTCTGCCTAAAGGTATTCAAATTCAAATCTTCCTTAAAATTGTGTTGGCCAAGTAAGTTCTGTTGGCAGGCTGCAGTCAGCCTCCAGGACACCAGTTTGCAACCTCTGGCTGAAATCTGCAAATACTGAAATGGATGGATTTTAAATGGGAGCATTGGGGGCATGATGACAGCACCTGCAGAGATGGTATTATGCAGTGGCAATCCTCACTGCAGAATATGTAGCTGGTCACCTCCTCACAAGGCTGATTCTCATGCCTGGCTGTCACTAGCTCTTGGGAGGCATCCCTTGTGACCTAGCTCCCAATGCAAATGTATTTTCTCCTTTGGGGAGAACCAGAACCTCTAGAATCTCTAGCTGCTTGTTTAATTACATTCCCAGAATGGATTGCACACTTGTCCTGACAAGAAATCAAACCAGCAAAAATGCAACTATTGGAAAATTGGACCAACCTAGTGAGTTATGCCAGACTCGTGAGCACGTGCACTGGGAGGCGAGACAACTTTCTGCTCCCAAAATGCCTAATGAGGACTTGCCATGTCTCAGATAGTCAGCACTTGCTCTGGCCTTAGGAAATGCTGTACACAATGTCAGGGATGGCAGGGCTCTTAGTGACAATATAGTCCAGCCTCTCACATTCTTTCTTGGCTGTGTTGGGTCTTCGTTGCTGCACGTGGGCTTTCTCTAGTTGCAGCGAGTGGGGGTTACTCTTTGTTGTGGTGTGCAGGCTTCTCATTGCAGTGGCTTATCTTTGTTGTGGAGCACGGGCTCTACACATGCGGGCTCAGTAGTTGTGGCACGCAGGCTCAGTAGTTGTGGCGCATGGGCTTAGTTGCTCCACGGCAGGTGGGATCTTCCCGGACCAGGGCTCGAACCCGTGTTCCCTGCATTGGCAGGCGGATTCTTAACCCCTGCACCACCAGGGAAGTCCCCAGCCTCTCACATTTTTGATGGAGAAACGAGGTGCAAAGAGGGTAAGTGATTTGCCCAAGGCCAGATACAAATAGTAGAGCAAATGTGTGTGCTTTATTCTGAGTCTTGGAATGTCAGAGATTTCAAGATCCTTAGCAATGTAGCCTACACTTCCCCTCATTTTACAGAAGGAGAAACTGAGGCCAAAGAATTGAAAGGTATTCGTTCAAGGTCACACAACTAAATAATGACTCACCTGGACATCAGAACCCAGTCTTCTGAACCCCAGAGAAATGCTCTTTCCTCTTTATGATCCTACTTCTTGGGTTTTGTTTGGGAACAAAGAGGAGTGGCAAAGGAAGGAAATGAAGTTATTGGGATCATTGATACCCAATCTCTTCAGCTGTTCCCAAGGCTCTCCTGAAGTCCCTAACCCCAAAGAAATCTGAGTCAGGTGAGTTGGGGTCAGCAGGGCTGAAACAGTGGGTCTCTGAAGGCATTTTTGTATCTTTAAATTGCCTCTATGGTTCCACTACTCTGCCGTTGGCTACCTTCTGCCTGGTTACTAAGGGATAGTGCCAAATTTGACAAAGGAAAGTCTGTTCTAATCATGTAACTCAGGCCTGGATCCCTTCTATTGGGATTGATGTGATTGAGAGTGGAAAGAGGAAGAAGCCTGGGGCGTGGGGGTACCTGAGGGTCATTTGCTAGTTTCCTGTGAGCTGCTCCCTACACTCTCTGCTGTACTTCCTCTGCCCATGAATAGTGCAGAGGGGCATTTAGGCATAGACCTCACCAGAGAAGCCACCCAAGATATGCACCCCAAGAGAAGGAGGGAAAGAGAAACTTGCACGTGGGACTTGATGAACACTAACATTCTAGGAGAGTCTGAAGGGAAAATCTGAATAAAGTTCATCTAGAAGTATCAAAAGCAGTCCCTCACTGACAGCATCTAGCCTACTATTCCTGGCAGACAATGAAAGCTGCTCTGGTCATATAATCATTTTGTTCATGTCATGGCTATGCTTTTTCTGAGTAGCCAACTTTATTCAGGGACCTGTTTTTTAAGCACACAAAATGAAAATCTTGTAGCATTTAAAATAGTAGGGTCTAAAAAATAAATTAAAAAAATTTTAAAAAGAAACCTTCTAAAATTGGATTGTGGTGATGGTTGCACAGTCAAACCTTAAAATTAGTGAATTTTATTGTATAATACCACTTATATGTGGAACCTAGAAAAATGGTAGAGATTAACTTATTTGCAAAGCAGAAATAGAGTCACAGATGTAGAGAACAAACTTATGGTTACCAAGAGGGGAAGCAGGGTGGGATGAACTGGGAGACTGGGACTGACATATATACACTACTATGTATAAAATAGATAACTAATGAGAACCTACTGTATAGCACAGGGAACTCTACTCAGTGCTCTGTGGTGACCTGAATGGGAAGGAAATCCACAGAAGAGGGAATATATGTATACATGTGGCTGATACACTTTGCTGTACAGCAAGAAACTAACACAACATTGTAAAGCAACTATACTCCAATAAAAATTAATAAAAAATAAACAAAAAATTAGTGAATTTTATGGTATGTAAATTATACCTCGATAAATCTATTTTTAAAAGATTAAACACCCCCTCCAAAATGAGGAATAAATGTACTGACTATTCAATAAAAAAATAGTAGGGTCTGTTACCCAAGGTATGAAATTTACTTTCAACTGAACCAAAACCTGAGCAGCAACCTCTCCCTTGACCAGAGTCTAGCACAGAGCAATTCAGTTGCATTCCATTTTAATGTGCATTCTACTTCATATTCAGGGAATTCTAAAGTGCAAAGACCACATCAGCAGCAGTAAGTAGTGAGATATCTATAAATGATGAAAAGCAGAGTCTTTTCAAATGAGAACAAAGAGGCACATCTTCCATCTTACTATCAGTCCCATCTGTCATTCCACCAACTCGTTAAGACTGGGGAGACTTGCTCTTTCAAATAGATAATGCGGAAAGAAAGCAATGCTTAAGACAGATGTGTTAGGGATCAATGGTAGAATTTCAGGTTCTGAGAGATATTTGAGGGGTTGGAAATCATGCTTGGTACTTCTTTGATTACATCAATGTGGAACCTCCCCCTCCCACCGTGTCACTTTGCCACTCTTATAACACTTGGCACATTTTGCTTTATGTAACATCTTGTAATGATCTTCAAGGAGATCCCATTTCTAAATAGTATCCCATCATAAACACACTCAGATTCCAGAGGATGGTACCCATGGGCTTTCCTTTCAGTCCAATCAAAGCTCATTTGTGATGAGAGTCCCCGATCTCCCTCTTCTCCCCTCAACTTTTCCCAGCTCCATCCTGCAGGCTTTTCATACGGTCTGAAGCTTTCAGTGTAGTCAAGCCTGGGGATTCTTCATTTGGTGGTGGTGGTGGGGGGGGTATGATGGTGGATCCTTCCATCCAGTGGCTCCTTACAGTCTCTTTTGGGAGCAGGCTTGGGTCTTTCAAAGCATTTAGCATAGGGCAGCCATAAGACCTTTCTTCTTCTTTTTTTTTTTTAACATCTTGGAGTATAATTGCTCTACAATGTTGTGCCAGCTTCTGCCGTACAACAAAGTGAATCAGCTATATGTATACATATATCCCCATATCTCCTCCCTCTTGCGTCTCCCCCCACACCCTCTCCATCCCACCCCTCTAGGTGTTCAAAAGCACCGAGCTGATCTCCCTGTTCCATGCAACTGCTTCCCACTAGCTATCCACTTCACACTTGGTAGTGTACACATGTCCATGCCACTCTCTCACCTCGTCCCAGCCTACCCTTCCCCCTCCCCCTGTCCTCAAGTCCATTCTCTACGTCTGCAAGACCTTTCTTCTTGCTAATGTTGAACTATCTTTAATGGCAAGACTTTGATGCATCATTATACTAAAAGCACTCTCCCCACCAGAACCGAGGAGAAGAAATGAAGAGAGTTAAGGAGAAAAAGAACCTTGCCCACTATACTTATATTCAAGTTATCTATCTTTTCTTCTAGACATGGTTTCCTAGAGTGCAGGGGCCATGCCTCCACAGTGAAAGCATTTAGTGGCTCATCAATATTTGGGCAGAGGATGAATAAGTACATGAATGAATATTCTATCAGCACACTTCTTTGAGAAGACTGGTTGCAACGAAATTCATCTTTGTACATGGATTCAGAACACTCCCCCAAAGAGAGAGTGAAGTAAAATAGTTATTCTTGCCCTCTGCGAAATCTCTGCACATGGAAATGTTGGTCTGTGTGCCTGCATTTTAAGTCTGTCAAGACCCATGTCTGACTTCTGCATGACTTTTGGAGACCAGTTCTATTTATGTTTTCATTTCCAGTTGTCCAGAAGCCTTCCATTTGAGTAGCTAATCTCTGCTCTGATAATCCCTTGGATCTTCATCAAATGTCTCCGATTCTTGCTCCAGCCCAGATTCCTTTGTAGGCCCATACAAATTCAGCCCAACCCTCTACGTCCAACTCTGTTAGTTTCCTATTGCTTCTGTAACAAATTACCACACACTTGGTGGCTTAAAACAACACAGATTTATTGTCTTACAGTTCTAGAAGTCAGAAGTACACAATGGGTCTCACTGAGCTAAAATCAAGGTATTGGCAGGACTGTTCCTTTTGGAGGCTCTAGGGAGAAAGTTCATTTTCTTGCTTTTTCTAGCTTCTAGAGGTTTCCCCTTCTGAAATTCCTTGGCTAGTATCTCTATTCCTCTATCTTCAACACCAGCAATGACAGATCAAGTTTTTCTCATACTGTGCTACTCTGGTTTTTTGTTTTGCTTTCCTCATCACATCTCCTTCTATGACTCTTAAGAAATCTTGTAATTGCATTGGGCCTCCCTCAGTAATCCAGGATAATCTCATCATCTCAAGGACCTTAATTTAATCCTATCCACAGAGTCCTTTTTGTCCTATTAGGCAATGTATTCACAGATCATAAGGATAAGGACATAGACATCTTTGGGAGAGACCATCATTCTGCCAACCACACCGATTCAAGATCATTTTATTTCCAAAGACTTTCCTGATTTTTCTAATGCTCGATGTCCTCTTTTTGTTCAATTTTTATTGCATAAGAGTACCACTCTGTTTAGCATTTGATTATGCATTAATTAGCTCACAACCAAATATTTACTCATTAATTCCTCCATTTAACTAGTATTTATTGCCTTGCATGTCTATTCCATGCTCCACCTCTTCTGGGTGCTGGGCAAAAGACATGACCTTTGTCTTAAAGGAGTTCACTGTTTAGGGAGGGAGACAAATATGTAAACAAAGAAATATAAGAAAGTGTTTAAAGAACAAAGATACAATGTGTAGGGTAATGTTAGGTTCAAAGGAAAGTATTGTTGGTCCTACCCAAGGAATGGCCTCATACAGGAAGTGGTCTTTGAGCTAGATGAGGAAGTGTTGGTCAGGCACAAAGGCAGAGCGCAAAGGACATTCCAAGTAAAGGGAACAGTGACTTCGTACCTGTTTATCTTTTCCCTTTGGCTGATTTGTAAGCTCCTCGAAGTCAGGGATGATGTTTTACTTCTCTTCTATATATAATTTGGGATTTAGCACAGGATGGTAATACAGAAGATTCTTTTTTTTGGGGGGGGGGGATAGTCAGAGATCCCATGGGATAGAATTGCTGAGATGACTCAAGCAAATAATTGCATGTTAAATGCTGACCATAGTATCTGCCACAATAAGAACTTAATAAACTTTTGCTGCTGTTACTATTATTACAATTTCCTCTAATTCCAAACAACCATCCAAGGTAAGCAGTATCAACAATATAAATGATGAAATAAGGCTCAGAGTGGTTTAGTAACTTGCCTAAAGTCACACAGCTAGTAAAGGGCCTCCTGGGAGGTTAGATGGAAGTTCATCACTCAGGAGTGAAAGTTGTGGTGAATTTGCACAGTGAATGAGAGGCACCATCTGGGGAAGGAATTGCAGATGTGTTAAGGAAACTTGGGAATAATCAAGTGCAATCAAAGGAAGCATGCCTGGTTGGACATTATAACTCAGAAAGAAAAAAATCAAATTCATGGTACTGGGCTCCATCTGAAGAAAAAATGTGGCTGCAGAAAGGGGTGGCCTTCATGGGATCCAGGAAACGGAGACACAGGGGACAAGAACTGTGAGCTGTTTAATTGCTCCCTGTAGGGAGACAGGCTTGTTCTGGCCATGAATATTCTTTCTGTTTTAACTTACTGTGATTTTTTTTTTTTGGTTGCATCGGGTCTTAGTTGCAGTATGTGAGCTTCTTAGTTGTGGCATGCGAACTCTTTTTTTAAAATTTTATTCAATTTATTTTTTTATACAGCAGGTTCTTATTAGTCATCCATTTTATACACATCAGTATATACATGTCAATCACAATCGCCCAATTCATCACACCAGCACCCCCACCCCCTGCTGCTTTCCCCCCTTGGTGTCCATACGTTTGTTCTCTACATCTGTGTCTCTATTTCTGCCCTGCAAACCGGTTCATCTGTACCATTTTTCTAGGTTCCACATATATGCGTTAATATATGATATTTGTTTTCTCTTTCTAACTTACTTCACTCTATATGACAGTCTCTAGATTCATCCACGTCTCTACAAATGACCCAATTTCATTCCTTTTAATGGCTGAGTAATATTCCATTGCATATATGTACCGCATCTTCTTTATCCATTCGTCTGTCGATGGGCATTTAGGTTGCTTCCATGACCTGGCTATTGTAAATAGTGCAGCAATGAACATTGGAGTGCATGTGTCTTTTTGAATTATGGTTTTCTCGGGGTATATGCCCAGTAGTGGGATTGCTTGGTCATATGGTAATTCTATTTTTAGTTTTTTAAGGAACCTTCATACTGTTCGCCATAGTGGCTGTATCATTTTACATTTCACCAACAGTGCAAGAGGGTTCCCTTTTCACCACACCCTCTCCAGTATTTGTTGTTTGTAGATTTTCTGATGATGCCCATTCTAACTGGTGTGAGGTGATACCTCGTTGTAGTTTTCATTTGCATTTCTCTAATAATTAATGATGTTGAGCAGCTTTTCATGTGCTTCTTGGCCATCTGTATTCCTCTTTGGAGAAATGTCTATTTAGGTCTTCTGCTCATTTTTGGATTGGGTTGTTTGTTTTTTTAATATTGAGCTGCATGAGCTGTTTATATATTTTAGAGATTAATCCTTTGCCCATTGATTCATTTGCAAATATTTTTTCCCATTTTGAGAGTTGTCTTTTCGTCTTGTTTGTAGTTTCCTTTGTTTTGCAAAAGGTTTTAAGTTTCACTAGGTCCCATTTGTTTATTTTTGTTTTTATTTCCATTACTCTAGGAGGTGGATCAAAAAAGATCTTGCTGTGATTTATGTCAAAGAGCGTTCTTCCTATGTTTTCCTCTAAGAGCTTTATAGTGTCTGGTCTTACATTTAGGTCTCTACTCCATTTTGAGTTTATTTTTGCGTATGGTGTTAAGGAGTGTTCTAATTTCATTCTTTTACATGTAGCTGTCCAGTTTTCCCAGCACCACTTATTGAAGAGACTGTCTTTTCTCCATTGTATATCCTTGCCTCCTTTGTCATAGATTAGTTGACCATACGTGCATGGGTTTATCTCTGGGCTTTCTATCCTGTTCCATTGATCTATATTTCTGTTTTTGTGCCAGTACCATAATGTCTTGATTACTGTAGCTTTGTAGCATAGTCTGAAGTCAGGGAGTCTGATTCCTCCAGCTCCGTTTTTTTCCCTCAAGACTGTTTTGGCTAATCGGGGTCTTTTGTGTCTCCACACAAATTTTAAGGTTTTTTGTTGTAGTTCTGTAAAAAATGCCATTGGTAATTTGATAGGGATTGCATTGAATCTGTAGATTGCTTTGGGTAGTAGAGTCATTTTCACAATACTGATTCCTCCAAACCAAGAACATGGAATATCTCTCCATCTGTTGGTATCATCTTTACTTTCTTTCAACAGTATCTTACAGTTTTCTGCATACAGGTCTTTCTGCATAAGGTCCTCCTTAGGTAGGTTTATGCCTAGGTATTTTATTCTTTTTGTTGCAATGGTAAATGGGAGCCTTTCCTTAATTTCTCTTTCAGATTTTTCATCATTAGTGTATAGGAATGTAGGAGATTTCTGTGCATTAATTCTGTATCCTGTAACTTTACCAAATTCATTGATTAGCTCTAGTAGTTTTCTGGTGGCATCTTTAGGATTCTCTATGGATAGTGTCATGTCATCTGCAAACAGTGACAGTTTTACTTCTTCTTTTCCAATTTTTATTCCTTTTATTTCTTTTTCTTCTCTGATTGCCATGGCTAGGACTTCCAAAGCTATGTTGAATAATAGTGGCGAGAGTGGACATCCTTGTCTTGTTCCTGATCTTAGAGGAAATGTTATCAGTTTTTCACCATTGAGAATGATGTTTGCTGTGGGTTTGTCATATATGGACTTTATTATGTTGAAGTAGGTTCCCTCTATGCCCACTTTCTGGAGAGTTTTTATCATAAATGGGTGTTGAATTTTGTCAAAAGCTTTTTCTGCATCTATTGAGATGATCACATGGTTTTTCTTCTTCACTTTGCTAATATGGTGTATCACATTGATTGATTTGCATGTATTGAAGAATCTTTGCATTCCTGGGATAAATCCCACTTGATCATGGTGTATGATCCCTTTAATGTGTTGTTGGATTCTGTTTGCTAGTATTTTTTCGAGGATCTTTGCATCTATATTCATCAGTGATATTGGTTGGTAATTTTCTTTTTTTGTAGTATCTTTGTCTGGTTTTGGTATCAGGGTGATGGCGGCCTCGTAGAATGAGTTTGGGAGTGTTCCTTCCTCTTCAGTGTTTTGTAAGAGTTTGAGAAGGATGGGTGTTAGCTCTTCTCTAAATGTTTGTTGGAATTCACCTGTGAAGCCATCTGGTCCTGGACTTTTGTTTGTTGGAAGATTTTTAATCACAGTTTCAATTTCATTACTTGTGATTGGTCTGTTTATATTTTCTATTTCTTCCTGGTTCAGTCTTGGAAAGTTATACCTTTCTAAGAATTTGTCCATTTCTTCCAGGTTGTCCATTTTATTGGCATATAGTTGTTTGCAGTAATCTCTTATAATCCTTTGTATTTCTGCATTGTCAGTTGTTACTTCTCCTTTTTCATTTCTATTTCTATTGATTTGAGTCTTCTTCCTTTTTTTCTTGATGAGTCTGGCTAATGGTTTATCAATTTTGTTTATCTTCTCAAAGAACCAGGTTTTAGTTTTATTGATCTTTGCTATTGTTTTCTTTGTTTCTATTTCATTTATTTCTGGCTTGATCTTTATGATTTCTTTCCTTCTGCTAACTTTGGGTTTTGTTTGTTCTTCTTTCTCTAGTTCCTTTAGGTTTATGGTTAGATTGTTTACTTGAGAATTTTCTTGTTTCTTAAGGTAGGATTGTATAGCTATAAACTTCCCTCTTAGAACTGCTTTTGCTGCATCCCATAGGTTTTGGATCATCGTGTTTTCATTGTCATTTGTCCCTAGGTATTTTTTGATTTCCTCTTTGATTTCTTCAGTGATATCTTGGTTATTTAGTAACGTATTGTTTTGCCTCTGTTTGTTTGTGTTTTTAAGTTTTTTTCCCTGTAATTTATTTCTAATCTCATAGCATTGTGGTCAGAAAAGATGCTTGATATGATTTCAATTTTCTTAAATTTACTGAGGCTTGATTTGTGACCCAAGATGTGATCTATCCTGGAGAATATTCCGTGCGCACTTGAGAAGAAAGTGTTACCTGTGGTTTTTGGATGGAATGTCCTATAAATATCAATTAAATCTATCTGGTCTATTGTGTCATTTAAAGCTTGTGTTTCCTTATTAATTTTCTGTTTGGATGATCTGTCCATTGGTGTAAGTGAGGTGTTCAAGTCCCCCACTATTATTGTGTTACTGTCAATTTCTGCTTTTAGAGCTGTTAGCAGTTGCCTTATGTATTGAGGTGCTCCTATGTTGAGTGCATATATATTTATAATTGTTATATCTTCTTCTTGGATTGATCCCTTGATCATTATGTAGTGTCCTTCCTTGTCTCTTGTAACATTCTTTATTTTAAAGTCTACTTTATCTGATATGAGTATTGCTACTCCAGCTTTCTTTTGATTTCCATGTGCATGGAATATCTTTTTCCATCCTCTCACTTTCAGTCTGAATGTGTCCCTAGGTCTGAAGTGGGTCTCTTGTAGACAGCATATATATGGGTCTTGTTTTTGGATCCATTCAGCAAGCCTGTGTCTTTTGGTTGGAGCATTTAATCCATTCACGTTTAAGGTAATTATCGAGATATATGTTCCTATGACCATCTTCTTAATTTTTTGGCTTTGTTTTTGTAGGTTCTTTTCTTCTCTTGTGTTTCGCATTTAGAGAAGTTCCTTTTGCATTTGTTGTAGAGCTGGTTTGGTGGTGCTGAATTCTCTTAGCTTTTGCTTGTCTGTAAAGCTTTTGATTTCTCCATCAAATCTGAATGAGATCCTTGCAGGGTAGAGTAATCTTGGTTGTAGGTTCTTCCCTTTCATCACTTTAAGTATATCATGTCACTCCCTTCTGGCTTGTAGAGTTTCTGCTGAGAAATCAACTGTTAACCTTATGGGAGCTCCCTTGTATGTTATTTGTCATTTTTCCCTTGCTGCTTTCAATAATTTTTCTTTGTCTTTAATTTTTGCCAATTTGATTACTATGTGTCTTGGCGTGTTTCTCCTTGGGTTTATCCTGTATGGGACTCTCTGCACTTCCTGGACCTGGGTGGCTATTTCCTTTTCCATGTTAGGGAAGTTTTCTACTATAATCTCTTCAAATATTTTCTCGGGTCCGTTCTCTCTCTCTTCTCCTTCTGGGACCCCTATAATGCGAATGTTGTTGCGTTTAATGTTGTCCCAAAGGTCTCTTAGGCTGTTTTCATTTCTTTTCATTCTTTTTTCTTTATTCTGTTCCGCAGCAGTGAATTCCACCATTCTGTCTTCCAGGTCACTTATCCGTTCTTCTGCCTCAGTTATTCTGCTATTGATTCCTTCTAGTGTAGTTTTCATTTCAGTTATTGTGTTGTTCATCTCTTTTTGTCCTTTAATTCTTCTAGATTTTTGTTAAACATTTCTTGCATCTTCTCGATCTTTGTCTCCATTCTTTTTCCAAGGTCCTGGATCATCTTCACTATCATTATTCTGAATTCTTTTTCTGGAAGGTTGCCTATCTCCACTTCAGTTAGTTGTTTTTCTGGGGTTTTATCTTGTTCCCTCATCTGGTATATAGACCTCTGCCTTTTCATCTTGTCTATCTTTCTGTGAATGTGGTTTTTGTTCCACAGGCTGCAGGATTGTAGTTCTTCTTGCTTCTGCTGTCTTCCCTCTGGTGGATGAGGCTATTTAAGAGGCTTGTGCAAGTTTTTGGAATACAGAAGATTATAAATGTAAATTTGTAGGCCAATGAATTCTAAAGGTGACAGAAGTCTTTTTGGCCATGACAGAGTAAATGGCAGCAGATATGACCTTCTGTATAAAAAATTATAAAACTCAACAAAATATATAAACAATTGTTGTCAAACACTGGGTAACAAAATGTGCAGAACTGTGATTCCTTAGATGTGGGAAATAAATCATGTCCTGTGATTGTCTCAGCCTTCTGACTGGATGTACTTTCCAGACCATTGGCTCAGGGAGGGGAACCTCAAGCAGAACACAGTAGTCTTGCTAAGTTAAGAAGACAAAGATTAGAGTTCACTGAGGCTGAAACAGCTGGAATTTATGGGACAGAAAACCAGAGAAGAGGGAGCTTTGCAGAGAAAACACCATAGAAAACTGCTTGAAATGCCCTTGAGTCTTTTGCTAAATATGAAGCTGACATGCATATGCTGAAACTCCACAAGGGCAGGTACTTGGCAACTGTAATATTAATAATTCCGAGAACTAACACTGGCTAGGAGACATTTGAATTCTGACCAAAGTGGTGAGGCCATATTGAACACCTAGAGCGGAATGAAAGGGTCCCTCACACCACACATAAAAATAAACTCAAAATGGCTTGAACACTTAATAAAAGACATGACACCATAAAACTCCTAGAAGAGAACATAGGCAAGACGTTCTCTGACATAAATCATACCAATGTTTTCTCAGGTCAGTCTCCCAAGGCAATAGAAATATAAGCAAAAGTAAACAAATGGGACCTAATCAAACTTATAAGCTTTTGCACAGCAAAGGAAGCCCTCAATAAAATGAAAAGACAACCTATGGACTGGGAGAAAATATTTGCAAATGATGTGCCCAACAAGGGCTTAATTTCCAAAATATACAAACACTTCATACAACTCAGTAACAAAAAACCCCCCAAACAACCCAATCAAAAAATGGGCAGAAGACCTAAATAGACATTTCTCCAAAGAAGACATACAGATGGCCAATGAGCACATGAAAAGATGCTCAACATCACCAATTATTAGAGAAATGCAAATCAAAACTACAGTGAGGTATCATCTCACACTGGTCAGAATGGCCATCATCAAAAAGTCTACAAATAATAAATGCTGGAGAGGGTGTGGAGAAAAGGGAACCCTCCTACATTGTTGGTGGGAATGTAAATCGATACAGCCACTATGGAGAACAGTATGGATGTTCCTTTAAAAACTAAAAATAGAGTTGCCATATCATCCAGCAATCCCACTCCTGGGCATATATCCAGAGAAAACTATAATTCGAAAAGATACATGCACCTCAATATTCATAGCAGCACTATTTACAATAACCAAGACATGGAAGCAACCTCAGTGTCCATCGACAGATGAATAGATAAAGAAGATGTGGTATATATGTACAATAGAATATTACTCAGCCATCAAAGAGTGAAATAATACCATTTGCAGCAACATGGATGGACATAGAGATTATCATACTAAGTGAAGTAAGTAGACAGAGAAAGACAAGTATCATATGATATAACTTATATATGGAATCTAAAATATGATATGAATAAACTTATATACAAAACAGAAATAGACCCACAGACATAGAAAACAAACTTATGGTTACCAAATGGGAAAGGGGTTGGGATAAATTAGGAGTTTGGGATCAGCAGATACAAACTATTATATATAAAATAGATAAACAACAGGGTCCTACTGTATAGCACAGGGAACCCTACTGAATATTCTGTGATAACCTATATGAGACAAAAATCTAAAAAAGAATGAATATATGTATATGTATAACCAAATCACTTTGCTGTACACCTGAAACTAACACAACATTGTAAATCAACTGTATGCCAATAAAATTAAGATATTTAAAAAAACAAGGTCCTACTGTATAGCACAGGGAACTATATTCAAATCTTGTAGTAAGCTATAATGCAAAAGAATGTGAAAAAGAATATATATGTATATACATGTGTGTGTATATATATATACATATATATATGTGTGTATATATATATCTGAATCACTTTGCTGTTCACCAGAAACTAACATAACATCATAAATTAACTATCCTTAAAAAAAAAAAAAGAGTGAAAGGGTCATGCATTTGTAGTGGGCTAAATTAACACTAGTCTAGAGGCTATACTAGACCCATCTGAATAAAACTTTAAAAAATCCTTGAAAGGATCGAGATGATCCACAAGTAACTTAACTTCCTGCCAGGATAAACTTCAACACTCTGCAGGCACATAACAAAACCCAGACCCTCAACGATTCATGATGTCTAGCATTCAATAAAAAATTACTAACACAGAAAATGCAGGAAAATGTGACTCATATCCAGGAGAAAAATCAGTCCATATAAATAGAAATCACAGGGATGGTAGAATTAGCAGACAAGGACCTTTTAAAGGGTATTATAAATATAAATATTATAATTATGAATGCATTTCATTGTAAAAAATGAAAGGAAAACATGAACACTAAGAGGACAGAAATGGAAGATATAAAAAAACAAACAAATGGAATTATTTCTATAATGGAAGAATTCAATATCTGAAGTGAAAAATTCACTGAATGGGCCTAATATCTGACTATATGCTCCAAAAGAAAAGATCAATGAACTTGAAGAAGGTGACGACAGCTAACTATAGGATGGGCTCCACTTTCTTTTGGGCATGTGAGCTACAGTGAGGAAGGCACACCTGAAATTCTGGTTCAGGTCATTCCATTTTCCCTCTTATTATTTAAATCAACCCTAGCTCTCTCCTTCTCAAGAAGTAGAGGGGACATTTTTAGGTTAGTTTCTTGGAGGAGTGTTAAACACTGCTGCAAGTTGTGACCTTGAAGTGATTCACAAAACACTGCATTGCACTTTCAAGGTTTCCCATTCACCCAGAAATCATTTATCAAGAATGTACAAAGTTCCAGGCATAGTGCTAGACATAAAGGGTAGAAAAATAAATAAGAATGGCCCCTGTGTAGTGGGAGAGATGGGAATGTACAGTCAGTAAAATACAGAGTAATAAATTTGCTTCAACATATAGTCACTAAACTTTTACTCTGTCTAGTCATTGCTAGTTGCTGATGAAATAATAATTTCTGTCTTTAATTTGCTTGAAGTTCATTCTAGAGATGTGGTTAAAAGCTAGAGCCAAAGAGTAATAACGCTCACTTCTCATGAAGAGGCATAGATTTGGGATATGTGGGGGTTTGTTTATATGAATGGACTAGTTTTTGATATTAATGGACTGAATAACCTCGTGAGACAACCACACAGCCATTGGCCCATAAAAATGAATTATGAACACTAACTGGTGTCCAAGAATATGTGCTTGTTCCTGATATGCGTCTACTGAGATCCAGTTTCTTCCTGGTCCCTGAATCTGGACTCTATCCTTCATTTATCACCCTTGTCATGCCATTCACACTGGTCTATTCTATTCTTTAGTCTTGTATTCACTTCTAAGATGTTTTTCTTGAATTTATCCTACCATCTTCTCAAGAGCCAAGCTCCATACTTGTCCCCCATAACCGCTGTGAGGATGGGTGGGTAAAGACAAAATTTTTCATAGACATGGATCACTGTCTCCTTGAAAATTATCTTAGGACATCGCATATTTGTACATATTGTTTTTCAAAACTTAATCAAGAGCAAATGACCTTCTTTGTGTGTTTTGGAAAGCAGGTAGTTGAGTGGCCAAAACAAATTACTAAAAGTTCAAATGTGGAGATCAGTTGCTTGGCAAGAAGTCACTGGAGAGACAGAGATGGGCTCTAAAAGGAAGAGTCCAGCATATGAACTAAGGCAGAATGTCAAAATGATGCATGCTGAGGTGCATTTACCATGTAGCTAATAAACTTTAAATCTTCAGGGCCCCTCATGTGCAGACTCCTCCCAAGGCCCTGGGAATGGACCTAGCACTGTTGTTCCCATGGGCATGTTTATATAAAATATGTTATATGTTTATATAAAATTTGCAAAAATAAAATAGTTTAAATTGAATCAGTTAAGACTACAGTTTTCCATTTCAACTTCCCCTCCATCATCCTCTAGGACTGGGCGGTGTTGGAGTAGAATTTTAGGAGCCCTGTGACGTGACTGCATCCAGTGGAATCCCCTGGTAATTTTCTAAGTATGCCTGATGTTAAAAGGAAGGAAACTAGGAAAATCAAGGAATGCAGTTTTTGGGGGGAGGAGGCACCAAACTTCATTCTGAGGAAATTGTCAGAGCCTACAGCCAAGTGACATGTCAGTTTGCCAATCTGAAGAGACAAGGACAGTGTCCATCAGGGTGGAGAGGTACGATATATCCTTTTGTTTAAAGACAAAGGGGCCTCTGTTCTGTGTGTGTCCTGAATGTAGCCCATGGGTGCAGAGGGGTTTGCAACTAGATGAAAGATCTGGATAAAGCTTAAGAGAAAGATCACCGGCAGCATGAATGAAGAAGTTGAGAGATTCTTAGAAGAACTTTCCTTGAAGATGGAATTCTGCTTCTGGTTATGATGAGTAACAGGAACCAGACTTACCCTCCCACCTGAAATTACCAAAACAATTAGATTAAAATATATGAAACAACATTCTTCAAGACACTGGACATCAGGAAATGAAGAACAGTAATGCCTGAACTATGCGAGATAAATGAGGTGAGCCCTGTGATTGCCCCAGCTTACTACCTTGAGAGAGCTTCCAGGCCGTGGCACAGGAAGGGGGGATCAGACACAGGCTGACAGACTCCCGGAGTTGAGGAGATGGAGCTGATAATACGGGGACAGTAAGGAGGCTAGGGTTCTCAGAACAGAGGACCAGAGAGGAGAGGGTTGCATAGAGAGAGAACGTTCAGTGTCTACAAAGGGTTCCTCAACCATATTCAGCTGAATACCAAATGCAGTGCATGTGAGGAAACTAGCTGATGCTGGGGAAAGTGCCACCCAAAAGGATCAGGAGTAACAGTGCTGAGCACTCCCACAGGGCCAGCATAGTGCCTGTTCCCAACCAGCCAGATTGGAAAACCTCTGAATTCCAGGGCATTGGGTAGAGTACTCAGGAAGGCCTTGCCTCAATTGTGGGGAACAATTAGCCCTAAGACTACACACCGTTTCAGACCCTCCTAACAAATTGTAAAGGCTAGCCTGTGAAAGGATCAAATTGTTTCCAAGTAACTTAACTGCATCCTGGAACAAAAGTCAATATTATAAGAATACAAAATTACCTAGCACGCAATGAGGTAAAAGTCATAATGGCTGGCATCCAATCAAAGATTACCAGGCATGCAAAGAGGCAGGAAAACATAACCCATAATGAGGAGAATAGCTGTGTTAGAATTAGCAGAAAAGGACATTAAAACAGTTACTATAACTGTGTTTCATACGTTAAAAAAGTACAGACATGGAAGATTATAAAAAAGAGCCAAATTGCACTTCTAAAAATGAAAATGACAATGTCTAAGATGAAAAACACAGTGGTTTGGGATTAATGGCAAAGTACACGTTGCAGAAGAGATTAGTGAATGTGAATACATAACAATAGAAACTATCCAGAATGAAACACGAAGAGAGGGAAAAAAATTAATGAATAGAGCATCAACCTTGGGGCTGCACCAAGTGGCCTAATACACAATATAATCAGAGCCTCGGTGCAGGGGCCGGGGGAGCAGAAAAAATATTCGAAGAACTAATAGCTGAAACATTTCCAAATTTGAAGAAAACAGTAAACCCACAGATCCAAGAAGCTCGATGAACTCCAAGCACATGAAATATGAAGAAAACTAGAGCAAGGCACATCATAATCAGTATGCTCGAAACCAGCGATAAAGAGGAAATCTTAAAAGCAGCCAGAGAAAAAAGCATGTTATGTTAGGGAACAAAGATATAGATGCCAGCAGATTGGACATTATGTAAGTGGAAAGAGAGTGGAGCGACATCGTGTTAGAGGGTGGGAAAATAATCCAACTAAAGTTGTGGGATCTTCTATCTCAGTGAAATTTCTAGGATTCCAGTGGCTTGGAGGATGTCAAGATATCCCTTCTAAGGTGAAGGCTAAGCTGTTGCATCTGGTCCCTCCCACAACCAAAAAAGAGGCACAACACCTGGTGGGTCTCTTGAGACTTTGGAAGCAACATATTCCTCATTTGGGCGTGTTACTCCAGCTTATTTACCAAGTAGCCTGAAAAAGCTGCTAGCTCTCAGTGGAGCCCAGAACAAGAGAAGGCTCTGCACCAGGTCCAGGCTGCCATGCAAGCTGCTCTGCCACCTGGGCCAGAGCATCCAGCAGATCCAAAGGCGCCTGAAGTGTCAGTGCAGGTAGGGATGCTGTGTAGAGCCTTTGGCGGCTACCACAGGTGAGTGACAGCACAGACCCTTAGTATTTTGGAGCAAAGCCCTACTATCTTCTGCGATAACCCCGCTCCTTTTGAGAAACAGCTCTCAGCCTGTTACTGGGCCTTTGTAGAGACTGAACGCTTAACCATGGGCCACCAAGTTACCATGTGACCTGAGCTGCCCATCGTGAACTCGGTGATCTGACCCACCAAGCCATAAAGTTGGGCATGCACAGATGCATCCATCATCAAATGGAAGTGACACATACATGATTTGGGCCCAAGCAGGCCCTGAAGGCACAAGTAAGTTACATAAAGAAGTGGCCCAAATGCCCATGGTCCCCAATCCTGCTTCACTACCTTGTTCTCCCAGTCTGTACCTATGGCCTCATGGGAGTTCCCTACGATCAGCTGACAAAGGAAAAAAAGGCTCTTCTGGCTTATGGATGGTGCTGCAGGATATCCAGGCACTACCCCAAAGAGGGCAGCTGTAGCAATATAGCCACTGTGGGCTCCTTGTGCCTCTGAGTCCATAAGCAAAGAAGAGAGTTACTGTACTGGTTGGGATGACTGATCCTGGCTACCCAGGGGAAATTGGACTACTCCTCCACTACAGAGGCAAGGAAGACTATGTCTGGAATACAGGAGATTCCTTAAGAGTGTCTCTTAATATTACTGTGACCTATGATTAAAGTCAAAGGAAAACTACAACACCCAATCCAGGCAGGACTAATAATGGCACAGACCCTTCAGGAATGATTTGGGTCACCCCACCAGGTAAAGAACCACGACCAGCTGAGGTGCTTGCTGAAGGCAAAAATAATGTGGAATGAATAGTAGAAGAAGGTTGTTATAAATAACAGCTACGACTATGTGACCAGTTTTTGTCCCCCTTATTCTGTTATAAATGTTTGTATATATATACCTGTACCCATACACACAAACATATATATATAAAGCAAATATCTTTCAGAGAGAGAGAGAGAGAGAGAACATTTGTGATTCTGTCCCTGATGCCAGATCTTGAATATTCTCCAGGGAGGGTACCTCTCTAGGCGGCATCCCCTTCTCCCCCTGTTGAACCAGCGCCCCTCCCCCAGTACCCAGCTATGTGATAAGCTCAATCAGGATACAGTGTTAATAGCTGATGAATGGTCTAATTAGGGACTTCAGACCGGCAGATATGAGGGGTCTGCAGCAGGAAGCCCTTCTCAGACATTCAAGTTACACCTATACATCAGCTTTAAAACCAAGCAAAACAAAGAAACAAACAAACAAAAACAGCTGAAGAACAGAACACTTGGACCATAATAGTAGCTACTATTTGCACAGCCTTCAAAAGTATCTTTAGCTCTTTTATATCCAGTGTCTTCCCTGAGCCTCCCTCAATCTCTGTGAGGCAAAGGACAGGGATTTTTACTGTCAACTGAAAAGGAGGAAAATTAGGATTGGAAGGGTTGTGTGGTAGCAAGTGTGTGGCAAAGCAGGAACATTAAGGGCAGTTCCTGCTACCTGTGCCCCTGCCCATGATGGCCTCAGTTTGCTTATTTTCAGACAGAGGCTATCCAAACTCTCTCAGGCCCCAGGAATGTCATTCTCGACTAGCTTAACATCACTGTACCCATTTCCCTTGCTTCCTCATTTAGATTTGTATCCTGTTTACCTCCCAGATAAAGCCATAACACCAATATAACTTCTTTATTTTTAGTTACTTAACCTTTTTCTGCCACCTATCTCAGATGCATTGGGCTGGTTAATCAGTTTACTAAATCATGTCTGAGGTGGTCTCTTGGAGGCAGCCTTCTCCCTGATTTTGAAATGCCCTTTCCATTTTGGTGTCTAGATATTTCTCCCTTTGGTATTTAGGGTTAAGCTGATTCATGGGCAGAAGCAATCATGTTTAGCCATGGACCCCTTTGTTTAAATGAACTCTATATATAATTACAATGTAGAAAACAGATAAAAGTGAAGCTGTTTGGATGGGGGGTGGGGAAGAGGATAGAATCATTCTCTTAGTGAGACCTAAGGCATTTCCACTAAGCCCTGGGGGGCTATAAGGCTCTTAGTTTATTTTTTAAATTTTATTTATTTATTTATTTGTTTGTTTGTTTGGCTGCACCGTGAAGCTTGTGGGATCTCAGTTGCCTGACCAGGGATTGAACCCGAGCCACGGCAGTGAAAGCCTGGAATCCTAACCACTAGGCCACAGTGGAAATCCTAGGCTTAGTTTAAAAGCCAGTGGTAAAACAGAAATAAAGATTCTTTGGAATTTCCTTTTTTTCATCTTTATTGAGGCATAATTGGCAAATATGAATTGTATACATTTAAGGTGTACAACTTACATTTTGATATATGTATACATTGTTAAATGATCACCACAATCAACCTAACATATCCATGACCTCACATAGTTACCATTTTCTTCCTTCCTTCCTCCCTCCCTCCCTCCTTCCCTTCCTTCCTTCTTTCCTTCCTTCCTTTCCCCCCTTTCTACCTTCCTCCCTCCCCTTCTTTCCCTCCCTCCCCTCCTTCCCTCTCTCTCTTTCTTCCTTGCTTTCTTTCTTGGTAAGAACCCTTAAGATCTACCCTGTTAGTATATTTCAAGTACACAATAGAGTATTACTAACTCCATTCACACTGCCGTGCATTAGATCTCCAGCGCTAATTCATCTTGCCTAACTGAAACTGTACTCCTTGACCAACATCTCCTGATTTCCACCTCCCTCTAGCCCCTGACAACTATCATTCTACTTTCTGCTTCTAAGGGTTTGGCTCTTTTAGATTCTCTATATAAGTGAAATCATGCAATTTTGGTCTTTTTGTGTCTGGCTTACTTCACTTAGTGTAGTGCCCTCCAGTTTCATTCATGTTGTCGCAAATGGCAGGATTTCCCTTTATTTTTATGGCTGAATAATTTTCCATTGTATAGTTATACCACATTTTCTTTATCTATTCATTTACTGGCAGACATTCAGGTTGTTTCCACGTCTTGGCTACTGTGAATAATGCTGCAATGAACAGGGAGGTGCAGATATCTCTTCAAGATACAGATTTCATTTCCTTTGAATATATACCCAGAATTGGAATATATGATAGGCTCTGTTTTTAGTTTTTTGAGTAACCTCCATATTGTTTCCCATATAGGTGTACCAATTTGCATTCACACCAAAAGTGTACGAGGGCTCCCTTTTCTTCACATCCTTGCCGACACTTGTTATCTTTCGTCTTTTTGATAATAACCATTTTAACAGATGTGAGGTGATATTCCACTGTCATTGTGATTTGCATTTCCCTGATAATTAGTGATGTTGAGCATCTTTTTCCTATGCCTGTTGGCCATTTGTATGTCTCCTTCAGAGAACTGTCTATTCAATTCCTTTGTCCATTTTTAAATTGGATTATTTATTTATGTTTTGCTATTGAGTTGTACAAGTTCCTTATATATTTTACATATTAACTATTTATTAGATATATGGTTGGTAAATATTTTCTCTCATTCCATAGGTTGCCTTTTCACTCTGTTGACTGTCTCCTTTGCTGTTCAGAAGCTTTTAGGTTTGATGAAGTACCACCTTTCTATTTTTGCTTTTGTTGCTTTTGCTTTTGGTGTCATATCTAAAAAAATCATTGCCAAGACCAATGTCAAGAAGCATTTCCCCTATGTTTTTTTCTGGCAGTTTTACATTTTCAGATCTTATGTTTAAATCTTTAATCCATTTGGAGTTGATTTTTTATATGGTATGAGATAAGGGTTTAATTTCATTTTTCTGTCTGTGTTTATCCAGTTTTCACAACACCATTTATTGAAGAGACCATCCTTTCCTCATTGTATGTTCTTGTCACCCTTGTCAAAGATCCACTGACCATAAATGTGGGGATTTATTTCTGGGCTCTCTATTCTGTTCCCTTGATCTATATGTCTGTTTTTATGCCAGTACCATACTATTTTGATTACTGTAGCTTTGTAATATATTTAGAAATCAAGAAATGTGATGTCCCCAGCTTTGTTCTCCTTTTTAAGATGCTTCAGTTATTCAGAGTTTTTCATGTTTCCATATAAATTTTTGGATTTTTTTCTGTTTGTGTAAAAAATGCCATTGGGATTTTGATAGGGATAGCATTGAATCTGTAGATAACTTAGGACTGTACAGACATTTTAACAATATTAAGTCATCTAATCAATGAACATGGGATGTCTTTTCACTTATCTGTGTCTTGTTTAATTTCCTTTCTCAACGTCTTATAACTTTTAGTGTCTAGTCTTTCACTTCCTTGGTTAAGTTTATTCCTAAGTATTTTATTCTTTTTATTGCTATTGTAAATGGGATTGTTTTCCTGACTCTACTTAAAGTGTTTCTGAGCCTCACTGACCTCATCTAGAAAATGAAGACATTAGATCAGTGAGAACATTCCCTTTCCCTCCAAAACAAAGTCCTATCCAGTGTCCAAACTATTATTTAACATATAAAAATAGAGTTCCTTTTGTTGACTCAGGCATGGGGGCCTGCAGCCTGCCCGCTCCCCAATGACCTGTATCGCGAATGGCCCCTGAAGTGACTCCATGGAATCCAATGCCTAGATAATCTCTAAGACCTGTCTAAAGGAAGAGAATGCCATTTATTGAGCACCTACTATGTGCCAGGCCCTGAACCAAGCAGAAGCCAAGATGTAAGGCATAGTATTCTGGGGAGAAGGAAGGGGAGGCGGCAAATGGCAGGTGTAAAACTAGATGGAGGGTTCTGAGGCAGGAATATCTACTGTATCCTGGTAGAAAAACAGACCTGGATATGAAGGGAGAGCTCAGAGAGCAGCCTTGTTTTGCTTTGAAATGTGGCTGGTCAGACTGCTTGGGCCCTGATGTGCTCTTGACAATCTGGAAGGGCTCTTGTATTGTTCCCATGTTCAGGCTGCTTTTAAAGAGACCTTTTGTTTGGAGGTCTCTTTTGGAATTTATGTGAAACCATGCTCACCTCCTTTAGGTGTTGCTCAGCTGTTAAGAGCTCTCCAACTCTCCTGGAAGGCCCCTGGTGACAAAGGGAGCTGTGGGATACAGAGCCCTGTTGCTCAGACTCCTACGAGTGGGTGGGGGATGGAAATGAAGTAAATAGGGTTTTGAGCCAGAGAATGTCCAGATTACTCTTGGTTATGTCGCTAGGAAACAGGTATAGTGGAAACAAGCACCAGCCTAATTTTTGGTTCAACTTCATCTTTGTGGGGCTGAGACTACTGGGGGAAAGTAGGGCAAAGCGAAGAGGCTGCTTCTTAGGGAATCAAACTTAGTGGAAAGTTCCCACTGAAAATAGAAAATCTGAAGATCCAAAGCCTTTGAAAGTTCCTGTTCAGTATTAGTAGGAAATTAGCCAGACATTTAAAAGCCTGAACAGTCTAGTCCCAGCCCACCACTCTAGCCTTATCTCTTACTTGTCTTTGAGCATCATCTGCTTAAGTCAGCCTAGGCCTTGACCTCTGAATAATTATAATTGTTGAATTTCTCATCTCCAAGCTTCACCTAATTCTCTACCCCTCCACCTCCACCCATGGCCCTGTTTCCCCTTAGAGCTCTCTCTTCTCTGAATCCCTGAGCCAACTCTCCCACGTTAGCATTTTTCTACCACCTTATCTCCTTTTTATTGTATTTAAGTCTGGCTTCCTGACTAGATTCTAAGTGCCTGGAGGACAGATGGCATGTCTTACATCTCTTGCCTCTGTTTCCTTCCTCAGGCATATAGCTGTGCTAGCACAATTTGTAGATCAAAATGATCTTATGTTTGTTCTGTTGATTTTTTTACAAGTATGTCAAGAGACTCTGACCCATATGACTCTGCCCTGAATTCTTTATATGACCTTGAACAAGTTTCTGCTCCTTTATATGCCTCAGTTGCCCTGTCTGCAAATGATAGGTTTAGACTCAGTGAAGTATAAGAGCCCTTGAGGCTTTGACAGCACATGACTCTACAAGCCCCTGCTCAAAGTGAGGAAAGAGGATCAACTCAGCTTGATGACCAGGCTGGGGAGGGAAGGGGAAATGAATCTGCCTACAAAACCAAACCAAACAACAAACAACAGCTGAAGAGGTAATAAAAGGACATCTAGGGAAGGTTTGCAGCTAGGAACTTGTGTGAGAATTGAGGTGGGGGAAAACACCAGCTTAGAGAACAGGATTTCCCAGCCCTGAGTGTTTTACAAACAGTTTTCTTCTGTGATGGACAAAGGAATCCTGCTAGGTATAATGCCTTTTGTTAGCAACTGTTTGCAAGAGTGTAAGAGCAGAATAACCAAGTGAAACTCCCCACCACTCAGCAGCCAGGCACTTGTGAAGATCTAGGCCAGGTTAACAAAGTTCCCAGACGCTGCCATCTAGTGGTACTTCAGAGGTATATTGGGGGCAATTGGCCCTTGCATTCGCAGATGGAGCTGCCAGCCTTTTGGAGAAACGTGGGCCAGCCAAAGGATGAAATACTGAGCTGATGAAGAATGAAGAAATCCCCTGAAACTAAGAAAGACAAAGACAGAGAAAGACAAAGACAAGGCCAAAGCAAGTGAGACATAAACACAGATATTCATGAAACTAGGTGAACCTTTTGTTGAAAATTGAGGAGTGAGGGATGGGGAGAATGAACACAATTGCTCTCTGGTCTAGTTCTCACATCACAATTTAGGACATTGATGATAGAAGAAGCTTCTGGTATGCCTTATGTCCTTTCTCTCTCATATGATCCCAATTTCTTCCCTCTCTTTCACTCTTTTACCTAATCTTTATATGTTCCTCCCCCATGACCACTTTCTAGCCAACTCCCTTAAAACAAAAACAAACAAACAAAACCAAACAACAACAAAAACCTTCTTGGGATTGTGGGCAAATATAAGAGATTATGGAGGTGCCTGTGGCTGTGAATATGGCCACTCAGCTTCCCTAGTTCCTGCCTCTTCCCTGAACCAGGCTCCCCAGCTTTCCTGCTAAGTCTGGGAGCCATTCAATGCCCAACCAACAAATTTCTTTGCTGCTTCACTTAGCCAGAGTCAGTTTGAATCCTTTGAAATCAAGAATCTTGATCTGTGTGCTTCCCAACACTGAAACCTACTGCCTCCCTGCTAGAATTTTTCAACAGTTTTTTGTTTGACCTGTTCCAACCTTTTCTCTAACAACAATCCATTGAAGAGGACACTTTCAAAGGCTTTATCTTATTTAATATCATCATCACTCTCATTTTTAAAGATGTGGAAATCTGGGTTAATAGAAATAAATAAGAACACCTACGTTCAAATGCTCGCTCTGATACTCAGCTCTGTGACTTTGGGAGAATCTTCTTACCTCTCTTCATGGTCTTGTCTTTGAAAAGGAGGGAGTGACCACCTATCTTCTAGATGTAATAAAATGTATCTTAAATTTTTTTAAAAGAGAGATTCTATATGGAGGACCATTGTTTTTGAAAACAGTAACACCAAAGATGTCCTGATTTATGGAGACATCTGTATACAAATATGAATGTGAAAGGTCTTTTGTCCTGTTACATTTGCAGCCTTGTCTTGCTCCTGACCTACAGATCTAAATCTCCTCTGCCCACTGGGCATTTCTGTTTGGATGTCCTCATGGCTTTCCAAAACTAAATTTTTCCAAAACTGTCTTCCTTCTGCCCACAACCGGTCCTTCTTTTGTTCCTTCTGTGCCTGGTGCTTTAATCCTATCAGTAACCCAGACCCAAACTCTCCCCTCCCTCCCTCTCAACACATTCCAGTTCTCCCATCAGGCAGCAAGTCTTTGCAACGCCTCCTTTGCAATGTATCTTTAAAATATTTCTTACTTTCCATTTCTACTTACGCTGTCCTGGCTCTGGCCTTATACCCTCTCAACTGGACTACTAAAATGGCCTGTGGCTTCAGCATTTGATATCGATGCCCAATTCCTTCACCTTCCTTCATCTTACTGGCAACAATCCATTCATAGTCCTATTATCTTTCACTTGTGTTACTTCAACAGCCTTTTAACTGGTCTCTCTGCTTTCAAACTTGTCCTACAAAGGCCTTCCTCCATATGTTGGTTAGATTGATCTTTCAACCCTGCAAAACTTTGCATGTCACTTTCTTCTTTTACCTTCCACATGCCTATGGCTGAATGATAGGACAGGCAAATCTTCCCCAAAAGTCACTATACAACTGAACAAAATTGACAAAAACAACAAGTTTAGTGCCTTGGAAATCAACAAAGGTCACACAACAATCTGAGAGGTGTTTATGTTTGAAAAAATTCTGAACTTCAGGTAAAAACAATAAAATCTGTGTCTGGCCTGGAGCTGCTCCCATTTCCCATCCAGCTCAGTCAGCATGGAATTTCTGCAAGATAGAGCAGACCATGAGGACTCGCAGCTTCTCAGACAAGGTCAAAAGTGTGATGGGCAATGTCTATGCCTAACAGTATTGTTAGTACAGGTAGCAATCACAGAGCACATGAGCAGCCAGGGTGTGGGGAGGGCCAACATCTCTACTAGTCAGAAGTTGCATGTTTGGGACAAGTATATTCCTGGCTGTGGTGGCACACATGTGCATCAGAGACCTGAGAGAGTTCAAACCATACACTTCTGGCTGAACCTGAAGCTGCACAATGTGTAGAGGAGATCTGTAAAGGTCTAACTGAAAGAAAAAGTAAAGGCATACTTGAAAACAGCATAAAGATTTAATGTGCTCCTTTACGTGCACACAGTTTCATCACCTGGGTACTGCTCAAGGTGGTAGAGCACAATCTTGGTCCAATGATTGATGACCACTAACCTATGCAGACACAGGGAGACCCTTAGAAAGCCAGGTTTAACAATTTAAAAAAAAGTTTAAAAAATAGATATTAGCAACTGCAAATGGGTAGAGGAGACAGATTTCATAGATTTAGCCCAGGAAAATTACTAAATCAAGAAACAATCAAACAAACAAAACCCAGTAACAACAATGATATTCAGGGGTAAAACATCAGAATCCACAGTTGTTATAATCTATTAATGAAAATTTCCAGTTATCCAGAAAAACTTATTAGACATATAAAGGGAAAAAAAGTGTGATCTATAGTCAAGAGGGAAAAAAAGCACTAAACAGAAATTTTGAGTGTCCCCAGACGTTGTGTTTAGCAGGTGATACAGCAGCTATTACAAATATGTTCAAATGACCAGAGGAAAGTATGTTTAAATAATTAAGGAAAGAATGACAACAATGAATTAATAAATAGAGATTCTCAATTCTCAATAGCAGACATAAGTCATAATAAGAACCAAATGGGAATACTGGATTTTCAAGGAAAATTCTGGAAATTTGAGATGGCAGAACAAAGAATCAGTCAACTAGAAGACTCAATAATAGAAATTATTCAATCTTAAGAACAGAAAGAAAAGAACTGAAGAAAAACTAACAGAGACTCAGAAAACTGTGAGGAAACATCAAGTACACCAGTACATGTGTAACTGGAGTACTAGAAGGAGAGAAGAGAAAGAGAGAGAAAATATTTGAAGAAATTATGGCTAAAAACTTCCCAAATTTAACGAAAACCTTTATTCTGCACATTTAAAAATCTTAACAAATCCCAAGTAGAATAAACTCAAAGAAAAAAAAAAGAATAAACTCAAAGCGATTCACATCTAGACATATCATAGTCAAACAGGTAAAAGAGAAAAATAAAATCTTGAAAGCAGCAAAAGAAAAATGACTAGTCACATACCAAAGAGCACCAATACTCTTAATGGCTGATTTCTCATCTTAAATAATTGAAGCCAAAAGGCAGTGGAATGACACATTCAAAGCACTGGAGGAAAAAATACCCTGCCAGTCAAGAATTCTATATACAAGCACAGAGAACTGTATTCAATATTCTGTAATGAACCATAATGGAAAAGAATATGAAAAAGAAAAATATATATATACACATATATATAACTGAATCATTTTGCTGTACACCAGAAACTAACACAACATTGTAAATCAAGTATACTTCAATTAAAAAAAAAACAAGAATTCTATATACAGCAAAACTATCCTTAAAAAATGAAGGTTAAATAAAGACCTTTCAACATAAAGAAAGACTGAGAGTATTCATTGCTAACAGATCTGCCTCATATAAAATAGTAAAGAATTTCCTTTAGGCTGAAAAGAAATTACTTCAAACAGTGAGTTTGAATGCACAGGAAAAAATAATGAGCACCAGAAATGGCAGGTTAACATAAAAGACCTTATAGGTACAGATATTTTTTTGTCCCTTAAGTTCTTTAAAAGTTATAAGACTTTATAAAGCAACAATTAAAATACTATACTGTTAGGTTTAAAACATATATAGAGGTGCAGTATATGTGACAATAAAATAACAAAGAGGAGGGGAAGAAAATGAAGCTATATTGGAGCAAAGTTTCTATATTTTACTAGAATTAAGTTAATATTAATCTTAAGTAGACTGTGATAAGTTAAAAGAATGTACTCGTAATCCCCAGAGAAATCATAAAGGAACTCAGTGAAAATATATTATTAAAAAACCTGGAGGAGTTAAAATGGTACATTCAAAATTATGTATTTAGTGTGAAGGAAGGCAGTTAGGGAAGAACACAAAAGGTTAATTTTTTTTAAAAGACATATATAAAACAAATAGCAAAATGGTAAATGCAAATGTAACCATATTAATTACATTAAATATAAATAATTTAAACACCCCACTCAAAAAGCAGATATTGTCAGACTGGATACAAGTGCAAGACCCAACTACGTTTTTTTCTAAAATAAATACAACTTAGATTCAAATACACAAATAATTTTAAAGTAAAATGATGAGAAAAGATATACCATGCAAGCAGCAAACATAATAGAACTGAAGCAGCTACATTAATATCATACAAAATAGACTTAAAACAGGATATATTATTATAGATAATTAAGGACATTTTATAACGATAAAAGGATAAATCAGGAATTATAACAATTATAAATTGGATGCTATATAACAAAGCATCCAAATACATGAATTGAAAACTGACAAAATTGAAAAGAGAAATAGACAATTCACCAATAATAGTTATAAATTTCAATACCTTATTCTCAATAATGATAGAACAACTAGGCAGAGAATCAGCAAGGATGTAGAAAACATGAACAAATTATCAAATAACTCAACCTAACTGATATATATAAGAACTTCCACTCAACAACCAAAGAACACATATTTTTTTGAACACATAGTAATATTCTCCGGTATAGACCATATTCTAGACAATAAAGCAAGCTTCAGTAAATTTAAAAGGATGGAAATTATACAAAGTATATTTAATAACAAAATGGAATTAAGTGAGAAATTGACAACAGAGAGAAATCTGGTAAACTTCCAGATACTAGAAAATTAAACAACACACTTCTAAATAACTCATAGGTCAAAGAATAAAGCATGAAAGAAATGAGAAATGTTTTTTAACTGAAAAATGAAAATGTAACACATGAAAATTTATGGGTTGCAGCTAAAGCAGAGCTTAGCAGAAAATTTAGTTTTCAATGCCTATCAGAAAAGAAGGAATGTCTCATCAATAATATGTGTCACCTTATAAAACCAATAAAAGAAGAGCAAACTAAGCTCAAAGCAAGATGAAGAAAGGAAATAATTAAAATTAAAGTAGAAATTAGTAAAATAGGTAAAAATATCTAGAGAACAATTAAATCAAAACTTGATTCTTCAAAAAGATCAACAGAATTGACAAATAATAAGCTAGACTGACAAGAAAAAAAAGAAAGAAGACAAAAATTGCCAACATTAGAAATTAAAGAGGAGATTTCACTTTCAACATGACAGAAATTTAAAAGATTATGAAAATTCCATGAAAAACTTTATGCCAAAAATTGGACAACATAGCCGAAATGTAAAAGTTTCTAAAAAGACATGAATTACCAAAACTGACTAAAGAAGAAATAGAAAGTCTGACTAAACATATACCCAGTAAAGAAATTGATATAGTAATTGAATATCTTCCCACAAAGAAAAGTCCAGACTCGGATTCACTGGTGAATTCTTTCAAATATTTAAAATAGAAGTAATATCAATTATTCACAATCTCTCCCAAGAAATAGTAGTGGGAACCTTCCCAACTCAATCTATGGGGTTAGGATTACCCTGAGTCCAAGCCAGAGAAACACAACACACACAAAACAACCCACAAATACAGACCAATATCATCCATTGTCAAGATACAATTTTTAACAAAATATTAGCAACCCAAATTCAGCAACATATAAAATGCATTATAACCCATGACCAAGTGAGATTTATTCCAGCTATCTTAGGTTGATTTAACATTTGAAAATTAATTAATGTGATACAATATATTAATAGAATAATGGGGAAAAAACCATGGTCATCTCAATAGATGCAAAAAAAAAAAAAAAGCTTTTTCCAAAATCCAATACCCATTAATGACAAAAGCTGCCAGCAAACTAGGAATAGATGATTTGGTCAGAATGAATAGGTATCATCTTCAAAAACAAAACAAAACAACATCTTAACATCACACTTAATGGTGAAAGATTGAATATTTCTCTATAAGATGGGGAACAAAGTGAGAGTCTATGCTTTTGTCACTTTTATTCAACATTGAGTCAGAAGTTCTAGACAGTGTGGTAAGCAAAACAAACAAACAAATGAAATAAAAGGCATCCAGATTGAAAAGGAGGAAGTAAAACTGTTTTTATTTGCAGGTGACTTGATCCTGTATGTGGAAAATCACAGGGAATCCATAAAAATATAGTGGAACTAGTAAGTAGTTTAGAAAAGTCACAAGATACAAGATCATTATACAAAATTCAATTATATTTCTATACCCTAGCAATGAAAAATCAGAAGTTAAATATTTTAAAATATCATTTACAATAGCATCAAAAATTATGAACTACTCAGGGATAAATCTAACCAAAGATGTGAAAAAGACCAGTGTACTGAAAACTATAAATCATTATAGTGAGAGAACAATAAAGATCTTAATAAATGCAGATAGAATCCATGGTCATGGGTTTGGAAGTCTCAGTATTGTCAGGAAGGCAATATTCCCCAAATCGATGTATAGTATCAATGCAAGCCCTATCAAAATCACAGCAGGCTTTTGTGGAGAAATTGACAACCTGATCCCAAAATTTGTAGAGAAACACAAAGGGTCTAGAATAGCCAAAACCATTTTGAAAACGAAGAAATATCTGGTTTCAAAACTTAGTATAATGCCACAATAATCAATTAAGTTTAGTATAGGGACAAGGATAGGCCAAAAAAAAATCAGTGGGAGAGAATTGAGAGTCCATTTATGGTTGATTAATTTTTGACAAACATGGCAATGCAAGTCGATTGGAAATGGATAATCTTTTCAACAAATGGTCTGGGACAATTGGATATCTACATGCAAAAAGAGGAATTCAGATTCTTAGTGTACATAATATACAACAGTTAACTAAAAATGGATTATAGACCTAAATGTATGAGCCAACACTCTAAAACTTCTAGAAGAAAACTTGCTATGACCCTGAGAGGCAACCAAAGATCCTCCTTTCATCAAACAGCTATTTGATGCCACTCTGTGCTAGGCACAGACCTTCAGAAGGGAATCAGACACGATCCCTGCCTTTGAGGAGCTCCCCACCCAGTGAGTCAATGATTTCAGGCAAGTGGGATTAAGAGAAGGCTGGGGTGCTGATGTTCCCTCCCCTTTCTATCCACTTTTTTCAACCCCAGTGACCCCCTCCCCCCGACAACATCCTCTCTCCCAGCCACATGCCTTTGTTGGCCTTCTGGTTGCCCAGGGTTCTGCACTACAGTGCTCTGGCCAGACTTGCCTTCTCCATGCTCCCCAAATATGTCTGCCCTCCTCTTCCATGTGTTCAGACCTTGTTGTCAGCTCCCGAGTCACTGGATATCACTCTGATAAAATGGAGTGACAAGAGGGTATGAGTAACTGATAGTCTACTTAAATTGATTCATTCAACCAACAAATATGTACCTAGAGCCTACTGTGTATCAGGCCCTCTGCTAGGTGCTGGATGTAGAGAGCTAAAGCCGACATGGTTCCTGCCCACAATGAACTCATCACCTAGTTAAGGAGACAGACAAATAGGTAAACACAGACAACTGCCACACAATGTAAGAAGTGCAATGAGAGAGGTGTGTGCTGTGAACAGTTGAGGCAGAGAGAAGGGAAGAGTAACCCTTCTTGGCCTAAGAGAGTGGAGATCAGGGAGAGAGAAGAGGCTTGAGCTGCTTTCTGAAAAATAGGTAGCCATTCACCAAATACACAAGGCAGAGGAGACAACAGAGGGAACGATAGGAGCAAAGGCACAGTTGTGTAGTCATGCACAGCCTGTTGGGAGAATGGAGATAAAGCAATCTAGTGTGGCTAGATGTGGCACAATGCATGCCAGGGATTGGACATGTATGTAGGAGTGAAGGTTCTAATGTTTCAGGCAATGAACCTTGGGACTTAATGCTAAGAGCAACAGAGAACTATGGACATTTTTGTTCTTTGGTAATAGTTTTATTGAAATATAATTCACATACCATACATTCACATTTACATCCTTTAACTATACAATTCATTGTTTTTAGTATACTCACAAAGTTGGGCAACCGTCACCACTATCTAATTCCAGAGTATTTTCATCACCCCCAAAAGAAACCCCATACTAATGAGGAGTCACTCCCCATTCCCCCTACTCTCCAGCCACTGACAACCATTAATCTACTTTTTGCATCTATAAGTTTGCCTATTCTGGATATTTCATATCAATGGAATCATACAGTATGTGGTCTTTTGTCACTGGCTTCTTTCACTTAGCGTGATGTTTCCGAGGGTCATCCATGTTGTAGCTTGTATACATACTTCATTCCTTTTCATGGCCAAATAACATTTCACTGTATGAATGTACCACATTTTATTTATCCATTCATCGATTGATGGATATTTGGGTTGTCTACACTTTTTGGCTCTTATGAATAATGCTGCTGTGAACTTTCTAAAAAATCTTTTGGTCACACCGTGCGGCATGTGGGAACTTAGTCCCCAGACCAGGGATTGAACCCGCGCCCCCTGCATTGGAACCACGGAATCTTAACCACTGGACTGCCAGGGAAGTCCCTGCTGTGAACTTTTTTGTGTAAGTTTTCGTATGGATATATATTTTCATTTCTTTTAGGTATATACCCATGTGTGGGATTTCTGAGTGATGTGGTAACTCTATGCTTAACTTTTAAGGAGTTCCCAGACTGTTTTCCTAAGTGACTACGTCATTTTACATCCCCACCAGCAATGTAGGAGGGCCCCAATTTCTCCACTTCCTTGCCAATGCACACTATCTCTTTTTGATTATAGCTATCCTAGTGAGTGTGACATGGTACCTTGTCATTTTGATTTGTATTTCCCTGATGACTAATGATGTTGAGCATCTTTTCATGTACTTAATAGCCATTTTATATCTTTTTTCGGAGAATTTTCTATTCATATCCTTGTCTAAATTTTCACTGGGTTGTCTTTTTATAATTGAATTGCAAGACTTCTTTATTTGGGATATAAACCCTTATCAGATATATGATTTCCAAAAGTTATCTCCCACTCTGTGGGTTATCTTTTCACATTCTTGGTGGCATCCTTTTCTTGAAGCAGAAACATTTCTTTTGGATGAAGACCAATTTATCACTTTAATTTTATAGATGGTACTTTGGGTATTATATCTAAGAACTCTGCCGAACCTGAGATCACAACAATTTTCTCCTGGGAACAGGCAGGCACAGTGAGACCTTCTCTCCGGCTCCTTAGAGCGGTGAGAGCCGGAAGAGACTAGTGAGTACTCTTTCAATTCAGAAAAGCTGGCCAGCTTAGCAGGGCCAGGCAGTACAGAACAGGGAGGGCCAAACTATTGTGACTTAAAAGGCAAAGGATGGCCTTAGAATAGCTCTTGAGTCACTGCCTACCATGGACCTCTCCTGAGAGACGTGACAACCTGTGAGTTTGGCTTTCTTGACACTGCCCCAGAGATTCCTGCTGTGCATGCTGGGGGCATCAGACAAATGTCCCTGTCTACCTTTCCCGGCTTCCTAGTTCTACAGGGAACCCCATGATATTTCCTCTGTGGACCAGCCCAACAACCTTGAATAATCAGAAAGGAGAGAGCTGGCGCTAGCCCAGTCTAGCAGTTTGTTTATATAAAACATGGACCAAAAGATGGCCTTTACTAAATGAAGTTGAAATGCCAGAACTGCCTTAGTGTACTGGAGAAGGAGGAAATCTGTCTCAAGTCTGTACCAGAGAAATCCTGCCTGAGTTTTCAGCAAGCTGGCCTGCCTTAAGGATTTTGAACTTGCCAGCCCCAAAAAAGCATATGAGCCAACTCCTTCAAATCTCAATTTGTTCTCTCTCTCTCCCCCTCTTTCTCTCTCTCTCAAGAAAGATATATATATACATACCAATAGGAATATATATATATATTCCTGATCAACCTAGCAAAGGGAAATAGGTGAAGAGAAAATGTGCAATGTGTCTATTTCCCGATTTTGTCCAGGGGCAGCTTTCTTAGGAGAAGACCAGCTTCCATCAGTGGCCTGTTTGTCGTCTTCCACTTTCTCATTTAAACCAGTTGTTTCTTTGCCTGGCAAAGCCCTATGTGACAATAGACACTGCTGATTAAATGCACAGTCAGGGGCCTGTGGCAGCACGCTTGCTAATAAGCCTTGCCTCTTCTGTCATCTCCGTGGCAGGGGACATTTTTGTCTTTCTTTCCCAGTGACAGACAGAAGCTAGTCTGAAGCCACTCCCACCTCAGTCTGGGTGTGGCTCTGATTAGAAGCCAAGCAGCTCAAAGAGAGCTGGAGGAGGTTTTCTGGGCAGGAATTCATCAGCAAATACATGCCTGAGGCAAAAACGGCAGGTTTTGCCACTTCCCAGTTTGAGCTGCTTTGCCTGGACTTGAGGGCCCTTCCAGTGATCGTCTGTTCTGCAGCGAAGCGAGACAATATTGCTCCACATGACCCGTCAGCATCCGTACACAACATGGGCGCTGAGTACAACACTGGAGCTCTGCTGATAATTAAGTAAGGCCTAGGGAAGAAGACAGGGTGTCCTTGCTCAAACTATCTGGGGAGAAAGAAAGTGCAGGAAAGAAAGTTCTTTTGATGGAGTCTTGACCTTTCTTCTAAAACCTAGGAAGCTCAAGTATTGCCTCTTTAGATCAAAACCCAAATACGTTTTGTACAAGACACAGAAAACTATGATTAACTCAAATTGTTCAGTCGTTCCCCTCATCCGTATTCACAGTCACGATCTGCTGCCAGCTCCAGATGTTTCTAGGAGTGGTTAGCCCCAAAGCTCACTTGACATCACTCCGTGGCATTCCTTTCACTGATGATTAACAGAGGACACAAGGCCTGATGCACAGCTTGGCCAGAGACTGCACTGATGAAGGCAAGCTGTGAAGAATCACAGCTTCCCTCCCTGACTGGGGCCAGCTCTGTGCCTCCACAGCCCTCTAATAGGAGGAAAGGTTTCCCTTGCCTAAAATAGGCTTCCTCGCGTCGTGGGAGAAGGGGAGGGTCCCAAACTAAGAGCCTGATGAAATTGGCACTTCTGGTAACGGAAACAGCAACACACACTGTGCAGCTGATCTGTAAATTGGTCCCAGGTCTGAGAGCAATGAATTACAAGATGTGGTGTTTGTCTTTTCTGGAGGAGGCACGTTCCCTTGTGTAATAAAACAGTGCATGACTTCTTAAACTTTAATGTAAATGCAGATCACCTGAGGATCTTGTTAAAATGCAGATTCTGATTTGGGAAGTCTGAGAGGCCTAAGACTGAATGACTAACGAGCCCCCAGATGATATTGAGGCAACTCGTCTTTGGACCTCACTTAGAGTACAAGGCTATGAAGCAAGCAGTAGGCCTGCAAATAGACCCCGCACCTCTCCTGTTGCCTGAGTCCTGTCAGCCACACAGAAATGGCCAGGGCCTTCTCTCCTGTAGTTCGCAGCCTAGTGGAGAATGCACCTTGTGTGCATGTAACGGGATCAGTGCCACGAGGGAGGTAAAAAGGGCTGGGGATGTTCGGAGGAAGAAGTGGTCATCTCCAGCTGGGAGGCGGAACTGCGAAAACTTCAGAGAAGGCTTTTAAGCGGGCTCATGAAGGAGAGATGGGACTTAATAGGCAGGACGCGGTATGGGCTTTGCCAGGAGGATGTATCACCAAAAGCAAAGGCACGGAGGTTAGAAAGAGCAAGGTGAGGGCAGGGAAAAGTGCACAGTTCCTTTTGACTGGAGTGTAGGCTATTCTTCTAAGCAGAATCTAAGACAAATAAGGTTGGCCAGGTAGTTTAGAACCAGATCACAGAAGATCTTGATGTCACATCATACAAAAGCATTTGGACTTCATTCTGTAGGAGAGGGGGAGAATTGATTTTTTTTTTTTAGCTCAGATGTGACTTGAATGGAGATCCTAGGCTTAGGAGATCACCCTGGGGGCAGTGGAAAGGACAGGTTGGAAGGGGAGACTCTGGAGGAAGGGAGACCAGTTAAGGGGCTATTGCTTAGTCCGCCATTCAGAGTATATTTACTGAGCTCCTGTTCTGTTCCAACCACTGTGCTAATGACTTGAGCAGGGAACACAGACATACATGTCCTATCTTCTTGTGGCCCTCACAGTCTGAGGAGAGCTACAAAGGAAACGTCCAGGGTGCTATGAGAGCAGAAACCAAGAAGACCTAAAAGTCTAGAGCATCAGAGAAAATTGTTCTGAGTCAGTGACATTTGGATCCAGATCTGAAGAAGCAGGAAGACTTAGCCAGATGAGGGGGAGAGTGAAAGGGTACCTCAGACAGAGGGAAAGACCCTGAAAAAGGCCCAGAGATGAGAGAGCCTGGTATGTTCTGAGATTGAGAAAAAGAGAGCATGGCTGAAGTGGAGAGACAGAAGGGAAAAGAGACATAACATAAAGCTAGAAAGGTTGGCAGGGGTCACATTTGTGCAGGGCCTTTGTAGGCAAGGCAAGGATTTTGAGCTTTGTCCTGATGGCCATGGGAAGCCATAGAGTGACTTGATGAGATATGTGTATTAGAACAGTGCTTCTGTGTCTCTCCTATGTGGAAGATGGATGAGGGTGGGGAGCTAGACTCGATGCAAGGAAGCCAGTTATGGGAATGTCTGTGCAGAACAGACAAGAGGTAATAGAGGCTTGGTCTGAGGGGAAAAGAGTGTGGAGAGAGGTAGACAGACGGAAGTGATAATCAGGGAGTAAATCAGCAAGAACTGGAGCAGGTGGGTAAGGACAGAAAAGGAAAAGACAAGGAGGATTCCTAAGTTCTTAGTTTGAGGCCTAGATGGATAGTGGTATCAGCCCCTGATGTAAAGAACATAAGAGCAGATTTGGAAGGGAGTGAGGGAGAGAAGTTCAGGTGAAGGTCCTGTGGGACATTTGGTGGAGATAAATAAGCATATCCGCACACCCCTAGATTTCGGGAGAGAGGTCTGAGCCAGGTATAGGAATTCAGGAGTAATCAGGATAAAGAGGGTGGCTGAAGCCACACAGGCTCATGGCTGATCCCAGTGAGGCCTTCCTTGCCTGCCTATCACACCTCGCAACTGGCCCCCAAAGTCCATCAGGGACAGACATTACAATTGATGAGTAGATACAGCAGCCCAGATTCTCTTGTGACTGCAGGGGAAAACAAGGAGGGCAGATTTTGGAGGTAAATCATGAAGAGAGATTTTGAGAATGTGAGAAATGATAGCATCTTTGGAATAGGTATGCAGCCTGTCAAAGTGAGGACCAAGCTCTCAGTTCATATGGGAAATCCGATAGATCCATTAAAAGAGGATTCAAGATTCTGTAGGCAAATTGTACAACTAACACCTTCTTAAGAGTCTTGGGTCAGCTCTCCCTGCTCAGTTACCAACATGTTTTTGGTATATACGTGCTCAGAGCGTGCGAGTTCATTCTAGTATTAGCCTAAGCAAAATCATAATTAGGAACACCTGCTGCTGCTGGAAAAAAAAATCTGTACTACAGTCCCAAAACAGATATAAATGACCTTTTCTCCAATGTTTTAGATTATTTACACCACTAGCCCTTTAATAGCCTAGATAACCGAGTTGGCTATATTTATAAAATAAAGATGTGCATTCCACGTAAAACAATTCAAGGAAGGTTTCTTTATACAAGTGGTCATCTTGGATGATATGCCTATCAGCTGCCTCCAAAAGATACTTTGAAATTATTAGAGCAGCAAATTGTTTTCACAGGACCTGTTGAAGTGGAATTCTTAGGGAAATGAAAATTAGTAAATAAAGCCTGCAGCGATATGTCTTCTAAATAGGCAGCAGAATTATGCCTCTGAACTCAATCTGATGCAAACCTCAAGATGACATCATGTATTCATATGGGAGAATTTTTGAGTGAAACCAGGACCTGTAAGGGTATGCAGTGGTAGTGGGTGAATATGGTTCCCTAGAAAGGTAATACCATTGAGCAATTATCAGCCTCTGGACAGGCAAACAAGTAGAGGGAAGAGACCACCTACTTGGGCGACTGATCATTCAGAGATCTTCCTCACCTGCTTATTGATGCTAGAAATGCCAACATCTGGAACTGAAGTCTTTCTTGCAGAACTCAAGAGGAGATTTGGAATACTACCTTCTGGAAAGATATTGTACTGAGGCTTGGCTCACACAGAAGTGTGGATGATCCAGGAGCAAAGCCTTTTTCTTGTAGAGTTGAACAGGTTTCCAGCAAGGAAAACTGACCTTGTGCGTTGAGGAAGGGTCAGTTATCAGATCTCCATTATCCTACCTCATAGTGTGGGGTATGGAGCAGTTATGAAAGACAGTGTTTCTATTACCTATTGTCACCTTACAAACTACCCCAAAATATAATGGCTAAAACATCAATTTATTTTCTCTCACTGTTCTGTGGGTTGACTGGGTTCCACTGTGCAGTTCTTCTGGTCTTACTCAGGGTCTAACATGCAGTTGTAGTCAGATGCAGCTGGAGTCATCCAGAGGCTCAACTGGGTCTCTGAGATGTCTGGCCCTCTCTTCCTGTACATAAAAGTTCAAGGACTCTCTTCTCCACATGGTACCTTCAGCAGGGGAGCCAGACTTCTTACAACGTTTCCCCAAATAGAGTGTTCTAAGAGACAGGGAGTGGAAACTGCCAGTCCTCTTAAAGAATATGCCCAGAACTGGCACAACTTCACTTCTGCTGCATTCTATTGGTTATTGCCAGTCACAGGCCAAATTTCCATTTGATTCTTTATAGATTCCAATGATTGGATTAAATTCTTTTTTCATATATTTTCTCCACCTTTTCCCCTATTCTTTGAATATGTAGTTATTAGAAATTCCTTATCTGCTAACTTAAATATCTGGATCACTTGTGGGTTTGTGTCTACTGTCTGTTTTTCTTCCTAGGTTTTCAGTCATATGACCTTGTCTCTTGTAATTCCTAGAAAGTGTTGAATGAGTGTTAACCAATTGTGTATAAATAATTATCTAGGCTCCAGATGATGTTATCTTCCCTCAGAGAGGATGCACTCTTTTCTCTGTTAAGTAGATCAAGTAAGGACAGATCACCTTTATTGAATCAGTGACTAAGCTGAATCAAAACCAGGTTCAGTGTTGGTAAAGCCTGTCTACTTTACTTTTGCCCCTGCTTCTAAGGCATTACTGTCCAGAACTTTCTGCTGATAATCTGGTGTGTCCAACAAAGCCCTTACCCTTGGCAGATCTTGAACACTAATCCTTATCTACTTAGCACAGTGAGACTGCCGAACACACTACTTTGTTTTTTTTTTGAGACTTCCTACTTACCTTCTTGATCTCCAGATGCAAGGATGGCTCCACATATACAAGCAAAATTCAACACCCTTTCATGATGAAAACTCTCAACAAGCTACAAATAGAAGGAATTTACCTCAACATAATAAAGGCCATATATAATAAGCCCACGGCTAACATTATACTCAATGGTGAAAAACTGAAAGCTTTTACTGTAAGATCAGGAAAAAGGAAAAGATGTCAACTCTTGCCACTTCTATTCAACATGGTATGGAAGTCCTAGCCAAGGCAATTATGCAATAAAAAGAAATAAAAGGCATCCAAATGAAAAAGGAAGAAATAAAAATGTCTCTGTTTTTAGATGGCATGTTCTTATACATAGAAAAACCTAAAGACTTCACACACCAAACCAAAGAAACAAACAAAAAAAAACAATAAAAAATTTTTGAACTAATAAATGATTTCAGTAAAGTTACAGGATACAAAATCAACATACAAAAATAAGTTGCGTTATCTATACACTAAGAGCAAACAAGTCAAAAAAGAAATTAAGAAAACAATTCCAGGGGACTTCCCTGGCAGTCCAGTGGTTAAGACGCCACACTTCCCCTGTAAGGGACATGGGTTTGATCCCTGGTCGGGGAACTAAGATCCTGCATGCCACACAGCACGGCCAAAAAAAAAAAAATCCATTACAATACCATTAAAAGGAATACAATACTTAGGAAACTTAACTAAGGAAGTGAAAGACTTGTATGCTGAAAACTACAAAACATTAATGAAAGAAACTAAAGAAGACAAAAATAAATGGAAAGACACCCCATGTTCATGGATTACATGACTTAATATTGTTAAAATGTCCATAATACCCAAAGTGATTTACAAATTCAATGCAATGCCTATCAAAATCCTAATGGCGTTTTATTTTTTACAGAAATAGAGAAAAGAATCCTAAAATTCATGACACAAAAGACCCCAAATAGCCAAAGCAAACTTGAGCAAGAAGAACATAGCTAGAGATATCATATTTCCTGATTCCAAAACATATTACAAAGCTACAGTAATTAAAACAGTATGGTACTGGCATAAAAACTGATGTATAGACCAAGGGAGCAGAATAAACAGCCCAGAAATAAACTCACACATATACAGTCAAAACTGACCTTCAACAAAGGTGCCAAGAATACACAATGGGAAAAGGATAGTCTCTTTAATAAATGGTCTGGAAAAACTGGATATTCACATTCAAAGGAATGAAATTGGACCGTTATCTTACATTATACACAACAATCAACTCAAAATGGATTAAAGACTAAATATAAGACCTGAAAATGTAAAACTCTTAGAAGATAATACAGGGGTAAAACTTCTTGACATAGGTGTTGACAATGAGTTTTTTTAGGATATGACACCAAAAGCACAAGCACAAGAGCAAAAATAGACAAACAGGATTGCATCAAAACAAAAAGCTTCTGCAAAGAAAATAATCCACAGTGTGAGAAGGAAACCTACAGAATAGGAGAAAATATATGCCAACTATATATCTGATGAGGGGTTAATATCACAAATACATGACGAACTCTTACAGCTCAATAGCAATAAATAAATAAATAAACCCACAAATAACCTTACCAAAAACATGCACAAATGATCCAAATAGACATTTCTCCAAAGAAGACATACAGAAGAGACCTTCAAGATGGCAGAGGAGTAAGACGTGGAGATCAACTTGCATCCCACAAATACATCAGAAATACATCTACATGTGGAACAACTGCTACAGAACACCTACTAAACGTTGGCAGAAGACCTCAGACTTCCCAAAAGGCAAGAAACTCCCCACGTACCTGGGTAGGGCAAATGAAAAAAGAAAAAACAGAGGCAAAAGAATAGGGACAGGACCTGCACCTCTGGGAGGGAGCTGTGAAGGAGGAAGAGTTTCCACACACTAGGAAGCCCCTTCACTGGCAGAGACGGGGGTTGGCGGGGGGAAGCTTTGGAGTCACGGAGGAGAGTACAGCAACAGGGGTGCAGAGGGCAAAGAGGAGAGATTCCTGCACAGAGGATCAGTGCCAACCAGCACTCACCAGCCCGAGAGGCTTGTCTGCTCACCCACCGTGGTGAGTGGGGGCTGAGAGCTGAGGCTTCGGCTTCGGAAGTCAGATCCCAGGGAGAGGACTGGGGTTGGCTGCGTGAACACAGCCTGAAGGGGGCTAGTGTGCCACAGCTGGCTGGGAGAGAGTCCGGGAAAGAGTCTGGAACTGCCTCAGAGGCAAGAGACCATTGTTTTGGGATGCGCAAAAAACGGGACTCAGAGCACTGCCTAAACGAGCTCCAGAGGCAGATGCGAGGTGCGGCTATCAGCGTGGACACCAGAGATGGGCATGAAATGCTAAGGCTGCTGCTGCAGCCACCAAGAAGCCTGTGTGCAAGCACAGGTCACTATCCACACCTGCCCTCCCGGGAGCCTGTGCAGTGCACCACTGCCAGGGTCCCATGATCCAGAGACAACTTCCCCATGAGAACACACAGCACGCCTCAGGCTGTGGCAACATCATGCTGGCCCCTGTCGCTGCAGGGTCACCCCGCATCCCGTACCCCACCCTCCCCATGGCCTGAGTGAGCCAGAGCCCCTTAATCACCTGCTACTTTAACCCCATCCTGTCTGAGCAAAGAACAGATGCCCTTAAGTGACTTACATGCAGAGGTGGGGCCAATCCAAAACTGAACCCCAGGAGCTGTGTGAACAAAGAAGAGAAAGGGAAATCTCTCCCAGCAGCCTCAGGAGCAGTGGATTAAATCTCCACAATCAACTTGATGTACCCTGCATCTCTGAAGAGGCAACAAATCATCCGAAAATTGAGGCGGTGGACATTGGGAGCAACTGTAGACTTGGAGTTTGCTTTCTGCATCTAATTTGTTTCTGGTTTTATGTTTATCTTAGTTTAGTATGTAGAGTTTATTATCATTGGTAGATTTGTTCATTGATTTGGTTGCTCTCTTCCTTTTTTTTAATATATAGATATATATTTTTTTCCTCTTTCTCTTTTTGTGAGTGTGTATGTGTATGCTTCTTTGTGTGATATTGTCTGTATAGCTTTGCTTTTACCATTTGTCCTAGGGTTCTGTCAGTCTGTTTTTTGTTTGTTTGTTTGTTTGGTTTTTTTTTGAAATTCATGTTCTTTTATTTATTTATTTATTGATTTATTTATGACTGTGTTGAGTCTTCGTTTCTGTGCGAGGGCTTTCTCTAGTTGTGGCAAGTGGGGACCACTCTTCATCGCGGTGCACGGGCCTCTCACCATCCCGGCCTCTCTTGTTGCAGAGCACAGGCTCCAGACGCGCAGGCTCAGTAATTGTGGCTCACGGGCCCAGTTGCTCCGTGGCATGTGGGATCTTCCCAGACCAGGGCTCGAACCCGTGTCCCCTGCATTGGCAGGCAGATTCTCAACCACTGCGCCACCAGGGAAGCCCTGTTTGTTTGTTTTTAGTGTAGTTTTTAACACTTGTTATCATTGGTGGATTTGTTTTTTGGTTTGGATGCTCTCTTCTTTCTTTCTTTATTACTTTTTAATTTTTTTATTACTAATAATTTTTAAAATTTTAATAACTTTATTTTATTTTATTTATTTTATATTACTTCTTTTGTTCTTTTCTTCTCCCTTTTCTTCTGAGCCTTGTGGCTGACAGGGTCTTGGTGCTCTGGCTGTGTGTCAGACCTGTGCCTCTGAGGTGGGAGAGCCGAGTTCAGGACATTGGTCCACCAGAGACCTCCCAGCTCCATGTAGTATCAAATGGCGAAAGCTGTCCCAGAGATCTCCATCTCAATGCTAAGACCCAGCTAGACTCAACGACCAGCAAGGTACAGTGCTGGACACCCTATGCCAAACAACTGGAAAGACAGGAACACAAACCCACCCATTAGCACAGAGGCTGCCTAAAATCATACTAAGGTCACAGACACCCGAAAACACACCACCAGATGCAGTCCTGCCCACCAAAAAGACAGGATCCAGCTGCATCCAGGAGAACACAGGCACCACTCCCCTCCACCAGGAAGCCTACACAACCCACTGAAATAAACTTACCCACTGGGGGCAGACACCAAAAACAACGGGAACTACAAACATGCAGCCTCCAAAAAGGAGACCCGAAAAAACAGTAAGTTAAGTGAAATGAGAAGACAGAGAAACATACAGCAGATGAAGGAGCAAGGCAAAAACCCAACAGACCAAACAAATGAAGAGGAAAAAGGCAGTCAACCTGAAAAAGAATTCAGAGTTATGATAGTAAAGATGATCCAAAATCTTGGAAATAGAATGGAGAAAATACAAGAAACATTTAACAAGGACCTAGAAGCACTAAAGAGCAAATAAACAGAGATGAACAACACAATAAATGAAATTTAAAATTCTCTAGAAGGAATCAATAGCAGAATAACTGAGGCAGAAGAACGGATAAGTGATCTGGAAGATAAAATAGTGGAAATAACTACCACAAAGCAGGATAAAGAAAAAACAATGAAAAGAATTGAGGACAGTCTCAGACACCTCTGGGATAAAATTAAACGCACCAACATTTGAATTTTAGTGGTCCCAGAAGAAGAAGAGAAAAAGAAAGGGACTGAGAAAATATTTGAAGAGATTATAGTTGAAAACTTCCCTAATATGGGAAAGGAAATAGTTAATCAAGTCCAGGAAGCACAGAGAGTCCCATACAGGATAAATCCAAGGAGAAACAAGACAAGACACATATTAATCAAACTATCAAAAATTCAATACAAAGAACAAATAGTAAAAGCAGCAAGGGAAAAACAACAAATAACATACAAGGGAATCCCCATAAGGTTAACAGCTGATGTTTCAGCAGAAACTCTGCAAGCCAGAAGGTAGTAGCAGGACATATTTAAAGTGATGAAGGGAAAAACCTACAACCAAGATTACTCTACCAGCAAGGATCTCATTCAAATTTGATGGAGAAATCTAAATCTTTACAGACAAGCAAAAGCTAAGAGAATTCAGCACCACCAAGCCAGCTTGACAACAAATGCTAAAGGAAATTCTCTAGGCAGGAAACACAAAAGAAGGAAAAGACCTACAATAACAAACCCAAAACAATTAAGAAATGGTAATAGGAACATACATATCGATAACTACCTTAAATGTAAATGGATTAAAGGCTCCAACCAAAAGACATAGACTGGCTGAATGGATACAAAAACAAGACCCATATATACGCTGTCTACAAGAGACCCACTTCAGACCTAGGGACACATACAGATTGAAAGTGAGAGGATGGAAAAAGATATTCCATGCAAATGGAAATCAAAACAAAATTGGAGTAGCAATTCTCATATCAGACAAAATAGACTTTAAAATAAAGACTATTACAGGAGACAAAGAAGGACACTACATAATGATCAAGGGATCAATCCAAGAAGAAGATATAACACTTGTAAATATTTATGCACCCAACACAGGAGCACCTCAATACATAAAGAAAATGCTAACAGCCATAAAAGGGGAAATCGACAGTAACACAATCATAATAGGGGACTTTAACAGCCCACTTTCACCAATAGACTGATCATTCAAAATGAAAATAAATAAGGAAACACAAGCTTTAAATGACACATTAAACAAGATGGACTTAACTGATACTTATAGGACATTCCATTAAAAAACAACAGAATACGTTTTCCTCTCAAGTGTTCATGGAACATTCCCCAGGATAGATCATATCTTGGGTCACAAATCAGGCCTTGGTAAATTTAAGAAAATTGAAGTCATATCAAGTATCTTTTCTGACCACAACGCAATGAGACTAGATATAAATTACAGGAAAAAATCTATAAAAAAAAAAAAAACACATGGAGGCTAAACAATACATTACTAAATAAGCAAGAGATCACTGAAGAAATCAAAGACAAAATAAAAAATACTTAGAAACAAATGACAATGAAAACACAATGACCAAAAACCTATGGGATGCAGCAAAAGCAGTTCTAAGAGGGAAGTTTATAGCAATACAATCCTACCTCAAGAAACAAGAAACATCTCAAATAAAAAACCTAACCTTACACCTAAAGCAATTAGAGAAAGAAGAATAAAAAACCCCCAAAGTTAGCAGAAGGAAAGAAATCATAAAGATCAGATCAGAAATAAATGAAAAAGAAATGAAGGAAATGATAGCAAAGATCAATAAAACTAGAAGCTGGTTCTTTGAGAAGATAAACAAAATTGATAAACCATTAGCCAGACTCATCAAGAAAAAAAGGGAGAAGACTCAAATCAATAGAATTAGAAATGAAAAAGGAGAAGTAACAACTGACACTGCAGAAATACAAAGGACCATGCGAGATTACTACAAGTAACTATATGCCAATAAAATGGACAACCTGGAAGAAATGGAAAAATTCTTAGAAAAGCACAACTTTCCAAGACTGAACCAGGAAGAAATAGAAAATATAAACAGACCAATCATAAGCACTGAAATAGAATCCGTGATTAAAAATCTTTCAACAAACAAAAGCCCAGGATGAGATGGCTTCACAGGCGAATTCTATCAAACATTTAGAGAAGAGCTAACACCTATCCTTCTCAAACTCTTCCAAAATATACCAGAGGGAGGAACACTCCCAAACTCATTCTACGAGTCCACCATCACCCTGATACCAAAACCAGACAAAGATGTCACAAAAAAAGAAAACAACAGGCCAATATCACTGATGAACACAGACGCAATAATCCTAAACAAAATACTAGCAAACAGAATCCAACAGCACATTAAAAGGATCATACACCATGATCAAGAGTGGTTTATCCCAAGAATGCGAGGATTCTTCAATATATGCAAATCAATCAATGTGATACACCATATTAATGAATTGAAGAATAAAAACCATGTGATCATCTCAATAGAGGCAGACAAAGCTTTCAACAAAATTCAACACCCATTTATGATAAAAATCCTCCAGAAAGTAGGCATACAGGGAACTTGCCTCAACATATTAAAGGCCATATATGACAAACCCACAGCCAACATTGTTCTCAATGGGTGAAAAACTGAAACCATTTCCTCTAAGGTCAGGAACAAGACAAGGTTGTCCATTCTCACCACTATTACTCAACATAGTCTTGGAAATTTTAGCCACAACAATCAGAGAAGAAAAAGAAATAAAAGGAATCCAAATCAGAAAAGAAGAAGTAAAGCAGTCACTGTTTGCAGATGACATGATACTATACATAGAGAATCCTAAAGATGCTACCAGAAAACTACAAGAGCGAATCAGTGAATTTGGTAAAGTAGCAGGATACAAAATTAATGCACAGAAATATCTTGCATTCCTATACAGTAATGTTGAAAAATCTGAAAGAGAAATTAAGGAAACAGTCCCATATACCATTGCAACTAAAAGAATAAAATACCTAGGAATAAGCCTACCTAAGGAGACAAAATACCTGTATGCAGAAAACTAGAAGACACTGATGAAAGAAATTAAAGATGATACAAACAGATGGAGAGATATACCATGTTCTTGGTTTGGAAGAATCTACATTTTGAAAATGACTATACTACCCAAAGCAATCTACAGATTCAAGGCAAACCCTATCAAACTACCAGTGGAATTTTCACAGAACTAGAATAAAAAATTTCACAATTTGTATGGGAACACAGAAGACCCCAAATAGCCAACGCAATCTTCAGAATGAAAAATGGAGCTGGAGGAATCAGGCTTCCTGACATCAGACTATACTACAAAGTTACAGTAATCAAGACAGTATGGTACTGGCACAAAACCAGAAATATGGATCAATGGCACAGGATAGAAATCCCAGAGATAAACCCATGCACATATGGTCACCTTACTTTTGATAGAGGAGGCAAGAATATACAGTGGAGAACATACAGCCTCTTCAATAACTGTTGCTGGGAAAACTGGACAGCTACATGTAAAAGAATGAAATTAGAACACTCCCTAACAGCATACACAAAAATAAACTCAAAATGGATTAAAGACCTAAATGTAAGGCCAGACACTATCAAACTCTTAGAGGAAAACATAGGCAGAACACTCTATGCCATAAATCACAGCAAGATCCTTTTTGACCCACCTCCTAGAGAAATGGAAATAAAAACAAAAATAAACAAATGGGACCTAATAAAACTTAAAAACTTTTGCACAGCAATGGAAACCATAAACAAGATTAAAAAACAACCCTCAGAATGGGAGAAAATATTTGCAAAGGAAGCAACTGAGAAAGGATTAATCTCCAAAATTTACAAGCAGCTCGTGCAGCTCTATATCAAAAACACAAACAACCCAATCGAAAAATGGGCAGAAGATCTAAATAGAAATTTCTCCAAAGAAGATATACAGATTGCCAACAAACACATGAAAGGATGCTCAACATCATTAATCATTAGAGAAATGCAAATCAAAACTACAATGAGGTATCACCTCCCACCAGTCAGAATGGCTATCATCAAAAAATCTAGAAACAATAAATGCTGGAGAGGGTGTGGAGAAAAGGGAACCCTCTTGCACTGTTGGTGGGAATGTAAATTGATACAGCCACTATGGAGAACAGTATGGAGGTTCCTTAAAAAACTAAAACTAGAACTACCATATGACCCAGCAATCCCACTACTGGGCATATACCCTGAGAAAACCATAATTCAAAAAGAGTCATGTACCACAATGTTCATTGCAGCTGTATTTACAATAGCCAGTACATGGAAGCAACCTAAATGTCCATCGACAGATGAATGGATAAAGAAGATATGGCACATATATACAATGGGATATTACTCAGCCATAAAAAAAACGAAATTGAGTTATTTGTAGTGAGGTGGATGGACTTAGATACTGTCATACAGAGTGAAGTAAGTCAGAAAGAGAAAAACAAATACCATATGCTAATACATATATATGGAATCTAAAAAAAAAAAATGATTCTGAAGAACCTAGGGGCAGGACAGGAATAAAGACGCAGACGTAGAGAATGGACTTGAGGACACGGGGAAGGGGAAGGGTAACATTCTCTTCCCAGAATCATGAGTCACCAGGGTGGTTGGCTTAGCTAATAAATAAATATTGAAGCACTGGCTTCTTGTTGAATCCTTGTAGAGGGAGGGGATTATTGGAATCAACTAGGACCCAACTCCAGGGAGTATGATTCATTTGCTCAGAGGGTAAGTGATGGGTGGGGTGGCCAGGGCATTAGTATAGTCTAAAAACTCTCCAGGTGATACTAGAGAATGGACTTGAGGACACGGGGAGGGGGAAGGGTAAGCTGGGATGAAGTGAGAGAGTGGCATGGACTTATATATACTACCAAATGTAAAACAGATAGTTAGTCGGAAGCAGCCGCATAGCACAGGGAGATCAGCTCGGTGCTTTGTGACCACCTAGAGGGATGGGACAGGGAGGGTGGTAGGGAGACCCAAGAGAGAGTAGATATGGGGATATATGTATATGCATAGCTGATTCACTTTGTTATGAAGCAGAAACTAACACACTATTGTAAAGCAATTATAGGCCAATAAAGATGTTAAAAAAATATTTAGTTTAATTTCTAGTTGTTCTTGGTGAAACTGAAAGCAGGAGCCCATTGAGGGATTTAAACAGAGAACCAACATGACCAACTTTGCATTAAGTCCCTCTGGAGGTAGTGTAGAGGATTGTGTACTAGTTTGTTAGGACTGCCATAAGAAAGTGTCACTGACTTTCTGAGTGGCTTAAACAGTGGTGGCTTAAACAGCAGAATTAATTTTCTCACAGTTCTGGAAGCTAGAAATCCAAGATAAAGGTGTTGGCAGGGATGCTTTCTTCTGTGTCTTCTCTCCTCACTTTGTAGGTGGCCATATTCTCACTGTGTCTTCACATGGACTTCCCTCTGTACCTATTTCTTATATTTCCTTTTCTTATAAGGACACCAGTCACATTGGATTAGGGCCCACCCGAATGGCCTTATTTAAACTTAATTACCGGGATCGACATATATACACTAACTAATATGTATAAAATAGACAACTAATGAGAACTTGTTGTATAGCACAGGGAACTCTACTTCACTTTGCTGTACAGTAGAAACTAACACGACATTGTAAAAAAACTATACCCCAATAAAAAAGTAAAGAAAATAAAATGGGTTGGTGTTTTAGAAAAATTGAAGTATATTTTAAAGGACCTTTTATTAGTTATTTGGTACTTTACACATTTGGTAGTAGACCATTTGTAATTATACAACTATTAAAAATTAGCTATCAAAAAAATAAAGTTAATTACATCTTTAAAGACCCTATCTCCAAATATAGTCACATCCTGAGTTACTGGGGGTTAGGACATCTACATACAAATCTGGCTGGGTGACACAATTCAGCATATAACAGATAGATTGTAGGGCAGCAAAAGTGGAGTCAGGGAGGCCAGTGAGAAAGCTGTTGCATTAATTCAGGAGAGAGAGATTTTGTTTGGTTGAACTAAGTAATGGCAGAGGGGCTGGAAATACTTGGATTGCTTCAAGAGAACATCAGAAGATAGAATACATAGGACTTGCTAATCATGAATAGGATAGGTTAAGATGATGAGGGAAGAGTCAAAGATGATACCCAGTTTTCTAATTGGAACACAGAGTAGAGGATAATAGATATAACAGGGACTGGGAGGAGTTGTCTTCTGAGATGCGAGCATAATAAACTCCTTTCTCTCCTGCAGTCTGTGATAAAGCTTAAGCCCTGGGATACTTGCTTCTTGAGTCACCGTCCCTCCTTCCTTACCTGAACACTATAGCTCATAATACTCTGCATCTGCTCTGGTCCCTACCCTGACTCTTCATTTCCTGCAATCCTGAAGTGCTCAGACCTGCCCCACTGCTTGGGGGCTAGAGCCCTATCTCTGAGCCGTGGTCAGTGGCTGAGACTCTGTTCCCTGTGGACAGATGGCTGCCAGTTTCTTGAACTCCTCTGTTCCATGGCACCAGTCCACTAATTGGACACCTCTATTCCAAGGACTCCTCTGTTGGGCCAGGTTTCCCCTTCATCGTAGACCTTTTGGCACTGATTGCTTGCCTGAACATGTGCCTGTCCCTGCTTTACACCTCATCTCAGTGGACTGATCCAGCTCGCAGCTCTGCTTCTGTCTAGCTGTGATTCTACAGCAATGCCATGTTACTGATTCCCAGCACTTGACATGCCAACCTAAAAGAATGACAGCAGTGATCTGGACCCGACTTGAAATATTCAGATCCCCCTTCTCAGACTTCTCTGTCCAGCTGGAGAAGATGCCCTTCTCAAGGAATATGAACAGACAGGGAGACTGACCTGACATTTTCAAGTCAGGCAAAGTGGAACTGAGTAAGGAGATCTGAGTGATGCAGCTTAAAGATAGCAGTGACTCTACTGGGGACATTCTGATCAGGTTTGTATCACCTTATCCTGTCCTGCTAAATATTGGGGGGTAGCCAATCCAGAATGTGTAAACATATTTTTCTGGCCCATTACCCAAACCAGCAATCTTGAAGCACTATTAACTCTTTAATTGGCTTTGGCTCAGACCCTCCCTAGCCTACCATCAGACAACTTCCCCTCTAAAATTGCCTTTTCCCATACAAGGGAAGCAAATCAGCATGTGTTAGAGACTGTGATGTTCCTACCACTGCCCATTCTCTTGCTTTATTTCTTTTAGTAACATAAATCTCTGAGATTTAGCAATGAACCTGGCTCCTCAGAATAAAGACTACATTTCCCAACCTCCCTTGAAGCTACGTGTGGTCATATGATTAAGTACGTGTAGGGAAGTGATGCCTGCAACCTCTGAGTTACTTCCTTAAAAGGAAATGGCTCACAACATTGTAAATCAACTATACTTCAATAAAAAAAAATTTTTTTTTAAATAAAATCCATCCCAGAACTTAAAAAAAAAAGGAAGTGGCTTACCTTGTACTTCCTTTTTCTTCCTCCCTTCCCAATGGTGATGAAACAGTTTTAACTATGCAGAGAAGGAAAACATTTCAGGGGACGGTGGAACCACAAATAGAAGAACTTGGGTTCTCTGCCACTAACTCCTTAAACACTATGAACAAGTCCTTTCCTCTATCTGGGCTTCAGTTTCCCCTTCTGTAAAGGGAGGGTGTGGACAGGTGATTTCCAGGGGTTCTGCTAGCTCTAAACTTCCATGTGTCTTTGAATGCAGGCAGCCACAGGCTATGTGTTAGTGCTTTAAGTTCTATGTAAAGATTTGCTCTCTCTCATGTCTCCTCTGTTAAAATGCAAAGCATCCGGGTGAAGTCTCATTAAATCTCATATACCTGTATGTGAATGTGTTTCTGTTGATCTCATTGTTTTCCCTAGATGCACGGAGGGGGTAAACTGGGGTCTACAGCCTCCTAGATTGGTCTCAAAGACAGAAGGAGGAGCTATCAGAAAATAGAAGAAATGTGGCAGAGGCATCCTTACTGCTCAGGCACCATCCGTCTCCATCCTAGCTTCACAGGGAGGCCTGCCTGAGGAGATGCAACCACTAATGGGCCAATAGTTAACAGATTCAGGTTCTCAAAACTGGACCAAACAGTAGATGCCAGGGCACTCCCAGAGGCCGCCCCTTGAAGAACTTTGGAACAAAGTTCTCATCACTCCTCTCTTTCCCCTCCCAAGCTTGCCCCCCCCCCAATATTCCCACAGTGGGGAACCTTCCAGGCTCCTGGCTAAGGTTGGCAGGTTTTCTCAAGGTGCTGATTGGGACATTGCCTCCAGCTTGCCAGGTGTCTGGGTAGAGACCATCAGAGAAGCCCTGACAGGGCAGACCCTGCATGTAGTTTTTGGTTCCTTGCTGGGAAGGCTGATAAGCTTTCTGTGAAGACTGCTGCATTTGTGCTTTGGGTGGTTTGCTGATCAAAGGCCACCAATTATGCCTTTGTTCACATTTTTCTGTTAGTACACAGGACTCTAAAGGCCCGTCTTCTGCCTTGAGTGTTAGGCACTGGAAAGGGCTCAAGTCTGGAAATCTGATGAGATGAGCACTGAGAGCACATAGGTGCCATGTTTATCATTCCAGTCGCCAAACAGAAAGGACACTGAGGCCCTGCTTCTCCCCAACTGCTTCTCCACCCAACCTCACCTGCCTGACTGTCCTTTGCTGATACTCTTGCCTTTCCTTCGCTTGCCTTGGAAAGAAAAGAATCACGGGGCAGGGCAGATTGGTGGAGAGATTCTGGAAGAGCTGGGGCATGTGCAGCATTAGTTCAGAGGCCAAGTGAGTCTTTTAAGGGCAGTAGGGAGGGGGCCACATAAAATTCTCAAGAAAGCACCTTGGTGGAGTGATACAGAGAATCACTGGTTGCCAGTCCTGGATCTTAGTGTTGCTCCGTCTTTATTCATGGATGATCTTGACCTTATGGGACTCAGATAAAATGACCTAGGTGAAAGTGCTTTATAAATGCAATACAAATGTTTGGTTTCATTACATGACTCTATTTGAGAATATAGTGAAATCTCCCACACTACAAAGTATATCACCCGCCCACCCATGTAACCAAATCCCATTCTGGTCAGGAATTGTGCTAGTGCCCATGTATACATTTAGAAATTATTCCTTGCTTAGCGTTGCCCTGCTCCAAACTCCTCTTTAAAAAATATATATCCCACTCCCCAGGACACTCCTCCTCAAGGATAGCCCCTTAAGCATCTAGGATCTCAGTGTGAAAGAGTTTATCAGACCTTTCCTTTCTGATTATGGCCAGGACAAAACCACAGGATAACCGTGGGCAGAGGATTTAGAAACTGGAGGTTAAAAAACACCTATTGTCCTTATGTTAACCCCCATTGATTCTTTTTCAAATTAATCATTATTGTATCTAATATATACTGATTTACAATGGTATACTACTGTGTCTAAAGGCTTATACTACTAAAGAAAAAAAAAAAGCAAGACCCCATCTCCTTGTCTTCCCTTCCTCCCAACTTGCCCTACCTCACTTCCAATTTTTTAACTGTCTCTTCTGACATTTACTTCCATATTGCTAAATAACATGCATTCATTGTTGTCTTTTGATTCATTACAATTAATATATTGGAGTCATATTATAGTAGATGAGGATTCAGTTTTCTTACAATTCCCCTCCCCTCCTCTATTTTCCCAATAGTTATATCACAATTTAAAGTTTGCATCATTATGAGTACACAGATGTTATTCACTGGTGAGCCAGGAAGTAAACTAGGAAAGCAAAGCTTTCAGATTATCTCAAAGTTTTGTTATGTTGTTTTGTTTTGTTTGGGTTTTGAGGGCTTTTTCTCCCTAGAAATATCCCTCCTGGGGCCCTCTGGCCTGCTCCAATCTGAACCATTTGCTTTCTGAACTGGCTGTACAGCTGTTATCTTGTAAATTCCTTTCATTTCTCCCCTGGATGGAATCCCTGTTTTGTGAATCTCTTTCTTGGTTTACATCCTTGTTTGGGTTGAGCATCACCTCCTGAGTAAGGGTGCATGATATGTAACATTTCTGAGACCTTGAGTATCTGAAAATGTTTTTTATTCTGCCCTCTGGTTTACTGACAACTTAACTGAGGATAACATTCTTGGCTGAAAATCATCATTTGCTCAGAATTTTGAAGGTATTACCCTCGTTGTCTTCTAGCTTTCAATTTTGTTATTGAGAAGCCCAATACTTTGTGTGTGACTTATTTTATTTTTCTCTCAGGAAGTTTTCAGGTTCTTTTTATTATCTCTAGTATTCTGGAATCTCACAATGCTCTTGTGCTAGATGGGCCCTTTAAATCTGGAAACTCATGTCTTTTGGAGATGGGAAAACAATCTTGCATTATTTCACTGATAGTATGCTCCCACTATTTTCTGTTTTCTTTCTGGAAATTCTTATTAGTTTGATGATGGATAGCTTGGATTGTTCAACTTTTCTTTATTCTCATATTGTCCACCAAAATGTAAGCTACATAAGGACAGGGGATTTTTAAATTTTATTTATTTATTTATTTATTTATTTATTTTTGGCTGTGTTGGATCTTCGTTTCATGCGAGGGCTTTCTCTAGTTGTGGCAGGCGGGGGCCACTCTTCATCGCGGTGCGCGGGCCTCTCACTATTGTGGCCTCTTTTATTGCGGAGCACAGGCTCCAGACGCGCAGGCTCAGTAGTTGTGGCTCACGGGCCTAGTTGCTCCGTGGCATGTGGGATCTTCACACACCAGGGCTTGAACCCGTGTCCCCTGCATTAGCAGGCAGATTCTCAAACACTGTGCCACCAGGGAAGCCCAGGACAGGGGATTTTATCTGTTTGTTGTTGTTGATGATGATAATGTAATGATATAGTCCAAGAGTGTAGAACAGTATCTGACACATAATAAGCACTCAAGCCATTTTGATGAATGAAATCTCTTTATCTTTTTGCTCTACTTTCTATGTGATTTCCTCAACTTTATCTTCAAACCTATTAACTGATTTTTTTTGCTATTATATTTTTAATTTTCAGGAACTCTTTTGTTCTTTGATTAATTTTTCTTTCATATAATCATGTTCTTGTTTTAGTGATACCATATCTTGTCTTATTTCTTAAGGATATTAATTATTGTTTCATAGACATTTTCTTCTTCTCTCTACATTGTTTCAATTCCTTCCTTTCTCTTTGTGTTGGCCTAACTCCTTCAAGTTAGAGTTTCTTTCAAGTGACTGGTGACCTTTAGTTATCCATTCTTGTTTAAGAGTGAAGAACTAAAAAACACGTTGGAAGTTGTGCTGCATAATTGGTGGGCGGAACTTAATGTCTGTGATTTTAGAGCCTTTCTAGAGTCCTCTAAGCTTGTTTATTGTTGGTATTCCCTTCTAACTCTTTTTTAAATTGAGGTATAGCTGATTTACAGTATTGTGTTAGTTTCAGGTGTATGGCACAGTGATTCAGTATTTTTGCAGATTGTATTCTATTATAGGTTATTACAAGATAATGGGTATACAGTATATCCTTGTTGCTTATCTATTTTATACATAGTAGTTTGTATGTTAATCCCATACCCCTAATTTGTCCCTCCCCACTTCTTGCTCCCCTTTGGTAACCACTAGTATATTTTCTATGTCTGTGAGTCTGTTTCTGTTTTGTATATATATTCATTTGTATTATATTGTATTTTAGATTCCATGTATAAGTGATATCATATAGAATTTGTCTTTCTCTGCCTGACTTATTCCACTAAGCATAATATTCTCTAGGTCCATTCATATTACTGCAAATGGCAAAATTTCATTCCTTTTTTATGGCTGTGTAATATGCCACATCTTCTTAATCCAATGGTCTACGGATAGACACTTATGTTGCTTCCATGTCTTGGCTATTGTAAATAGTGCTGCTATGAGCACTTGGGTGCATGTATCTTCTTAAATTAGTGGTTTCGTTTTTCTGGGTACGTATTCAGGAGTGGAATTGCTAGATCATGTGGTAGTTCTATTTTTAGTTTTTAAAGGAAACTCCATACATGTACCAATGGAGTACATGTACCAATACATGTACTCCATTCGTACGTGTAAATTCACCAATTTACATTCCCACCAACAATGTAGGAGGGTTCTCTTTTCTCCACATCCTTTTCAGCATTTATTATTTGTAGACATTTTGATGATAGCTATTCTGACAGGTGTAAGGTGATGTCTCATTGTTGTTTTGACTTGCATTTCTCTTAATAATTAGCAATGTTGAGCATCTTTCCATGTGCCTGTTAGCCATCTGTATGTCTTCTTTGGGAAAATGTCGATTCAAGTCTTCTGCCCATTTTTTGATTGGATCCCTTCTAACTCCTAGGTCTCCTTTTTGCATTTATTTACATCTCCAGCCACTATCACTACCACACTGCTCCTAAGCCCTACTGACTCAGCAATTATTGGCAGCCATTCCATTTTCTTTTACCCTTTCTCTCTCAGCCTCTTAGCCACATATTCCTCCTCCCATTTTCATTTTCTTTCCTCTGCAATATTTACCTGCTAACGGTCAGGCACTGTGCTAAGTGCTACAGATATAAATTCAAAATGAATAAGACACCGTCCCTTCCTTCAAGGCACTCACTACTTAGGGAGGGAAGCAGCTGTGCACCCAGATGACATCCATATAATGTCATCCTTGCCATTGTAAAGAAACATATAGAGGGCTATGGGAACCCAGAAGAGGGCCTTAGAGAAGCCTTCCCAGAAGTATGATGTTTGAGCTCAGAGTTAAAGGGTGCTATGTTCATTTTCTAAGGCTACTGTAACAAATTACCAAAGAAATCATTGCCTGGGATAGGGAGGGTGGGAGGGAGATGCAAGAGGGAAGAGATATGGGGATATATGTATATGTATAGCTGATTCACTTTGTTATACAGCAGAAACTAACACACCATTGTAAAGCAATTATACTCTAATAAAGATGTTAAAAAAAATAACATCCATTTATTATCCCCTAGTTCGGCAGGTTAGAAGTCTAGGTACAGTGTGGCTTGGCTGGTTTCTATGATTTGAGTCTCATAGGTCAATACCAAGGTGTCATCAGCTACATTCCATTCTGGGGCTCTGGAATTGAATTCACTTCCAAGCTCATTCAGGTTGATTGCCAAATTCAGTTCCTTGCAGTTGTAGGACTGAGGTCCCCATTTCCTTGCTTGCTGTCAGCCAGAGGCCAGTCTTTGCTCCTAGAAGCCACCTTCATTCTTTCCCATGGTTTCCATGTGGCTTCCCTACAGCAACAGCAAGTTGAGTTCCTCTCACACTTTAGATCTCTCTGACTCCTCCTTCTGCCAAATATCTCTGACTCCAGCTCAAGAAAATTCTGCTTTCAAGGGCTCATGTGCTTAGATTGGGCCCACCTGGAATCCAGGATTATCTTCCCTATCTTGGGTTCCATAACCTTAATTACATCTGCATAGCTCCTTTTACTATGTAATGTAGCATATTCACAGGTTTCAGGGATTAGGAACTGGGTATCTTTGGGTCCCATTCTACCTACAACAATTACATTCAGGAAAAATGGGAGAAAGAGTGTTCTGGGCAAAGGCCTGGAGAGATGAGAAAACATTGATTTCTGGAAACTATAGGCAGTTCAATATGACTGGCACATGCATCAAAATTAGTTTGAAGAGAGAGGCAGGGGTCACATAATAATGGGACCTCACTATTCCAGCTCTCTTATTCTCCTTAGTGTCCTTCTTAACTTGGTTTCTTTTGAGTATGCTATATAGGAATGATCAGAGTGTTTCATCTCAACTCTTCCATATTGCCACTTGAAACTATCTGTTCTTCCCATCTGAACTCATCCAGGTTGATCCTAGTCTCCATCATGGCCTGATTTTATGCCAGCCTTCAACCTCTTTCCTTTCACAGTCATCTCACTGCTCACTGTACTGGCAAGTAAGTATCCTTGCAATTGGTGCATCTGCCATCTGGATGGCCATATGTAATTGCATAAATCCTGGTCTAATTTTCCCACAACACTACTTTCATCATGTCACTACACTGCTCAATGGATCCTGATGGCTCTTCTTTGCCTGTGGAACCCAACCCAAATTCTTAAGCCTGCATTGCTAAGTCTGAGTCTACCCTGCCACACCAACATTCTCACATACTCCATCCTAAACAGCCTGGCCTCTTCTTTGCCCTCTGCCCATCATATTCACTCTCTCATACTTTTGCTCTTTTTTCCCCCTTTTTTCAATCAGAATTTCAGTCAGAATGTCTCATTCAAACTGTGCCTAACCTTTGAGATCACATTCTTCATGAAACTCTAAGACTTGAGCTACTATTAATCCCTTGTTCTTCTTCCTAACTTCCCAGAGCTCCGGATGCGTGTCTGTACTGTGAAGTTTTGTACTAAGTTATGTGCATTTCACTCCTCATAACAAACTTTCTTTGACTTTAATGATGCTATGTGTGGAAGTCTTATCTTTTCAACTGTACTACTTGAGGACAGGTCCCATGTCCCTTTAGATTTTGGATGGGATTTTTGTTTTGAGCTTTTATTCAAATATCAGACATTTTGGATACAAATTAGAGAAATGTGAACATGCATATGTATTTCTGTTCCATCTATAAATTAAATAGTCATCTAAACTCAGTGGGAGAAGCTTTCCTATAATACCATTTTTTGGACAGCATTATGAAATCATTCTCTTTGCCATCAGAAATTTTTACCAAGTTTCTCTTTATCTTTATATATTTTCATGGCAATTAATGTATATCCTTATCCTTGCTTTCTCTGGCTTTCCCCACAGGCCAGTGTTTTGTCACTTGGCCAAACGTGTAGATGATTTATTGGTGGTGTTGTTGTTTAATCTAATTCTTGCATAGTTTTCACCAGGCAATGGTGGGAGGAAAGAACTACCCTTTGGAGAACTTGCCAAACTTTGCCCTAAGACATTTTGCAAACAAGATACTGGATTTATTGCAAAACTCATTCCAATAAACAAAAGTGTACAGTCAATTCAGTTCCAAATCACGAAGTCCATAAGGTTCTAACTAGAGGGCTTTGGGGGACTCAAAAAACTCAAACCTTTCTTTGATTCTAAGCAGAAAGCTATTACTGGAAGTGCCGACAGTTGATAAGTTTGAGACATATGGTCCTATCCTCTTTCTCCAAAATGAGAATGGTGGGTTTAGTGGTAAATTGATAGTGTAAGTAAATCTAGCACTTGAAAGAATTTAATTAAATTTCCTCCATCTTCAGCGTAAACACCAGACAGAATCTATCTTGCTGGTAAGGGGAGGTAATGGAATTCCCCTACGGCAAATGGCTATTGCACTATACTAGCTCCTATTGAACAGGCAGGAATGATGCTCTGGCAAGATAGCTTGGAGTCAACTGCAGATAAAGACTCTGCCATTTTGAGGGGGAAATAGATCACAAAAGAGCACAGACATGTCAACTTCTTAGGAGCACCAAGCACTCATTTCTGTGAGCTCTAACACAGTAGCCAATAGATTCGCCAGCTAAAGGACCCATTCTCACCAGACTGGTAAACTGTATTGCAAATGCAGCCACGGGGTGGGGTGGGGTGGGGTGGGGGGCGGGGAGGGGGAGCAATGGAACCATGGAAGGTGCAGACTTTAGTTGACAAATACTCCAGAATAATACTAACATTTAAGGAGCTAACAACTGCTTTGGAATTCTAGAAACCTGAATGGCTAATTGAAGTTTTCATGACTCTTTTTTTTTCCCCAACAAGAGAAGGAATTCACAGAGAAAGACTTTAACCAACGGGGATGGCTATGCAATAGACAGTGATACACCACCCCAAAAAAGTCGTCTCATCTTTTTTTCTGTGCCCCTTCCCTTCCCACAGCCCATTTCAGTAGTGCCACTTAGAACCATTTAGCTGCCCTCACTCCGCAGGCTCTTTGCACCACTGCCTTTGTGTTCATGTCCTTTCCTTTGCCAGAGATGCCCTTGCTTCCTTACCTCTTGTCTGCTTGAGGGATTCCTCCTTCTTCTTTAATACTCAAGGGGCACCTCCTCTATGAAGTTTCCCAGATCTGCCCCCACCGCCAAGAGGTAATCACTGCTTCCTTTATGCTACCCCCTACCAGAACCTGTCCAAGTGTCCTCCATTACCCCTGATACTTTGTGTCAAAGTCTTTGCACGTTTTTTTCTCCTCTCTAAAGTATAAGTTCATTGAAAGCAGGAACATTCATTTTTAACTCCCAGTATATTTGTGGCCTTTAGCATAGGAACCAGCACATAGTAGTTGCTCAGTAAATGTTCGTTAATTGAAAAATACATTAATTAAGTACAAGGAATAAAGCAAATGTGATGCTAAAGCCCTGTGCCTAAGAATGATCATTTCACCATTTTAATCATCTTACTGAGCAATCCAATCACCACCTAGTTTATCTGTAGATATGTAAGAATAATGCCTTCCTCTATTTTGGCACTGACAATTGTCTACCTCACATTTCTTATTTTTATACATTTTATTCTCTCTTTAGTAGACTGCCAGTTTCTTGAGGGTACGTGAATGCTTCATTTGTGTGCACTGTATACAATAGGCACTCAATAAACATTTGTTAATTCCTCAGTTGTGCATAGCTCTTTACGGTTGACAAATCTCTTCACAGTAACCCAATGAGATAAGCGAAGCATTATTCTTTGTCCCTCCTCTTGTTTTAGTTAAAGAAACTGATGATCAGAATGCACCAGAGCCTTGCCTGCCTTCAAATAGTGGGCAAGATTCAGGGCTGAGAGCCCTGAGAGGCCCCCTGCTTCTTGCACTGAGATCTTTTGCTCCTTCCTCCGTGTTTTCCCTGTTTAGACCAACCAGCTTCCCTCTGCAGGGGGTGCCTTTTGGAAGAATTGTCCTCATTTGGTTCACTGATGTAAAACATCTAATTGAATGGGGTTTGGGGATTTGTGCGTGTGTGTTACTAATTTCAACTTTTATTAGCTTGTAATACAACTTAAAGCAAGTCTTATACAACATTCTGTATCTTTTTGGTGAAGCAGCAACAATCTAGATTTTAAGAAAGCTTCTCAACTCAAAACTGTATTTTGCATTTTTTAAACTTAAAAAAAATTGAGATATAATTGACATATAACATTATATTAGTTTCAGGTGTGCAACATAATGATTCAACATTTGTATATATTGTGAAATATAATCGAATGTTTTTGACAATGAGTAGTAACAGCTGCCATGGTTAATTGTCAAAAGGACCTCTGACATGGCCTGATCTTTAGTAATGTATGACTCCTTTTTGCTTTCTGGAGCTGAGACAAAGAAGGTAATCTTTCTCTGGAGCCAGCCCAGAACCTAGATCAAATTACATCAAAATCCACATTGGTTTAGTGGTTAGTCAATCACATAGTTAACGTGAAAAAACAATACTGGGCATTTTATACCATGCATTATACTTCAACATCCATTTAAATACATTACTGCATTCAGGCCATCCATCAATCCTGAGACGGGAGGTAAGGTAAACATTTTTGTCTCTAGGTGAAAGATAAGAAAACAGTTCAGAATGATTACCTAGGTAATCAGTAAATTACCTAGGGTTGGATAGTTACTATTTTCTTGGCTATAAAAAATTTTAGAAGTCTGGAGACTAGTTAAAAGAACTATTATCAGGAACTAAGGTGAATATGCCCTATGGGTCAAGAGACTTGAAGCACAATAAGACAAAGCAACCACGCAATGAAAGAGGGGAAAACCCTTTTGTACCTAACTGGCAAATTTGAAAGGGTTAGTGTTGAGAAACAAGTAGCAAATAAATAAAAAATCATGTTTATTACATTAGTCTCTGGGAGGCAAGTATGGAAGCAATGGTATACTCTGGTTGGTTAAAATGGTGTTACAACACCCAGAAAAAAGAAAGTGGATTGTACTAATGCTACAAACATTGCTAACTGTGTAAGAACTCCTCGAATACACTATGGAGGAGGGTTCTTTTATGATCCTTGGCAAACTCCAAGATCTTGATTTCTATTGGTATGCCACTTAACTTTTTTGAACCTCAGTTTTTTCATCTATAAAATGGGGGAAATGATGCCTACTTCATAAGGGTTGCTGCGGGAGTTACCTAGCTCAGCATCTAACACCTAATGGATTCGTGAGAGGAGGGAGAGATTCAGTAAGTGTTACTTTAAGATGTTTTCCTTCAGATGAAAGATGTTACTTGTCCCAAAACTGTAACAACAAAGATCGGTCAGGTATAATATATAACTGTTTATAATATAGCTGGTATTTGTAACTAAACAAACCCTGAAATCACAAGCATGCCAGAGAAGTAGTGTTGCCTTTCAAACTGTTTCCCTCGGGAGAACATCTACTTATTCTTGTGATACTCAAAACATCTCTAGGAACAAGAATTGCCTTCAGAGCCAATTACAAGGCTGTCAAAAAAACCAGTCTCATTTGTTAATTGTCACACTTCATTTTCAACTCAAAATGTATGGCCTAGCTCTATCACTCCTCTTATTCATTTGACTTCACTCTAAGTGACACATGGCTATTCCCAAACACCTCGTCTATTCTCCAATGACTAAGATCTATTCCAACCGAGTAAATCTGAACATGTGCCACAGGCCATGAAGGGACTCATCAAGTATCTGAATAATCTTTCAAGGATATTTTTTTTCAAAGAGACTGCACACATGCCTCAGTTCTGGCATATTTGTTTTTAAATCAATATTATCACTTCATATTAGCCGTGTATAAGTAGATGTTTGGAGCAGGATAAATGAAATTGAAGCTAAGACAAACGTTCATAGCTTTGTTTTGTTGTTGGAATTGTGTCACTGTCACTTATACGTTCTATCTCTACCTCAGTACTTGAAGCCTTCTTGAGTCCCAGTAGCAAATGGTTGCTAAATGTTCATGGAATCGTTCAAATCCTTATTTTGATTTTTAAGAACATGGACAGTGTCTTGTACAACTGAGTAGAATCATAGATTCATAGACGACTAGAGCTAGAAAGAGCCTTAGGAGATTGAAACTCAGAGAGAAGAAGTGATGGGTCTGTGTTACATAAGCAGCTGGCACGCTGCTTTAGGAGCAGGCTTTCAAACCCGGACCTTCACACTTCTCAGTGCCCTGCTGCAGCCAGCATGCCACATTTCAGTGGTTGATAAGATCTCCTGGTTGCTTATTACTTGAATGAACTTTGTATATCCAACATGGGTTGGCGCTCTTATTTCTGTAACTCCTCTGACTTCTGATTTACTGCTGGAAGTATATTACACTTCGGTACAATGGTCCCAGTTCAAGCCCCAGCCACTCATTTCCTAACATGATACTGCATATGTGCTTTTCTTGATGTGTAGGCAAAAATCAGCAGAACCTCTTTTATAGTACCCAGCAGTCAGTCTGAAATATTTAACAAAAATCCCTATTATTCATAATAATACATGCTTAATTTTACTTCATTCAAATAATAACATTAGCAGATATTAATGACATATGTATTTGGATCAGTATAAGCAGATCTAAAAATAAACAATAATGCAGTTTGTTCACCTTCACCCCTTTTGGAGTAGTAAGAAAATATTGTCCAATTGCCAGTAACACCCAAAATATGAAGTTGTGTTCAATCAAAATGTTGCTTTAAATGATGTGATTATGTGATATGATTATATTATGATTACATTAGGCAAAAGTCCAACCAGAAGAACCAAATTTTAATATTTAATAAAATATTACACCAAAGCACAAATTACCTAGTTGTTTGGGGTCACTTTTCAAACCATAAAAATATCATTTCTGGACTTCCCTGGTGGTGCAGTGGTTAAGAATCCGCCTGCCAATGCAGGGGACGCGGGTTCAATCCCTGGTCCAGGAAGATCCCAGATGCTGCAGAGCAACTAAGCCCGTGTGCCACAACTACTGAGCCTGTGCTCTAGAGCCTGTGCTCCACAACAAGGGAAGCCACTGCAAATGAGAAGCCCGCGCACCACAGTGAAGAGTAGCCCCCGCTCGCCACAACTAGAGAAAGCCTGTGCTCAGCAACGAAGACCCAATACAGCCAAAAAAAAAAAAAAAAAAAAAAAAATATATATATATATATATATATATATATAATTTTAAAATAACACAACCATCTACTGCCACATATCTTCTATATTTTCTGTCTTTTAACTCATGGAAATATGCTGTGGTTTAGCAAAACCAGAGCCTTTGGAGACTCTCAATTCTGAGACTATCCCAGGTAGTGACTCTGAACTGGATTCTCCCCCTTCAGGTGAAAGTCTAAAAATCTCTTGTTTTTCTTTTTTTTTGTTTTGTTTTGTTTTGTTTTTCTTAAATAGCAAGTTCTAATAATAATTATGAAACACGACATACCTTGAAGACTCAGGCTGCTCTGAGTACAATTTACTTTGGAAGGACCAATTATTGATTTGAAAGGTTTGTCTGCATAATGTGAAAGCGAATCTAACCGTAATCATCTTTTTGACCAAAATGCACAGAAACTTTAAAAATTAAAGAGGATAGGTATAACTGTGTTGATTTTTTTTCACACACACACACACTGTATTTTATTTTTACAAGAGATAAATAAACTGACACCAAGCATTGTAAATGGATGACCACAGCAAAAGCAACAATGATTGCAATTACCAAACACGAAACACACTCATACTATCTCATAATATTGACATTCAGTCCAGTAATCCTCCACTGTAACAGCTCCTTTACTTTGCAGTAAAAATTGATTTGTATATTTTTTGCCTCTGAGTCCTTGTGGGATTTTTTTTTTAATTCAAACAGAAAGTCACAAAAATTATAATCATCCTCATCAGTTCACTCAGTGCCATGTAATTAATTTTTTTTTCATCCTGATCTTTTGTTAGCACTTTTATGAATTCATCATTTTTCCATTAGAGTTCTGAAAATGCTTATTCATTCAGTTCAGCAGTATAGTCAGTTACCAGAAACCTGTACTTGTCAGAGTCTTTTCCATGAATTCCTTGAAGATGAAACCCTTTTATAGGAACATTTTTGCAAAAGCATCAGAGTACACCCAGAACTGTCTGTAAATGACAAAAGACTTAAAAATGACCATGGTTAAAGATTTGATGAAAGTTCATAATAATGAAATTGACAAGGAGAAAAATCTCTTGTTTTTCTTAATTCTCTACCTAACCCATCCTCTATACTTTTCTCTCACCTGCTCACATCTCACTGACCCCAAGGAAACATCAACAAGTACATGAAAATAGCTCATAAAGTCCAACTCAACCAAGAGCCCTCAGTGTGCAATGCCAGGGTATAGGAACCAAATTCCTTAATTAGAACCCCTTTTATAATGTAAACAAATTACACCATCTTGCACACGATAGGAACTGGATCTGGGGAATCCATCTTTTGAAGAAAGATATGGAGATAAAATGTACCTCTAAAGCCATTAAAATTTAAAAATGAACTTTTAGATATTTATACACTGCTATTAATGACATGGAAAAGGGTTTCACAATAGGCATTTAAATGAAAACAGCAGGATACAAAACAGTATGTACAATATAGTAATATATATATTATTAAGATATATGTGTGTGTGTGTATATATATATATATATATATATGTATCTTACATTTAGTACACTTGATATGGGTTGATAAGAATGCCCCTCTACCTCTGTGGGTCTTCTTCTGCAAATCTCATAACCCCAGTGTAATTATGAGAAAATCAGGCAAATCCCATTGAGGGACATTCTACAAATACCTGACCAGTACTCCTCAAGACTGTCAATATCATCAAAAAGTAAGAAAGTCTGAGAAACCGTCACAACTAAGAGGAGCCTAAAGAAATATGACAACTAACTATAATGTGATAACTAAATGTAATAGATGGGATCTTGGAACAGAAAAAGGACATTAAGTAAAAACTAAGGAAATTTGACTAAAATATGGACTGCCATTAATAATAATGAACCAATACTGATTCATTGATTATAACAAATGTAGCATACTAATGTAAGATGTGAATAATAGGGGAAACAGTGTGGGTTGTATGGGAATTCTCTGTACTATCTTCACAATTTTTCTATAAATCTAAATCTCTTCTAAAATAAAAGTTTATTTAACAATATGTAACTGTGGCTACCTCTGAATAGTAGTCGTATTTTAGATGAAGTTCATGTTCTTCTGTTTTACAGTCCATAGTTTCGCATATATGTACCAGATCTATTTATTGTGTATAGACAATGTTTGTTTTTTATATAACCCTTAAGGGATCCACAGCCCCTAGTTTGGAAACTTTGACCTTAACCTTAGATGAATCTGGAATCCTGTTCATAGTCCAGTGTTTCCTGAATACTGAAAGGAGGCTGAACTTTCCAGGCTGTCTGAAAACATTTTGGAATCCCCACTGTTATTCTCTGCTAACTTTTCCCAAGTCAGATGCATTCTCAATCGATGTCATTAATCAATGATGGTTAGAGAGGAAAGTAGTGTAAGAGGTGGGAAGAAATATTTATAATCTACCTATAAATTATGAATAGTGGAACACAATTCACACCCAGATGACTCTTTCCTAATCTTAATATGAAATGCTCATCTTTTCTGACACGCAAATATATGCCAAAAAAGATTTACTTTCCCATGATAAATTCTCTTTATTTGCACATATTTAATTTTAGTTGCAAATTCACATAAAAGAGAGGAAGAAAATAAAGGGCTTTATTTCCTATAAGGTGCCTAACATGTTGTAGTTGATGAGTTTGGACAAGTTTCCTTCCTTCCCTTCTTCTTTGCTATTAGGTCCATAGCTCTTATGTTTCTTACACCACTTACTTTGGATGTCATCTTAAGTGTCCAAAAACTCATCCTCCATAAATCATGGTTTACAGAGCAATATGTGGCTGGAGGGGCAAGCATAAAAAGGGATAACCCTCATTTTAATCCATTAAAAGTTTTATTGAATACCTCCTAGGTGTGGGGGATACAGGGCCTGGCACACAGTACTGTTCAATAAATATTTGTTGAGCTAATGACCAAGATTCCTGCCATCATGAAATTTATACATTCATAGAGGAGACAAACAGACAATTAAAATACAGTGTGTAAGTACAGTGTTCTATGGGAGCACAGAGGAGGGGGAGGGGTACCTTACCTTTTCTAAAGCACCCAAGAATGGCATCCTAAAAGTTAAGACATCAAAGCTAAAATCTAGGTGAGAAGTGGGAGTTAAACAGGAGAGGTGGTGAGTACGGGGTGGGAGGAGTTAGAAAAGGGAAAGGTACAGAGGTAAAAATTCTCATGGTATGTGTAAGGAATAATTTAGATATATAGCAGTTCCTGTTGAGGATTCATAAGTGAAAAAAAATTTTAAAGTCAGTTTGGAACCAAATGAAGGAGATCCTTGATTGCCCAAGTGAAGAATGTGTGCTTCATCTTGGAGGTGATAAGGCATTATCACTTATTTTTCAGTAGGGCACTGACTGACACGTACAATATTCTAGGAATCTTGGGCCAACTTGGCAAGGACAATGTAAGAGGTGGAGTGGGGTATTAGGAGGCTCTTGTAGTGTGAGGTGATGAGGAACTGAACTAAGACAGTGAGGCTCAGAATGGGTAAAGGTGGTGGTAAATGAATGCAGGAAATATTAATAAGAAAGGATCGATAGGATTTGGTGGCCTGACCAGGTGTAAGGGGCAAAGGGAGACGATTCGTACAAGAGATGCTCATTAAGTACAAGTACTTCATCAGTTGGTTTGACTTGCCGTGGTTCTCAAACTTGATTTTGCATCAGAATCCCCTGGGGGACTTATTAAAACCTAGATTGTCGGGCCTACCCCCTGAGCTTCTGATTCAGTAGGTTGGCAATGGGACCTGAAACTCTGTGCTTCTAACAAGTTCCCAGGTGATACCAGTGCTACTGCTCTGGGGACCACACTTTGAGAACCACTGGACCATGGAATACATCCCATCTTCTGCAACAAACAGGCCATTAAAATCTTGTTTTAGTCTTTTTGGCAAATGGTGCTGGAACATCTAGTTAGCTACGTGCAAAAGAATGAAATTAGACCGTCACCTCACACCATACACAACATAAACTCAAAATGGATAAAAGACCTAAATGTAAGAGCTGAAACTATAAACCTCTTAGAAGAAAACATAGGTTAAATTTTCATGACCTTGGATTTGGCCAAGCATTCTTAGACATGACACCAAAAGCACAAGCAAAGAAAAAAATGGATATATTGAACTTAATCAAAATTTAAAACTTTTGTGCTTCAAAAGACACTATCAAGAAAGTGAAAGGACAGCCTATAGAATGAGAGATCACATTTACAAATCATGTCTGTTAAGAAACTTGTATCTGAAATATATAAAGAACACTTACAACTCAATAATAAAAAGACCAATAACCCAATTCTAAACTGGGAAAGGGATCTAAATAGATATTTTTCCAAAGAAGATATACAAATGATGAAAAAGCATGTGAAAAGATGCTGAGAGAACAGAGCAGTAGTTACCAGAAGGTAAAAGCTTGGGGGGTAGAGGGCAAAACCAGTAAAGGGGGTCAACTGTATGGTAACAGATGGAAATAAATGTTTGGTGGTAAGTACACTGTAGTGTATAGATGTAGAAATATAATGTACACATGAAACTCATATAGTGTTTTAAACCAATGTTACCTCAATAAAAAATAAATTAGAATGAAAGAAAGAAAAGGGAGGGAGGGAGGGAGAGAGGAAGGAAGGAAGGAAGGAAGTCAACATCATTAATCATCAAGGAAAGGCAAATCAAAATGATAAAAGATACCATGGCATACCTACTAGTATGGCTAGAATCAAAAAGTTAGACAATGACAAATGTTGGGGAGGATGAGGAGAAACTGGAACTCTTATACACTGCTGGTGGAAATGTAAAATGGTGCAGTCATTTTGGAAAACAGTCTGTCAGTTTCTTAAATAGTTACCTAGAATGACCATATGGCACAGCAATTCTACTCTTATGTATATACCCAAGAGAAATGAAAACATGTATGTCCACACAAAAACTTGTATGTTTATAGTAGCATTATTCATAATAGTGAAAAGGTGGAAACAATCCAAATATCCATTAACTGATGAATGGATAAACAGAATGTGGTATATCAATACCATAGAATATTATTCGGCCATGAAAAGAAAAGAAATACTGATCCATGCTACTACATGGATGAGCCTCTCCATGATGCTAAGGGAGAGAAGCCAGTCACAAAAGACCACATATTATATGATTCTATTTATACAGAATGCCCAGAACAGGCAAACCTATAGAGATGCAGATTAGTGGTTGCTTAGGGGTGGAGGGATTGGGGGTACAGGGTGGGCAGTAGCTAAAAAGTTTCTTTTTGAGGGGATGAAAATGTTCTAAAAACTATGGTGATGGTTGCACAACTCTGTGAATATAGTAAGTACCATTGAATTGTACAATTTAAATGGATGAACTATATAGTATGCAAATTATATCTCAATAAAGATATTTTTTAAAAAGAATGCTGATAAGAAATCCATAGGGGAAAAAATTAAGAGAGGGAAAAGACTTCTAGGCAGAAGTCATATCATAAACAGAGGTACATAGGAAAGAAATATCATATATGCATAATAGTATAAGCAGTTTAATCATGTTTAACACTATGTTGCAGGCACTGTTCTAGGCACTGGAATATGCAGTGAACAAAACTGAGAAAAATCCCTGTCCTCGTGGAACTTACATTCTAACAGGGGAAATATACTAAACAAAATGCCTAGTTAGAAGAGAATAAGTGTTATTGAAAACAAAAAAATGAAGCAGATAAGAGGGATTGAAGGCATTGTATTGGGGGGGGGGTTTACAATTTTATATAGAGTAGCCTCATTGCAGAAGCAGCTTTTGAGTAAAAGACCCAAGGAGAGGAAGGGAGCTGTGTGCCTCTGGGGAAAGAATTCCAGACAGATGGCACAGCAAGTACAAAGGCTGGTGTCAGAGTGTACCTAACATTTTGGAGCAGCCAGATCATGCAGGGCCTTCTAGACAATTCTAAGGATGTTGACTTCACTCTGAGTGAAGTGGAAAACCACTGGAGGGTTTTATGGCTGTAACACGATCACTCTGGTCCCTGTGTTGAAAAGACACTGAGTGGGGGGTAAGTACAGCAGCAGCAAGAGCAGTTAGGAGACTAGAGCAATAGTCCAGGAAAGTGGAAATGGTAGTTTGGACCAGATTCACTGCAGTAGAGGTGGTTAGAAATATCACCAACCAGGACCCTGTGGGACCTTCCCGGGACAGACCCCTTCCCCATATCCTCTGCTTTAGCTCCTCTCTACAGTGCCTAGGTAACAGTATCTGATGCACATTTCCTGAGTTGTTTTGCAGATGCTAAACTCCCACCAAATGGAAGAAATTAACTACTTGACGACCATGAGCACATAGCCCCCAGACCTACTGACGCCTAAGGATTGATAATGTTAACCCTTGTGACACTGCCCTGTCACCTTACCATCAACCAATCAGAGAATTGTGCACGAGCTGATCACAAACCCTGGGACTCCCTTCCCTCACCTGGCCTTTAAAAATGCTTTGCTGAAACCTATCGGGGAGTTTGGGTCTTTTAAGCCCTAACTGTCTGGACTCCTTGCTTGGTGCCCTGCAATAAATGCTGCACTTTCCTTCACCACAACCTGGTGTCAGTAGACTGGCTTTACTGCACTCAGATGAGTGGACTCAAGTTTGGTTTGGTAACAGAAGTGGTTAAATTTTGGATATATTATGAATGTAATTCCTTCAGTATCTCCACATGGATTGGATATGGCAGGAGAGAAACAGAAGACTCAGGGACCACCACAGGGGTTTGGCCTGAACAGCTGCAAGCTGGAATTGCCATTTACTGAGGTTTCTTTTTTTTTTTGAGGAGAGGTGGTTGTCAAGGTTCAGTGTTGGACATGTTAAATCTGAGATGTCTGAATACATACAAGTACAGCTATAGAGTAAGAGTGAATCTAGAGCTGAGGGGAGTGGTCTGGACTGCATATGGAAATTTAGGAGTCTGCAGTATAAAAGATGGTATCTAAAGCCCTGAGACTGGGTGCAAATTTACTAAAACCGTGATGAGTTTAGTTGCACTAGAACATAAAGGATGTGAAGGTGGGGGATGTACTTGGAAGGTAAGCAGGTACGAGCAACTCTATGCCAATAAAACGGACAACCTAGAAGAAATGGACAATTCTTAGAAAGGTACAACCTCCCAAGACTGAGCCAGGAAGAAATAGAAAATATGAACAGACAAATTACCAGTACTGAAGTTGAATCAGTGATTTAAAAACTCCCGACAAACAAAAGCCCAGGACCAGATGCCTTCACAGGTGAATTCTACCAAACATTTAGAGAAGAGTTAATGCCTATCCTTCTGAAACTATTCCAAAAAATTGCAGAGGAAGGAATACTTTCGAACCTGATACCAAAACCAAAGATGCCACACACAAAAAAGGAAAATTACAGGCCAATATCACTGATGAGCATAGATGCAAAAGTCTTCAACAAAATACTAGCAAACTGAATCCAACAACACATTAAAAGAATCATACACCATGATCCAGTGGGATTTATCCCAGGGATGCAAGGATTTTTCAATATCTGCAAATCAGTCAGTGTGATACACCACATTAACAAATTGAAGAATAAAAACCATATGATCATCTCAGTAGATGCAGAAGGTAAGCAGGGACAAAATTATAGGTGACCTTATATTCTATGCATATGAATTTGCAGTTTATCTTGATAGGGAGTTGCTGAAATCAGCAGAAAGATGTAGTCAGACTTGCTTCAAACACACTTGCTTCATGACACTGTGGAAGTGTGAAGGAAGGATTAGAGACATACACTACCTAGGTTATTACAAACTTTAGGAAAGAACTGTCACACAAATGTTTCTCAAATCTCTCTATACACCAGACCAGACATAGGATGGGACAACTCCCGAGTCTCATCAAAGTGAACCATTATATTAATTTTATTCATCTTGTTCACATGGGAAAAGCATTCAGTGAGTTAATTGGCACCAGTGCTGTGGTCAGCTTGAAAATTAGATTTCTCTGTGTGAAAGAATTCATTATTTAGAATTTTAGGAACTAGTTCACCCTCACCTCAAAACTTTAATCCCTCAGCTTTCCAGGTGACACAAAATTGAGTACCAGGCCATTCAAAGTTGAAAGTCAAACTAAGACTTACAATTTCTTGAGCCATGGTGATTCCCTCTGGTGCCTCTCTTCCAATGATGTCACAGCGGCAAGGAAGTGTGTTGTGTCGTCTTTCCTAAAATCCAGGAAATGTATTTTATTTTTATTGTTATGAAAACTTTGAAAAATAAAGGAAAAAAAGTGGGAGTTCTATTTAATGTTTTGCTGACACCTAGTGCTGGAACTCTGCATATTCAACTAGCTGCTCTAAAAAAAAAAAAATTAACAGGATTTATACAGTGCCATGAGTTCAGCAATAACAACAATCTCTTTTGGCAAATAATATCTATCTAAACATCATCTCTCATATTTATATATCAGCCTTTTAAAGCGTTCAGACACCAGTCCTTTTAAATGACTAAGAATTCAATGTGAAGGCAATTTCTTTCTATTCTCAATTTTGGTTACCTGCTGGGGGAATTCCTGAGAGCACATGAAGGCCCAAGGAGGTCAGAATTTCACTTTCTGGAAGTTGTGAACACTTCGGATAAATTCCCTTTAGAAGTTGAATCAGGTGGGACTGAGGATAAATTCCCTTTAGAAGTTGAATCAGGTGGGACTGGAATTCACAATGTTTTCATAACCATACTTTTCAACTATTTAAGAATCCTCAATTTCACACTGAGGGTTTATACTAAACAGCCAAAATTTAGCCCTGTATGTAACTATTTTAAACTACCATTTGCAAAAAAGAATGAATTAGTAAATGGGGGAGGGGAAAATGACTTCTTTTTTCCCCCAGCTTTATTGAGACATAATTAACATAGAACACTGTGTACATTTAAAGTGTGAAATGGGACGATTCCATGTATGTATATGTTGTGATATGATGACCATGATAAGGTTAGTTAACACATCCTTCACCTCAGTTACGTCATTTGTGTGTGTGTGGTGAGAACTTTTAAGACTTACTCTCTTAGCAACTTTCAAATACACAATACAGCATTGGTAACTATGGTCACCATGCTGTATATTACATCCCCGGAACTTATTCATCTTATAACTGGAAGTTTGAACCCTCTGACCACCTTCACCCATTTCCCACACACCCTTGCCCCTAGCAACCACCAATTTACTCAGTTTCTGTGAGTTCGGTTTTTTTTAGATTCCACATATAGGTGAGATCATACCATATTTGTCTTTCTCTGTTTGACTTTTTTCACCTAGCATAATGCTGCCACAAATGTCAGGATTTCCTTCATTTTTATGGCTGAGAAGCATTTTACTTTATACATATATATATATATATAACATATATAATATATAATATGTATATTATATATTATATATAATATATAATACATAGTATATTATATATAGTATAATATAGTATAATATTATATATAATATATATTATATATAATAGTATATATATTTTATATTATACAATATATACTTATATATATTTTATAAAATAAAATATGTGTGTTTGTGTGTGTGTGTATATATATATATATATATATATATATATATATATATATATATATCACATTTTGTTTATCCATTCATCTGTCAACAACAGACACTTAGATTGTTTCCATGTCTTGGCTATTGTAAATAATGCTGCAGTGAACATGGGGGTATAGATATCTCTTTGAGATAGTGATTCCTTTTCCTTTGAATATATACCCAGAAGTAGGATTGCTGGATCAGATGGTAATTTTGTTTTTAATTTCTTGAGGAACCTCCATATTGTTTCCCATATAGGCATACCAATTTATATTCACACCAAAAGTGTACCAGGGGTTCCTTTTCTCCACACCCTCACTAACACTTGTTACTTCTTGTTTTTTTTTTTCTTTTTGATAATAGCCAAAAAATGACTTCTTATGGTATGCAATAATTTTGAGGCAACAGGCATTATTTGCATACACATCATTAAAAACAGGGTTTGAACTATTGTCTGGTAACTAAGTCATGTAGGCAGTAGAAGCATTCAAGAGGATTACATTTGTGTTTGGAAGTGTTTTAGCTACAGAGGCAAGGCAAGAAATGAAAAATGTAAGGTTTGTAAAAATGAATGTACCAGTTCTCTGCTTGAATCTGCATCTGCTAGCTGTGTGATCTTAGATAAGTTACTCAACCTCCCTGAGCCTCAGTTGCCTCCTCTTTAAACTAGGGATAGTAGTACTTGCTGTGGGTTGCAGTGAGGATTGAAGTGTTCTACAAAGTTCCTGACGCATAGCAAGTGCCCAGTAAACAAGAACTGCTATTTGTAATAACAGTATGAAAAATAATTAAGCTTACTCCCTGCCTCCTCGCATGGAGTTGAATATGGTTCCAGGGGCAAGAGAAGGAGGTTCCCTGTTGCAAAGTCTCCAGGGCATTGTGGAACGTAATTGTGATAACCGCGGCATCAACAGGAAGTGCCACAGACCCAAGTTAAGTGGCCCCTGGCAGGTCATGGAGACATGCTCTCAGAGGGGATAGGAAATCAGTAGGAACAGTCAGCCTTGCTCAAGTTGAGAGAAACAGAAAGATAACTCCGAAAATTTTAACACTGTCTTACCACTCATTCACTACTCTATATGCCAAAGAAACAGAACTGCTTGCTCTGAAACAAGGTGGTTAATACAGTGTAGGCTCTGGGGTCAGACTGACCTGAGTTTGAATTCAAGCTCTGCCACTGACAAACTGTGTGACTTTGTACAAATTACTTAACTTCTCTGAGCTTTATTCCATTCATTGTAAAATTGGGAATAATAATAATAGCAATTAACTCTTAAAGCTATTACAAGAATTAAATGAAATGTGTGTGAATCACTTTGCACAATACCTGGAATATAGTCTGTAATCAATAGATCATTATTATTATACCATTAAATCATCCAACTTGCCACTATGACAAATATGGCCTTGATGTTTGAACTAGCCTGGTAGTTTCAAATGAATTGTAGTTATCTGAGAGGCATGTCTTCCATGTCTTTAGTTTTCTAAAGGTCAAACCTGATCATAATCACCATTCATTAAATCATCATTCATTAGCACATGCCAGGCATTTAGGTACTTTTTCTTCCTTAATCTTCACAACACCTAAATAAGGTAAATACTATTTTTCCCTTTCCACATGAGGAAAGGGAGACCCAAAGAAGATTAGGTAACTTGCCCCAGGTCATACTAGTAGCAAAGCCAATTTTTGAACTTAGGCCTGGGTTCTGAATCCTCTACTTTTGCTCAGTGCAGCACTGCTCGACCTTTCAAAAACCACCTTCCATGACTTCCTACGGCCTCCAGGGCAAAAGTCAAACCCCTCAGCTTACTACATAAGGCTTTTCTTCAGCTGGGTCTGGCCCCTACTAACCCCTCTGGCGTCCATGCCTACAGCCCAATCACTGCATCCAAAAATCCTTCCCTGATGCCCTTCAGGAGCACGCTGGCCATATCTCTACCATGGCACTTGCCACACTATAATATAAATATTGATTGCATTGTCTGTGTTCCTCAAAGGGCCATGAACTCTTAGGGCACTGTGTCTTATCCATCTTTCTATTCCCACTATCTAGCAAAGTGCTTGGTGTAAAGTAGGAATTCAACCGATGTGTGTTGAGTGAGTGAATGAGTGAATGAATGAATGAGTGGATAGATTAATGAATATTGAGCAGGGAAGGTCCAAGTACAAAGTCCTACCACTTTTTAGAACAGTGGTGCTTAAAGTGTGGTCCCCACCCCAGAATCAGAAACTCGGGGGCTGAGACGGAGCCATCTGTAATTTAACAACACCCCCAGGTGATTCAGATGCACAGAAATGAAGGCTGTGGTTATACAACAGATTAAAATTTTCAATAAACATGCAGATATAAACAATAAAAAGATTATGGTTATTTTTAAAACTAATTCCTTACATTTATTTGGTACTTAATAAATTAACAAAAGGCTTTCCTAACTACTACCTTTGAAATTAAAAATGAAATGGAGAGGAAAAATTATTACGGAGTTCAGATCTGTTTTAGGTACATACCTATTTAGTAGGCCCCTGAGTTCCAAGGAACTAACTCTCTCTGCCGTCATATCTGGAAAATAAAGAGTTTTGTGTCTCCAGAGGAGTGTTTGCCTGGCTGGGCTCAGGTAGCGGCCTCTGTGGTAAGCAGCCCTTCTGGTGAAATCCCATTGGGTGGATGAAGGATTCCAGGTGGGCAAGGTTAAGTGTGATTAAATACTAATTGGGGTTATACGAATGCCAAAGCTATGCGGGAAAAGATGTACTCAGGCTATGAGGGCTACATGAGTATTTTTAATACTTTACACAAACATGAAGTTTCAGTAAGTAAAAGAAGCAGCTTGCAAAATTATACGACCCCATTCTTAGTTTAAAAAATATTCTTTCATTCTCAGAGAAAGAAATTTGTGAATGGCATTAAAATATAATGGTGATTTTTTTCTTTGGGTAGTGGGATGACCCTTAAAAAATTTTGTTTTCAAAATGTTTTTTGAAAGTTTTTTTCAAAAACCATTTTTTATAATGAGAAAAAGATAATAAAGGTATAAAATTGCTTCTGTGGACCTGGAGGGGACTGACATGCAGAACTAACAGCTGGTGTAGCTGGAGGCATGATTTGAAAAAGAAGGTCGGAAACTTAGAGGCTGGAAGGAACCCAGGACGATCTGATATCAAGGGGCCTCCCGAAAACACTGAAATAAGAAGAGGCGATGTTCTGCTGGAGATTTCCGCAGGCAAAGACCGAGGACACTACAGACTTAGCTTTCTGCTAACTCAAAGGCAACCTTCCGCAAAGAGAAGGCAAGCGCCTGGGACGTGGATAGAACATGGCCTGGGTGTTTGTGTTTTTTTTTCCAGGACCTGGAAGGTGAGAGGGCTCACTTGGAAGGTGGAATTATCCAGAACAGTTAAGGGCTCCAGGGATCAAAACGGAAGTAGGTATAAACTAGAAGGGAGGAATAAGAGAAGTGAACAACTAGTGCCTGAAGCAAACTGTTTAGCACTTTAAACTTGTGCCAAGCTAAGTGCATAAAATGAGATTATGTACCTGTAACTTACAGATACTGCATATAGTTTATACCCTAAGATTTCTTCACATTATGGTAAAAATCAGCTGTGTTCTTGAAAATGATTGCCCCAGCAATAGTTACTTTGGAGTGGAGGTTGATACAGAATTAAAGCAAAAATTCTAAATCTCAAGGGCACTCTTGGGAGAAGTGACCCCTCCCCCCCCACACTTTGAGCCTTGGGAGTGGAAAGTTATTATTTGTGCAGTTACATTTATTGAGCAGTTAGTGTTTGGAAGGCTAAGTGCGTTGGATGGATTGACTCATTTATTCTTCAAAGGAGCCTTATGAGTTAGACACTGCTATTATGCCCAACTTTACAAGTAAGGGAATCGAGATCTAACTGGCAAAGGGCAATGTTAGGACTGTCTGACTTTGACGCCCAAATTCCTTCTACAATGCTAGCCTGCATTCGTTAGTCCTGAAAATACCCTAAAGCAAGTAACAATAGTTATAAAATACTACAATTAGTAATGCCTAGGGTGACCTTATAAAGAAACAGATATGTTTCTGTGTTGGTCATACTATGTTCATAGGAAATGTGAATTACTGTGATCTTTTTGAAGGACAATTTGGTAATATTTACAAGAAGAATTTTAATGTAAGTACCCCTTGTTTCAATTATTGAGCTACTGGAAATTCACCCTAAGGTTTAACTGGCAAAGAACATGTGCAAGATGTTCAGTGCAAAGAACTAGAATCAACCAGTGTCCTTTAATAGGAAACTGGTTAACTAATTCGTGGTTCAGCCATTTTAAAAAATGAAGTAGGTCTATATGTTCTGAAGTGGAAAAATCACCAAGATACAGTAAGTGAAAAAGGCAAGGTGCTGAATGGTGTGTATAGTAAGATTACTTTTGTAGTAATTTAAAAAACACATATAGAAGATGGATTGATAGATGTACTAGCATATAAACATTTTTTTCCCCGAAAGGAAACAAAAAAGCCTTTAACAATAAATACCTTTGGAAAGAGTAACTGAGTTATTATATTTGTGCCATTTGGAGATACTTGGGCTTTAAAAGTTTTGTTTTCTTCTCCATGTTCACTGATTTTTTTTTTTTAGAAAAACACTTTATTAAATCTTTAAAATAAAAACCTAACAGCTAGCATTTATTGAAGGTTCATAATGAGTAAGGGACTGTGCTAGGCATTTTACATATAATTCATTATATTCTGACATTAAATGATTAGCACCATTTTCTAGGTGAGGCGTTCGAGGCTCAGACAGGTGAAATCACTTGCTTGAGGTCCCACAGCTAGGAAGTGGGGAAGCTGCCGTTCGAAATGCCTGTCCCCCTCAGTTCAGGGCCCTTGGCTCTCAACTACCAGGCTGTGCTCTTCTAATCGGTCTTTATATTCTCACTGCCTAATAAGAGTGAACTGGCAAACAACTGGAGTCTAATGAGGTAATGTATGTGAAAATACTTTTCTAAGTATAGAGATGTTTGGGGAGGAGAGGATGAGCAGGAGGGAATTTAAATTGGGCAGACCTGTCCACTGACCCCTAGACAGTCAGGATATTGGTGTTTTTCTTTTTCCCTGAGGAGGGGATGATCAACGAATTTTTTTCTCCTTTAAAATATTATAAAATTATATTTATTTCCCTTTTCCCCCAATAATACCTGATCACTGTTTTAAAATTAAAATGATATGGAGAAATGAAAGTCCTTTCATAATACCCCTCACTGATACTTAATGACTGTTTCAGATTATAATGGTTATATAACTATATATTGCACACTCCCACATATTTTACATCAATAGGAGCAACTATATATTTGTTCAGTATATTGCTTTTTTTTCATCCTTACAATATATCTTGGCCATCTTTTCATATCAGCACTTAAAAATCTACTTTTCTCTTTTTAATAGCTGCACGGTATCTTATTTTGTGAATGTGTGTGTGTGTATATGTACACGTTATTTTTTAAATCATCTGTTGAAGGACGTTTAAGTTACTTCCAATTGTTGACTTTCCTAGACGCTGCTGTAACGAATACCCTTCCTAAGAAAGTTTAGAAGGATCTTCAGACTGTGTGACATTTGTCTACTCTGTAGTCGATGAGAGTGACCCAATCGGACTCTGTACCGAGCGTAGGAGTATGTTTCCCTGCGGGGAGAAACGAAGAATTCTCTCCAAAATACTTTGGCCAACACATTCACATTAGAGTCGCCAACAAGTGGGACCACCTCAACAAGAAGGGCACCCTGTTTTGCCAGTTTAGTAACAGCAGAGACTTGCTACAATTGCTCAGCACTGATTGCTGGATCAGAAGAGGAATTTCCAGACTCAGTTACAAGCAGGGCTGGTGCAGGGCTGTGGATTCCCCCAGACAGTCTGGAGACGGCTAGCCAGGGAGATGGGCAGCAGAGCTCCAAATCAGGCAACAGCACGTGTGGAAGGAGCAGTGACCTACGAGGAAACTCATAATTCATAGACCAAACCTCTTCCAGCAGAGGGCAGTGCCTCAGATATCAGGCGGGACTCAGGTCAGCTGGAGCCAGAGCCGGAGACTTCGCGGGACAGATGACACCAACCCTAGGCTGAGGAGAAATTGAGCTAAACTGTCCTTTGGATACTGTAAGTGACATTGGGGAGTACTCAGGGAGAGACACAGTGGGACTTCACACGACTGTAATTTGTCTGTTGTCTAATGTCTAACAATTTGGGTTTGGTAATAAATCCCTATTTATACAGTTCAGCCATTAGGGCTTACAAGTAAGGGGATTTGGGGTCAACTTAACTCGACTGGCCACTGACTCAGGTTTCTGGGTGCATGCCTGAATCAAAAAGGGAGTGACATGCCTAAAATATAACCTAGGCTTCTGGGACCCTGGGGCTCTGTGGATCTGACACAAAGTTTACAAATAGAAAGTTAGCAGAGGGAAAGATATGTAAGAAGTACCAATTTTATCTAAAAATAGAAACTTAGTGTGTTTAACCCGAGTCCTTTGCTTCTGAATTTCAAAGACTATGAAGGATGGCCGTTAAAACAAACTTTAACTTGGAAGAGCCAGCCATGCAAATTGCTGTGCCTGCAGATAATGAAAAGATTAAAAGAAGTTAGTCTGCTGGCCTAAACAATTTTCAATCGAGGCTTCCCTGCTGCGTAGCGGTTGGAATCAAAAATGGGGCAAAGCTGAGTTAGAGTACCGTAAAGTCTACTTCTAATCCTGTTGTTTTTCGAGCCTGGTGATAAGAAAGAAAGGAATGACTTTGGCATTTGCTGATGGAGACAAGGCAGATTTGCCAGATGATAAAAGTACCGTGTGTGTGTTTAATTATTTGTCAGGCGCGGCTAAATAAAACACACCACAGAGGAAATCAGAACCATTAGCGAAGTCGAAGGCTAATTTGCACGCGTTTCTTCGAAAAATGTCAAGTGGAAGGAATACCAGCAAAGAGAATCAACTTGCTTGGCTGTTTTATTTTCCCTTCCGCATCTAGTCCGGAGATGTTTGGCGTTCTCCGGGTCGTTAGATCCGCCAAGAGCGGATCGAGTCCTCAGGCCGGGCCGGGGGCAGCTGAGACGCGGAGGGGCTTCCGCGAGGTCGGGGTGGGACTGTCCGCAGCATCGGCAGCAGGAACAGCAGCTGCGGGCAGCCGGGCGGAAAAAGGGAGGACGCCGGAGGTTCTGGGAGAGGCCCTTCGCCAAGGCCGTAGCCCCGACCCGAAACCGTCCCCTGGCCGTCTCGCCCAGCAGGGCGCGGCCCCAGCGCCACCCGGCTCGCCCCGGAGAGGTGGGACTTTCCCCACCGGAAGTGATCCCGTCCAGTCTCGGGGAACTGGGGCACCTCAACCAGTGTGTCAGGGAAACCCTTCCGGGTGTGTGCGGTGGGGGGGGTGGGGGGTGAGAAAAAAAAAAGAGGTGGGTTCGCCTGGAGTCCCAGCGGCCGCCGCCGCCGGACGGCCCCCGCCCCTTTTCCCTCTGCGAGCCGCAGCGCAGGGGCGGCGGTGAGACCAAGGAGCCGGCCGATGGCCATGGCCTTGGCGTGACAGAGCCTCCCGGGCGGCCGGGCGGGTGCGGACGGCAGGGTAAGCGGCGGCGGTGTTGGCGGCGGTGGCCGGGTCCGGTGGGAGGGGAGGGGAGGCGGCCGGCCGGGCTGCCCGGCTGGGGCGGGCGGGGGTCCGGCGGGTAACGCGCGCCCTCTCCCCGCCCCATCACAGGCCGGACGACGCCCGCGGGAGCCGCGGCCCAGAGACCCGTCCGGGCAGCAGAGACTGGAGCAGAGCACACAGGCCCGGGCCGGCTCGGCGGCGCGAGCAGGAAGCGGGGTCCCTGGGCCCCTTTGTGTGAAGGGCGGGGGAGGGGTACGGGGCAGCCCCCGGCCGCGGGCTCCTCCGACGCCCGCCTTCCCGCGGGAGCCCCCGTCGGTCCTGCGGCGCCCACCCCTTCCCTCCGGGGGGCGCGCCTCGCCTCCCCCCGACTCCGGGCTGCTCCGGGCTCGCCCTCTCCCCACGCCCCCTGCCTGGGCTTCAGTTCCTATAGGAAGGGCATTACCATCCCATCCCCACCCACCCCGACACTTCGCTCTTTCCCCTCCCCCTCCTTTAACTTCCTCTTCTTCCCTCGTTGGGCCCTCGGCTGCTCTGCACTCTCCTCCCGGGTTCGCAGATTTCCGCCCACCTTCCGCCTCCCAGAGCCGCGCCGCAGCGAGCGGGGTGTAATTTTTCCCTCCCTCTGGTAGGAGTTGGGGAAGGTGAGACTCATGAGGGAATACAAGGTAGTGGTGTTAGGGAGCGGAGGGGTTGGCAAATCTGCCCTGACTGTGCAGTTTGTCACTGGGACTTTCATTGAGAAATATGACCCCACCATTGAAGATTTCTACCGCAAAGAGATCGAAGTGGACTCTTCCCCCTCCGTGCTGGAAATTCTGGACACCGCAGGAACTGAGCAGTTTGCCTCCATGAGAGATCTGTACATCAAAAACGGCCAAGGTTTCATCCTGGTTTATAGTCTGGTTAATCAACAGTCTTTTCAGGTAATCAAACCAAGTCTTGTAATTTGTTAGAAGGGGGTGTGGTAATCCTACATTTACTTCTGGTTTGCTTGCACCGTGCGTAAATGACTTGTGTTTTGCTTTTGAAAGTTAGACATGGCGCATTTTTGAGGTTACTCCTGGCACGGAAAAGTATCGAGTTGTTTCTGTAGAGAGGACTAAAGTCTCAACCGTCAACAAATGTTTTAAAGTTATTTTTAAGTGAAAGAGAAGTGAAAAAGAAATGTCAGCTTGTGTATATTTAGCCTGGACTATATAGCCTTCTGAAGTTGCTTGTTCAAGTCAACAAGTCTTGGTTAATGTACTCAACAAAACAACATTTAAAAGATAATCTCGGGCAAATAGAGCACTTCAGAAGGAAAATTATTTGGAGCCGATTATCTGTTGCACAGATAACTCCTCTGCGTCTGCTTCCCCCCTCCCCCTCTCTGTTCTCAGCCAAGTCTCTCAGCCAGATTTATAAATCTTAGTGCTGCAAGATGAAGAACTCAAGACCTGCCTTCTAGGCATTTTACTTACTTGGGGCGTGTGAAGGGAAGTCACTAATTGAAAAGACTAGTACCTAGAATTAATAACGAACAAAAATCTAGAATGACTCTCCTTTTTTGCAGTTCATCCAAATCGTTTCTGATAACACTGACAATATTTATAGAAAATATGTGGAACTGGGAACACTGAACAAGTGCAGATTTCTAACCTCCGGCCGGTGGCCGAACCTGGAGGTGGTCCAATTTCTTCGGAAAATCTGTCGTGTCCTTCACTGGAAGACAGACTGGAGGTTTAACATTATTTTAAGAGATGCAATAAATGTTGCTATTTATTCCTTGAAAATAAATAACCTCATATTGACCCGTTATATTGACCTCCATTGATTTAGGAAATGGATTTTTTTCCCTGCATTTAAAGGTATGCACTAATGTTGCTTACTTAAGAGACATTAAGTGCTTTAGCCAAGCCAATGTACTAATTCCACTTTTCTTAGTATTTTAACTTAAAGTACTATAGTGAGCTTTTCCAGTAACCAGATATAGCAACTTCAGGATTTTTTTTTCTTTTAAAGATAAGTTGTGGGTAAATGAAACAAAGTTATTGTGACCAAACTAAAGTTCATTTTATGTAGGCTTAAATTCCAAAGCATTACTATTATAAAAGCATTTTTCACCAGAAAGTACCAATGTGCCAAAGGTGCTATTTGACAGGCGTTTTCTTTCTAAAGGATCCTTGGGACATTTGTTATTCTATTAGCTGACTCTCTTGAGGCTGGCAGTCTTTTGAAGGGTTTTTCATAAGATATCCATTATAGCTACTTCTTTTATACACATAAATAGAGAGTGAAAAACTGCCATTATTTCAATGGAGACTTAAACTCTTTTAAGCCCAAATGCCATAAATTTGGAATCTCAGCTGAACTTGTGTTTCCATAAGGACACAGGGAAAAGAAGCTTAACCTAGAAGACTGAATTGATATGTGATCAAACAAAATTGTTACAAATGTCAAATGACTGTATGTTTTTGTAAATTTTCAGTCCCTTGTTTTTCCTTCATCCTGCAAGTGAATACTGTGCTCTGTAACTATTCAAATTAAACACGTGTTATATTTAAGTCAAATCTTTTAAGTTACCAAAAAATCCAAAAAACTGTAATGTTAGTATTAAATCTATAACATGTCTTAAATCAGTACTACCCGCGCCCCCAAAGTTCACCCTCCTAGAGAATTGTTAAGGCTCTTATGTTTTGTAATTAATTGTAATTACTTAGAAAAAGTAATACACGTGGGAGAAAATTTAAGTTGTAAACCCGAACATAGGCAAAGGAAAGTTTGACTTCTTCCCGCCCAGTCTCCCCCCTGCATTGTCCCTCCCAGGAGCTGCTCACTAGTGTACAGTAATTTCTAACATTGAAGTGTACTTTGAGGATAAAGGCATACCGTTACATTTAAAATGAAACATTGAAGTGTGTGAATCTGTTTTTAACTTTGGTCTTCTAGACACAAAGCAGTGTTTTTGCTCCCACCTAAAACACTTTCTCTCAAGCCCTCTTGCTAAATGGCTAGGAATGCATAGATGCTGCCATCCTGTGCTAGGATAACAGGTGTTATCAGGAGTGATGACAAGCCGGCAGGTTTAAGGACATGGCCAGACACCCTTTTGTACAAATGGATTCATCATATTTGGGAATTTGCTTTTTACATCAGTATCGACTGAGGGAAAGAAGTGATTAAATGAGCCCTAAAGTTAGTGTGCAACCTACATTTTATATTCTTGACAGAAATCCAGCAGGTAGGGTCTGTGGAAATTATCTAGTTCCTACTTCAATGGAGAAAATGACATTTTCTCTATTTGGGTGTGTGGTTTTATTTTGGATTCAGCTTTCTCTACTTACTGAAGGATGACTTCTTGCAATATTGCAATATTTCTTTTATGGTTATGCAAATAGCATAATTTTTTTCCTTTCTCTTTGTGACTGTTTACATAGGATATCAAGCCAATGAGAGATCAGATTGTCAGAGTGAAGAGATATGAAAAAGTCCCACTGATCCTAGTAGGAAATAAAGTGGATCTGGAACCAGAAAGAGAGGTTATGTCTTCAGAAGGCAGAGCTCTGGCTCAAGAATGGGGCTGTCCTTTCATGGAGACATCGGCAAAAAGTAAATCAATGGTGGATGAACTTTTTGCCGAGATCGTCAGGCAAATGAACTATTCTTCCCTGCCCGAGAAGCAAGATCAGTGTTGTACAACTTGCGTTGTCCAGTAAAAAAAAAAAAGATAACCTCAATCATGGCCATACCGAGCAGGTTAGTTGTTGATGGAACCTTATGTTTTTGGTCAAGTGGAACAAAAAGCTGGGTAATACTAATAATACACATTGTGCTACCTTAAATTTCTTTATTTTTAAAATAATATTTCCCTTAGCGCAAAATAGTCAACATTCAATGTAGAAAATCGAAAAAATTACAGATTAGTAAAATGAAGGTAAGAAATTGCCTGTATTCCCATCACCAAGATTTGTTTTTTAAAGCGACTTACTGTTCTTCTCTCTCTGGTAACATTCCTTTGGGGTGGGATAAGTTAAAGAATGATACACCTTTTCCCTGTTTTGGTGATGTAGCATCCAAAATGCATGGGAGAGCATCCAGTAATAATTTGAGAAGATGATTAGTTTTGTGTTTTCTTTGCTTTTCTATCCCGGGTTGGAGAGCTGCTGTAATTGAAATCATCAATTTACTAATCACCCAAGTGCTAGATTTACAGGATGATTATTTAATCAAGTTCATCTGTACCTTGCACTGGAGGGACTTAAGTGACCTCTGATAATAATAAATTACAGTGCCACAATGTACCTTGACTTCATTATGAATATATGGTCCAGATGAGAATCTGGTGAAATCATCTGTGATGTGTTTAGAACGGACAATCCCAAGCCTAGGAAAATGTGTATTCAGTTTAATAAATAATGGAGTTAATAAGAACAATAGTAAAATCTTCAAACCTTTCATTGGGCTAAATAACTTAATAAAGGTTTTTTTAATGAATGTGTTTTTGGAAAAGTAAGGTTATATAAAACTTAGTGAGCATTTAAAATGAGATTATTTTATTCATGTCATGATCTTTTAATCTAGATTGTAATTGGGCAGGTAGTCTCACTTAGACAATAATACTTAGATTATAAGATAAGACAACAAATATCCTGGATGACTGAGAAACCACAGAAAATGCCAGACTAGCCTGACAATATCAGGAATGGAATTGATTGTTTTGAGCCAAGACTGACCTCAAGTCTAAGAGGCAGTGTTGCAAATGGCAACAGTCATTTCAGATCGCAGAGATGATTCCTAATCAAAGGTCTGGCTTTATATGTGCTCCCTGGAGAAAAGACTAACAGTCCCTAATTTATCTTTTCAGACAAGACCTTCTGTCAGCTGGTGTCATCTTTGAAAATGAAGGATGACAACAGTGCTTTATTCAAAATGCTTTCACTCATCAGTTTTTGAGCATACCAGAATGAGATGAAAACACATTCATTGTCTTATACCTAGCTCCATCTGTTATCATATAGTGTCACTGTGCAGACTGTAGCCCAGCATATATTTTGTTGATATCATCACACTTGCAATATAGTTTTTTGAGGCAGGAACAGGCCTATGTAGGTGATTGAGTCCAGGGTTCTTGATACCACAATGTCTCTTCTTAAATTGTAAGCCAGCTTCAAGTTTGAGCAAGTTCTGTGTGGTGTCTCATCTTTACCATTATGCTCTACTTCTCTATCTGACACTTTTAACCAGGCAAATGATGTAAGTGTATGCATTTTAGTTTTATCATCTTTATAAAAAATTAACCAGCTCCTGCAAAATGTTCCCAGTTTTTTTCCGTCATTAATGTAGACAGCTATAGGAAGGAAACTGAATAAAATTGGTCTCACATGTAGAGGGCCACTGTCTTAGTCAAATTGGCGAATGAGTAATGTCTAAAGCTATTTTTAAAGATTTCTTATTCTGAGTTATTTCTGAGTTTATTTCATTTTGCAGCTTTTGTGATCTAAATTACTTTTAATCTGTTTGGTTACCTACAAGAATGATTAAGTAGACTTTTTAATATCTCAAGGAAACTATGTTTATATTTTTTGTTAACTAAGGTACTGAAATCAGAAAATATTAATAACAATAATTGCTCATTTTTATAATAATGGGTTAAGTTGCCTGTGTAGTTTTTGTTTGGTTTTTATAAGCAGAATACACAATTGAAGGTGTGAGTCTTGAAATAAAATATCTAATCAGCTGGATTTCTGAAAATGTTATAGGGAGTTGCCTGACCAAGATCTTTTAGAACAAAGCACACTATATGCAGTGGGTTTTTTTGCTATCAAATAAAATTGAACTGATGTGCACAGGTATCTGTGATTGGAGGTCCATAAAGTGTGTGGTTGTGCTTGCTTACTATTTATTTGAAAAAATAGGTGATGGATTCTGAGTCCTGTAGCTTGAGTCATAGAGCTCTGAAGTCTATCAGTCCCAGATTTAGATTGAAGATCAAACTTTGACAAATAAAGGTGATTTGGGAAATGTTTGTCCTTAATATTTAGAAGAGTACCTTGTCCAAGTTAGAGATAGTAAGACTCAAGTAAGTCAGAAGAACTGTGATTGTTGTAAGTTGGTTTCTCTTAATTGAAAGGGAAAATATATTAATGCTGTAAGCATTACTGCTGATAATTCCTCACATTTATTTCTTACCACCCTTCAATTTGAGTCACCAGTCTGTTGCCCAACACCTGTTTATCTGCATGGCTCCCAGGATTGTTTCCTCACCTTTCACCCTCCCACTGGCAGTAATCTTACTGTAAGTTTGGAAGCAATGCCAGATTCCTTATGCACTGCTTTCGTGGCTGGTTTCCTTACTGACCTGAGGAGCCTGCCATCAACTGCTTTGAAGGACTTCATTTACTGTGCAGCAGGAGTATAATAGAAACCCAGGTCAGTGTTGCAGCCCTGTCTTGGTTTTATTAACTGTATTGGTGTTCCTCTGTATTGGTGTAAATAGTTGACATTTGGCTGTTGTGAGATACTGTCGTTGAGAATGATGAGTGTTTTGTTAATAATCTCGTAATGCTATAAAAGAAGTAAATCACAGTGCTGTGGGGTTTCAGGGAAAGGAGAGACCACGGTCAGCGAGAGCAGGTTCTCAACATTCGGGACTCTGCCGTAGGGAGCATCCTGTGCATTGCAGAACGTTCCGCAGCATCCCTAGCCTCCACCTACTAGATGCCAAGGGCATTCCCCCCGCCCCTCTGTTGTGATGAACAGTCATATTTCCAGACATCGCCAGGTGTCTCCTGGGGGGGCAAAATTGCCCCTGGTTAAGAGCCACTGATTTAGAGGAACTGGGGAGCAGTAGCATTTGAGTCAGGCCTTGAAGAATGGGTAGGATTTGAGTGGATGGGGGGAGGGGTAGAGGTGATTTCCAAACAGAGGGAATGCCAGAAAGAAACAAAATAGTATCCTAAAAATATTCTGTTAATTCCCTGAAAGGTGGGAAGTACAGTAAAGTTATTCCTTAAATGTGATCATTTGGTAAATACTCTTTCGGCAAATAGAATTTTTTTAAAGATTATTTTTTCAAGGATTCCTGTATCTCAGTCCAGTATTGACAGAAATTATTATTTTTTAAAAAAAAAAAACAGGAATAAAAGAAGGTGTTCTTTACTACAGCTTGAAGGTCTCCTGCAGGATTTTATCCTATTTTTCTCCGTGTATTATGGACGGGTTCTCTCAACGAGAGTAAGTGGTGCATAAGAGTACCAAACACCGGGAATCAAACTGAAAGAACAAAGATCATTATTTATGTCAGCCTCAGTTCATTATATATGTCAGCCCGAAGAAAAAGGGAGATTCTTGATTCAAGACTAGTACATCATTTCACGTGGCGGCAGAATGCCCGGGATGTTAACAAAGGCTCCTGAAAGGCTGAACCATCTATGAATGTCATTTTAGTCTAGCTGGCCTTACTATTTCTAAACACCGTGGAATTGATTAGCATTTTCAGGTTTTTTTTTTAATAAATAAATATGTGGAATCAGAATTGTTTCTAATCATTTTTTCCAGCTTTTAATTAGATATGATATGCCGGGGATTTAGCAGATGTGAGGGGGAAATCATGAAAATTAAATCACATTTTGTACTTTAAAATGCTGGCATTTTCATATCCAAGTTAAATATTAATCATATCAGTAAAACACTGGGGTGGAATTCTATTGTTGAAGTTACAGTTTAGATAGATCCTTTTTTCCCGCCTGCCCTATCTTGCTTATCACTTTGGAGAAAATAGCTTACTTTAAATGCTCGTTTGTCATCCAGTTCACATAGTGAGCCAGAATGGAGCCTGTGACACAGTGGCCCTGAGTGGAGGAGAAAGCATTCCTTGGGGTAGCGTGTACCATATAGATCTGCAGTGGACCTGGGGGAAAAGGGAAGAACAGAGTTGCCTTGTCCTTTCTGCCCACTAATTCTCCCAGACCTTCACTGACCCCCACAAGGTTCATGGTTTGGGACTGTTCAGGGTGGATAGGTGCCTAGTTAGACCTGCTCTGGGTATGGAGGTGTCTGTGATTAGAATGACTCTTTGTATATCTGTTCCCACTTTAACTGCTTCCTTTTAACCTCACGATTAGGCTTTTATTGCAGAATAAAATGCATTTGAGCCATTCACTTTTACTGTGTTACCTCTCTAGCTTAGAATGAGCCATCAGTAGAATTAACAAAAATTGCATCATGGAGTTGGAGAATTGCCACTGAGGAAGTATTCTAGCCATACTTCAGGAAAGATTCTCCTCGTGGGAGTACTTCTCAGTGGAATTCTAAAATCCAGAAGATAATATCACCAAGAAAAACCTAAATCCTGTCAGCTGTCGGAAAAACTTATCCTACTAAAAACATACTCCCAAATTCCTTTGATTAGCCACAGTCTTAGGAATATGGGATTCAGAAAAAGCAATTTAGAGTTGAGGGAAGCAGTGCCCTACCTGGTTTAATTCAAAGCTAGCAGCTGGGATCAGATCATTGGGCTCACGCTGCTGCTTATTATCAGTGGGCATGATCATACTGTTTGAGATCTCAGAATTGAATTCATCATATTAATTTTTAAAAAATTAATTAATTAATTAATTTTATTTTTGGCTGTGTTGGGTCTTCGTATCTGTGCGAGGGCTTTCTCTAGTTGCCGCAAGCGGGGGCCACTGTTCATCGCGGTGCGCGGGCCTCTCACTATCGCGGCCTCTCTTGTTGCGGAGCACAGGCTCCAGACGCGCAGGCTCAGTAGCTGTGGCTCACGGGCCCAGCTGCTCCGCGGCATGTGGGATCCTCCCAGACCAGGGCTCGAACCCGTGTCCCCTGCATTGGCAGGCAGACTCTCAACCACTGCGCCACCAGGGAAGCCCCCCATCATATTAATTTAAACTTAGAGATTTTAGGTCTAGGACGTAAGAAAAATAGCTTTTCCTTTTTACCCCGGGTTTACTGTAAACTTTTAGCGTGCATGTTCTCCTTACAGCACGGTTCACCTTCCGTTTGGGGATTCTATGCCGTAGGTTCAGCTTCTGCCGTCTATGTTTAATGGGTGACAGATGAGCACTTTTAATGATCCTAGTTCTCTCACTCCACCCCCTAATAAGCTTCATGAGTGTTATGCAGATTACAGTGGAGAGACAAGCAAGATATTTGACAAAAAACATAAACTCTATCAACAGAATTCTAGCCTAGTGCTTTGCTAATATAATTAATATTTCAACTTGGATATGAAAATGCCATGTAAAAAAATGTGAAACGAAATTTATTTTTTAAAAAGTTCCTTTGGTTAAGTCCCCAGAATATCATATGTATAAAACTGGAAAAAGTTAAAATTGATTATGATTGCACATTTATATTTGCTAAAAAGAATGCTAGTAAATACCATTGAATTTAGAAATGCTAAATCCAGCTAAGCTAGAAAGGCATTCATAAACTGCTAAGCCTTTTAGGAGCCTTTGTTAATATCCCAGGCATTCTGCTGCCACGTGAAATGATGTGCTAGTCTTGAATCAAGAGTCTCCCTTTTTCTTCACGCTGACATAAATAATGATCTTTGTTCTTTCAGTTCTGTGTTTGGTACTCTTGTGTACCAATTTACCCCACTTGGGAGACCCTGTTTCATAATTTCCTGAGCAAAAGGTTTGGACTGTTGTTTGGGATTTTTTTTTTAATTCTTTCCTAACAAAAATCTAATTAGAAAAAAGTGGAAAAGTGAAACCAGTTAAGCAAGAATTTGAGCAGAAGCTTCCAGAGTTCAGATTTGTTGGGTGTCTTGCTGGAAACTTGAGAGTCAGGACAAGGATCACTTGTGTTCTATCTCACAAGTAGCATGTTATACTTTTGCAGTGTGTCTGGATGTGATATCCTGGGAGTTAAAAAGTATGACTTTGACCAGCTGCCTTTAAAACTTCTGGAATGTTTTTTAAATGAATAAGAGTTGTTAGTACACTGAAAATTTTGCTTTCACAGTGTGGAGCAGTAACATTTACATTTTGCATTCAGTGAACTTCTAATCTGAGAGAGACTGTACTTTTGGCTTAATGCAAGCTTTTGCCTCAGGATTTATTACTGCAGAGAATTACAATTTATTACTCTCTTGAAAAGTAGTTGGTATTAATACTTTGTTTAATGGTATGCCTCATATTAATACTGTTGAATCTGACCCGGGATTTATCTATGTCTCTTGATTTCACTGGAGTATTGTCATCCTGTGGAATGTGGATAGACCAAGTATTAACCAGGTTTTTAGAGGGTGGGAAATAATGCATTTATCACGTTTTATTTAATGTAGATTATGGTTAATAAGCTGGTATGTATTCTTAATGTTTATTTTGGCTAGAAATAATTACTACTTCCTCAATTTGATTTCAGAGAATGCCTGAACTATTAAATCATCCAAGTCTTCCCTATTTAAGAAACATATTCATATTTGGAAATCCTAAGCTCTTTATAATTGTTTATTTTGAAAAATGTAGGTTAAAATTTATAGTCAACTTACTAATTCATATTAATTGACGAGTCTGATCTGAAAAAGAGTCCTCACAATGAACTGAATATATAATGAAATACTGTTGTGTTCAAATAGGTATAAAAATTGAAATGAGGCTAAAAAATAAAAATATAAAGGTCTTTAATTTGGATATCAAAGGCATAATCCTGGTCTTCTAGAAATTTATAACATAGTTGAGAAATGAAAAAGTTACCTGACATTTGACATGTAAGGTGCTTTCACATAGTACCTTATGTGATGTTTACCACAACCCTGTCAGGAAAGAATTTTTATCCTTATTTTAATGATGAGGAAACTGGACTTGCCCAAGCTTCAATAACCAGTGTCCTAATTAACAACTTCCATTAATGCAAAGAAAGTCTTAATTTTAATTGGAAGAAAAAATTTTCTTTAATAATTTCTAAAGAGGCAAACTTTTGTTCTGTTTTTCCTAATGTGTTTAGGTGGCAGAATTTCAATGAGTGGAGAGACGTTCTTTAAAACTAATCATTTTTATGATATAGCTGCTAATAAAGAGTTCTCTCAGGCTCTTTGAACACTAATAGATGTGTAGCTGTCAAATGAAATTAAAATTTTGCGTGTATAAACATTGGTAGAGCCCTAAGATGATCTTAAGTTGGTTTCACTTGGCATTGTTTCATAGTTGCTATTCTACTCTTTGTTTCTGGCTTTATTTAACAATTTTAATCTTTTACACTAAAAAATGTAATTCCGTTCCCCTAGAAGCACTTTGGTGATCCAGCATATTTAAGAGACATTGTGTCTGAATGATAGATTTTTTCCCCCCTGGTATTAATTAGGAGGGCGGAAGTCTACCAATTCTAAGAGCAGAGACTGAGAAATCTCAATCATAGGAGAAGCTTTTATGGTTGGGAGGATGTACTGAAGAGGGCAGACCAGAGTGGGAAATTTGAACTACTGCTGTCACCTAGCATCTAACCCAAGTCGGGGTACCTAGTAGATGCTTGATAGCTAGACCTTGATTGAATTGCATTTTCTTATTTTAAAATCTCAAAAAACCCCTAACTTTTGAAGTTTTGCATATTGTCAAGTTAGTTCATAATCAGTATACATTTAATTCTAATACTATTTCCCATTCAAAACATGAAGAGATCAAATTCAAAGTAGAAGTAACATTTGCCACTTTTACACTGTAAGATCTTTTAAACACGTAATAACATTTTTAATATTGTATACTTTATAAAATATAATATTTTTAAAAATAAAAGTTACAGTATATTACATCCAATGCATCATTATAGTGTTGCTAAAGTTTAATGATTCTTTTAATGACCACAGAAAATTATTTTTGCTTAAGTTTATGGGGAACACAGTGAAATTCCACTTTACGATTCTGGTACCACTTGGATGTGTATAGAGATCTGTTGTCAGTGTTTTCATTTTAAACTGTAATCTGTATTTCTACATTTTAATGACATTTTAATCTTAATTGCAGATAAAACTCAGAGGAAATTTGCACAGATGCTGCTTTGGAGAACTTTACAACCTGGGTTGCAGAACTGAGCCTTGGTAAACCTGTCTCTATTACAGCATGTTGCCATACATCTAATTAAGTGCATAAGGTCTTTGGCCTTCAAGATCCATTGACCTTAAACAGGAATGCTTAGCACGTTTACCATATGTTTAAAATCTGTTCTTTATCAATCAGTCCTTTTGTAGCTTTCTAAGTTCTTATTGATGGCTAATATGCAAGAATTAATTTTTAATATTTTAATTGATTTCTTTAATCAGTTTCTCAACTTGTATTTATTAAATACTCAAACTCAGTATTACCTACTCAATGCCTTTTAAAAGAAAGTTATAATGGAGAAAAAATTGAGCCTTAAACAAATGGTTACTTCTGTATATTACCTCGCACCAGTGCTTCATTCTATTTGTAAAATCTTTCTCCTTTAAATGGTTGGTTAATACTTTGAGCCTTTGTTTACGTGTGGCAGTGTTGTAAAAAGAAACTAAAGATCACATTTTACCTGTATGGATGGAATATCCCTTTTCTTCAAATGCAGTTTGTGATGTGTTTTTGTAATTAAAATGTTCTGAAAGTTACAATTGATATTTGAAATTGACTGTAGAGCATTTAGCTGAAGAGTTAAGCATTTGATTCCATTAGGTTTTCACATGTGTTAATCTCATTTACAGCATCAAATTGCAGCAGTAACATTTTCCTTTCTGTGAAGTTCTAAATTTAGTTATGACCTACTTAGCAATGCCTTTGAAGAGGGATATTGTATCCATGGTAAATTAATTGTATACCTAAACAGAGATAGCTCAGCTTTGCCTGTCAGGCTTGTAATTGACATCTAGTAGACTTCTGCACATGTAAAATTAAATTCAAATAAAATCATATACAGTTTCTAGTTCTTAATATTTGTCTTTCTGAGTAATAGTTTAAAGCAATATTTGTTAAAGTTTTCTTGCACTATCACAATTGCTTTTTAGTTATTTCTCAAGAAGCATGTTTGTAGTAGAGACAAAAATCTGTGTAACAGGAGGGAGGATAGCGCCAAGTCTCTGGGCGTTTTGTTTTTGTTTTTGTTTTTTTGCAAATGTGCTTCTAATAGCCATTGCCTTCCATGTTGTTTACCTAATCAGCACATTTTGTCTGAATACTTGAACATTTTAACAGTAACACAGGTATAGAAGCAGAAAGAAAACTTATAAAGAGTAATCTTGTGGTTCAGTTTTAACATCATGACGAGCGCTTTTTCTAGCAATGACTTAAAAATTTTGTAAGTTTGACAGTATTTTGTTGTTGGGTTTTTATTTGGTTTTAGTTGTGTGCTTTTAATTTGCAGAAGTTAGTAACTGCAGCTCACCTACTGCACCAAAGTTCTCGATTTTAGGAGCCCAGCTTTAGTCATTTGAACATGCTTCTAAATAAAACAAAACAAAAAAAACCAAAACTATACTTTTGATCTATAATAATAGCTCAATAACTTTGTCAAGGAAAGCTCTAATATATGCAGTGATGGTTTTTGGAAGGGTGTGGCAATTTTAAATTTATATTGTGTGTGATGTTCAAATAAAGTGTTATCTACATTCATGTGATTTATTGGTCAGCATGACCATTAATTGTTGCGTAGAAATTAATTAAACTTTGATTTCCTTTTTTAAAATCGTGTTGCATTTGATTCCTGATCAAATTCCCTCAAAGTGAACTCTTGATTTTAGATTTTGAATTTTATGGTGAGATTGTAAGGGTGGAGGCAATTGAAACTTTGTTTCTTATTTATAAACTGCTTGAAATGAATACCTAATTTAAGTTTGCACTTTAACACCAAACTTAAAACCAAACACTCAGTTCAAAGTAGGTTAAGTGATTGTGGTTCATCTTTATTAGCTTTGTGAAATTCTAAAGGAATCAAATAATTCATAATGATTTACATTTTCTGCAGATGGATTTTTTTTTTAATACAGTGTTTCTTTCCTGTGGATAGTTCTCATTCTCTTGCTCTCTCTCGCTCTCTCTGTCACTGACCTCAGCAGCAAGTTTAACTTGAATTCACTTAGGATCACAGGAATCAGGGGAAAGTGATTTAAAGGTGGTTTCTCCAGCACATTTTAAGAAAAGGGACCAAAAGTTATTTTAGCTTCCTCAATAGATTGCATGTCAAGTTGCTTATTAGGATAATAAATTAATATTAAATGCAATATATGTCTCGTCTTTACTATGGCATCTGTTTAGGAGTTGTTCAAATCACTGCAGTAGGGCTCTGCAAATAAAATCATGTAACCTATTATCATGGATCTAATGTACTGTAACTTTATCAATGAAAGGTAAAAAATCTCGAATAACAAGTACAAACATTGAACAATGACCTATAAAGATTTGTAAAAGTAAAATTTTTCCAATAGATTTCATTCTTGTCATTTTGTAAGACGACCCTGCAGTCCACCTGTTTGTAACTTTTTTAATAAAATAGACATCTGTATTACTGAGGTTGTTTTCTTGAATTATTTGGTGTATTACTACTTGTTATTTGCTAACTTGTAAATCTCATAACTCAAAGTCATTACTTTTTATCAAAATGATAATGTGTATTGCGGTACATGTTTAAACAAGTTAAACGTTCACTTGTGTCCTTAGTCACCATTCTGGCATATATGGGGAAAAACTGAGATATATCCTAAAATGTAATATTTAATCAATTGAATAACTTATAAACAAATTAGAAATTAGAAATAATGGGTAAAAAAGTATAATGTATATGACTTGTCCCAAATGGAGAAAGTGGCCCAGCTACAAATCTGTTGGCTGGGAATTGTCCATGTGTAGGACTTTTCAGATGATATTAAGCAATGTAATTAAATTCTGAAATAATGAATTAAGAAAATTCAACGCAGTTATCACTTTGTTTTATCCAGTGAAAGCTTTTGCCAATCACTTTAATTCACTGCTTAACCTAGTGTTTTTAAATTGTTGAACTGAATAGATGTTTTAATCTCAATGTTTTTTAGAGCCACATGTTTTCTTTGAAGTTGGACAGTTCTGTCTGTCCAAATATATTATGAACTGGATTTTTTAAATTGTAAAAATGGGCAGATTTTTATACCTGTGTCATAACATACAGAAGATATTTTGTTGTTTATTACCATCGATTATCAGTCTTTAGTTGGGCTGTAAATACCCCATATAGGCCATACTAGATGCTGTCCTTCAAGTCCAAAAGCCCTTTTCTACAAGGAAGGCTCTCATGACTTCAGAGCCCTCCCCCTTTTTTTCTACTGAAGGAATAGCATCCCTCATCCAGCAAGGTCAACATTTTTAACCAAGTGAATAACAGAGAGAGAGGATGGAGTAGGGTAGGTGCCTGATGAGCCATCTCAGTAGGGTACTCTGTCACAGCCAGGTCACCTTTACATCTTCACCTTTTCTGCCCTTTTCATGTTCTCATCTGGGGAGACGATTCATCCTCCAGGACATAGCAGCTTGCGTGGGTCAATATCCAAGGTTGTAAGACTTCTCGTTCAGATTTAAAACAGGGACAGTTTTTCAGATAGGCTCCTGCTTTCACATATATTTATCTCATTTGAACCTTACAGCTATCTGGTGTTTTGGACTTTGTTGTCCCCAATTTGTTGCTGATGAAACCAAAGCTCAGGAAAGTTGTGACTTAAGATCATAAAGGCAAAGTCAAATGATTAAAATGTTGAGGAGGGTACTTTGGGACAAGTCTTAAAATTAATTCATCATTGGGTAGTGTCAAATATGTGCTGTTGTTAAAATTATAAAGCTCATGGAAACAACACAAAAGACACAGCAAGAAATAACTGTTTTGAGTCAGTGTGACAGTTCATATGTAACAAAATACTATGGGTCCTATTTAAAGGTAATGTGTTTGTTATATTGCTAAGAGTTTATGTAAGACATAAGCTATTTTCATTATAGCTATTTTTCTTTGGAAAGTCAATGTCTTAAATCAGGATTTGGCAGTCTTTGGCCGCCAGGCAGAATCCAGCCCAGTTAGCAGAGCCAAAAGAACTATAGTTAGATTTAGCAGCTGTATCCTGAATCCATTGCAGAGCTCAGCTGCACCCTTTTTCTACCTAAACTTAGCGTTTGAATGGAGGACCAGAAGTGCAGTTGATCCCAGACACATCCTTTGTCAGCAAACAGACCTACTTCAGTGCTTAGGCATTACTCTCTATGGCCCAGGCTGCCCCATTCACAAACTCAATGGTCCTGTCATTGTACAGGACCCATTCATAAGTTTTCTCCCATAGACTGTGAGCTCCTTGAAGGTAAGGCCTTGCCTAAGTCACTTCTTACCTCTAGTGTGTTATAGGTGCTCAATAAATATTTTACGAAATTACAATCACAGAACCAGTATGGCAGATGGTGTTCACTCTTTAGAAAACTGTAACCCTGCCATTTCCTACTGGTTGTTTTCATTTATAGCAGGTAGTATGGGAAATGCATTTTCTTCCTCCACCTTCCTTCATCCTCTGCAGCACTAAGTTGATTTTTTTTTGCTCCTTTGTTTTGCTTTCTGTTTTTGTTTATGAGAGAAGTAATTGTTTCTAAACTCACTTTCAAGAGAAATGTATACCATAAAGAGACGGTCCATACAGGCATACTGTAAATATGGATGGAAGGGCCTTGAGTCTAAGATTAAATTCCCCCAGAATCTAGGGAGGAGAATACAGTCAAGAAAGAGTATTTGCTGCTCATGCCTGGATTTCCTCTCCAGTAGATTTCAAAGCTGACCCAGACCTGTCCCAACCTCATTCTTAGACAAGTCAGAGAAATGTTCATATTGGGTCCCCCAACCTCTCAAGTATTTCCCCTTAATGAGGCAATAATTCCTATTCTCTCTGCAAAATCTCAGGCGATTCCCCACCTACACCCCTACAGTCATCTCCTTGGCCTTTCCTTTAATCCTTGTCCCCATTCCTTCATCGTACCTACCAATTAACTCGTACCCCATGTAACCAAACTCCTACCCTGCCCCCTCCCTTCTTTCCATAAGATAGTTTTATGAGTAATAAAACTAATGGAAGTAAAGATTTTTTTACTCTGGTTCCCCCAACACCAAGATTCAGTCTCCAAATCCTTTGACACCAGTAGTTGGAGACATTTTCAGGTTGGCCTTAAACCAATGTCAGGTTATCCCCCAGATGTTAGTCCCATGTATGTGCTTCAATATCAATGATCCGTGCAGTCTGCCGTGTAACCAGAGACTCCCAGATGCCCCAGAAAGCCCTCCAGGAATTGGCTTCTGAGGCTCTAGATACTTTTACTCATGCTGTAAGCCTCAGAGAATGCCCTGGACTTAGTAGTTTGAAGCTCCTACCAGCTGCTGTAAACTTTAAAGTTTGGAAGGGGGATGTGAGGGAGCGAGGGGCTTAAGCCCATCTGAACTTTTCCTTGGACCTTGAAAGTGGACAGGTGTGAAGTCTATAGTTAAGAAATGTAAGGATCTCTGGGGGTTCTGACCCTTCAGTAAATCCCAGTTTGGGGGTTCATTGTTTAGGAGGGAGCCTCAGGAACCCCTTATACCAGTGGTCATCGTTTTCTCTGGTTTCCTACAGTCCCTCTTTTGAACACTTGCATGGTTACCCTTAGAAAAATCCCAACCAAAGCATAGACATTATGCCATGCCCCCAAGATATCTCTACAAGTGTTTTGGCCCTTTGCTCAGGCCCCAAAATATATAGAAGTAAATTGGGGGGGGGTGGACATTTAAATGGCAGATGCAAGGCTTTATCATGCTGCTTGGTTACAAGCTGAGTCTGGTGGATGCTTGAGTCTTCTGACCACTATGGCATGGCAATCGAAGCCCTTGTTCTCTAACCCAAGAGAAGTCTGAGCTGCAGGCCTTTGGCTCTCCAGCTGGCTAAAAAGAATATTTTCAGTGACCTAGGAATGGAAATCCGGCCCAGAGAAGACTGATATCCATTTGGCAGTAAATAGTTGCTTGGTGGGGAAGATAACTATTCCAGACAAAAAAGGGACAAGAAAATCAACACCTTTATTTAACTTCATTTAACTGAGCTTCTATGTATATGCCAGGCACTGTGCTACGAGCTGAGTTTATAAGAGGAATGTGATATGACCTTATCCTCTGGTGGAGCTTACATTCCAGCCTGGGAGACAGCCCTGCGAACAATAATTATGAGGCGATATGCTGTATGCTCTAATATCAGCATGTACCAGACGCCAGGGAGCCCAGAGAAGGGAAAGGATTTGTGTATCCAGTATTTTCATCATAAGCATCTTTGCCATAAGCATTTTTGCCACAAACATTTTTGCTACATAACTAACTGGCCGTAAGATAATTTTGCCATAAAAGATAAAATAACGAAAAATAAAAGAGGGACATTGAGAAGGACATAATGAAACATGAAAAATAAATAACAAAATTAAAAGGACCACATTCTCACCACATAACTAATTGGCTGTAGGCAGTTTTGCCCTAAAAGATAAAATAATGAAAAATAAAAGAGGGACATTAAAGACAACATAATAAAGCATGAAAAATGAATAACAAAATTAAAAAGACTATTGCGAAATACAAAATACAAGAATGCATTTTAAATGTGTGTAGATTCACGGCAATACTACAAAAATAACTGATTTTATTTTGTGGGTTGTATGTAAGTACTTGTCTTCCAAGTCTTCTGTTCATAGTATTTTTTCCTTTTACTTAACTTGTTGATTCGGCTCCTCTTTTGGCATCGCACTTTTTCTTTTTTGCTAAAATGTCTTCCTTCATTAAGAGAGGTATCAATTTTCAAATGCTAGGATGCATACCCATAACAGAGCTCTGGGGACTTCCCTGGTGGTCCAGTGGCTAAGACTCCACGCTCCCAATTCTGGGGGCCTGGGTTCGATCCTTGGTCAGGGAACTGGATCCCACATGCTGCAACTAAGAGTTCGCATGCTGCAACTAAAGATCCCGCATGCTGCAACGAAGATCCTGCATGCCACAGCTAAGACCTGGCGCAGCCAAATAAATAAATAAATATTAAAAACAAAAACAAAACAAAACAGAGCTCTGTATTGTGTTGTGAAAGCCTCTACACTGTTGTGTGTTCTTGGCATGTTGTCACGTGTCCCTTGATAGACATCCCAAAGTTCTATGGGAAATTCAGGTTCAAGTCTGTGCCTTTGAGGCCCTTGGCCTCTTTCTCCTCCAATACAGTGTGTTTCAAAATAAGAAACTAACTCGGTGCAAATTATCACCCATCATCTGTCAGCTCCATAAAGCCATCAATAACATCACTAATTGGAGGAAATGCATTTCAACTAGTTGGAACCAAACTGTCAAACCAAAAACTGTCAACCAGTGTTTTTAATCTTTCAGGGCAAAATTGCCTTACAGGAAATTAGTTAAACGGCAAAAATGCTTGTGGCAAAGATGCTTAGAGTGAAAGTAACTGGAAGTGGGATTTGTTCTCCCTGTCGGGGGTCAAGGGAAGAACTTGCCTTACGAGTTGGTTCTTGAAAGCTAAGGAGAAGTTTGCAGTAACGGCATTTCAGATAGACTATGTGGGAGGAGAATGAGAAGAGATGTGGAGCCCCCAATGTGCCTGGCGGTCTTGGGAGTCCTCTAGTTAACAAGGATAGCAAAAGGGGCAGGCTGGAAAAAGGATGGGAAAGGAGGGATGACAGATGAGGCTGGAAAGCAGCACAGGCTGGATTACAAGGGTCTTGCGTGCCGTACTGGGCATTTAAAGGTTTTTCCTGGCAGCGATGGGGAGCCGCTGGCAGGCTGCAGCAGGACAATGGCAGGAATGGATAGGTGTTTTAGAAAGATGCCAAAGTGGAGGACAAATTGGAAGGGGATTCTGGGGCAGGGAGACCTGTTAGACCACTGCAATCATATAAACGAGAAAGAACAAGTGCCCTAATAGGGCAAAATCAGGATCTCTTCAAAAAATGAGGAGATGGTGATAAATTAATATGGCCTAAGATAGGGACTCGAGTCACAGATCTGCTCATATCACATTCTTCAGCTTAAAATTCTCTCATGACTCTCCAGGATCCACTGCCCTAAACAAGGGAGTTCACATTCCAACTTGGCCTACCTCTCCAACCTCATCTTTTTCTATGCCTCCTTTCGTAACCTAAACTCCAGTCCCCATGACCCCAAACTTCTTGCTGGTTCCCAGACAAGCCCTGTTCATTCACATTTCCATGCCTTTGCAGGAGCTATTCCCATCATGTGCAGTACACTCTCCCCAAATCTCCTCCCTCTAGAGAATTCTACTCATCTTTCAGGACGTAACTCATACCTCATCTCCGCGGATCCCTGATTTCTGTCTCATTGCCCTCAGGCAGAGACATTCATTTGTTTCTCTCTTCCTCTTCCTGCCTTGACAGCGCCCAGTGAGTACTTATCACATTATTTCACATTTATCCATTTACATATCTGTCTCCCCCCCAAAGACAATCAGCTTCTCTTAGGAGAGAAATGGATCCTTTGTCATCAAGCCCAGCATTTGATGCATAGAAGGATTCAATAAATGCTGAGTGATTAAGTCAATTTTGGCGGTAGAACTGACAGGACTTGATGCGATTATTGGTTATGATGAAGAGGAGGAATAGAAACTAAGTAGTTTCTAGCTTGGGTAATTGGCCAGTCATAAATAATCTAGCTTCCATATAGCTTCCCCTGCCTCCGGTCCTGACCCACTATAATCTTTCCTTTACAAAGCAGCCGGAGTGATCTTTTACAAATGCAAATATAATCCTGTATCTCCCCCTAGCCAAAAGCTCCCCAAGGGCTCCTTATCACTATTAGACTGAGTCCAAACTTCTTAGGGTAACCTGGCCCCTGCCTATTTGTCCATCCTTGTTTCCCCCACTCTGTCCTCACACCTTTCCCTTTAATATCCTGTGGCTTTGTAGTTTCTTGCATATACTCTCATGCCCTTGCTCACTCTCTTTCTTCCGTCTGAAACCCCTTGCCTCTTCTTCTTTGCCTATCTCCTACACATACGTCGAAATTGCTTGTTTGCCTCCCTTTTCAAGAAGGTAAACTCTGATAGGGAAAGGACTGTGTCTTGTTTACTAGTTATTCCACAACCTATCACAAAGCAGACGATCAATAAAGATTTGTTGAACTGAACTCAACTGCATGGGCGATGATACTATTAACAGAACTGTCATATAGCAGCAACTCTTGAAAGGCTTGAAGCCAGTGAAAAGTCTTTAAATAAAAAATTCCATCAGAATGGTGCTTCACCAAGATGGCATACTTGGAACTGAGGTATAGAGGAGAAGTAGGAGGGGAAAGGGTTAGAGACGCTTAAGGAGGATGTTGCAGTCATTAGGCGAGAGGTGTTAGAGACCTAAGGTAATGACAGTGGAAATGGATATAAGTGAGGGGATCTGAGAGACATATTACAGTGGTAGATTTTTTTTTTTTTGGCTGTGCCATGTGGCTTGCAGGATCTTAGTTTCCAGACCAGGGATCAAACCTGGGCCCCCTGCAGTGGAAGCGTGAAGTCCTAACCACTGGACAGCCAGGGAATTCCCTACAGTGGTAGATTTGACAGCAGATATATTATGAAAGTCAGTAGATCCCACTGTGGGTCTGTGCTGGTCTTCCATCAACTCTAAAGGCAAAAAAGAAGCAACCCATCTCCTTCGTGAACAATGACACTGCAGTCTTACTCATGGGAAGAATGTGGGCTTTGTGACAGGGCCAAAAAAATTATTAGCAGCACAGAGGACATTTACTGAGTGTACATTCAGATAATGCATTTGGCTTGGTCCCCTCCACTCTTCAGTTTGCCTTCCCCCAGCTTGTGCAGTGAGAACTGATATTTCTAATGCCGTCCTTCTGAGCCTTCAGGCAGAAAAGAAAACCAATGATGGCAACAGCCTCCTTTAATAGGGTGCTGGCTTGCTAAGTGTCAGATGCTACACATACATACTTTCATTTGTTTTCCACACTAAATCCTCCTTCCAAGCCTATGAGACAGAAATTATTATCCTCATTCTCCAGATGAGGAAAATGAAGCTCAGAGAACCACAGCTGGGTCACCTAATGACACAGTCATTTTGTTCCGGTCTGTCTAACTTCAATTGCATGCTCCTTCAACTACACCAGTGGTTCTCAACCTCAGCTGCACATTAAAATCACCCGGGGAGTATTTTATTTTCTCTCTCTCTCTTTTAAACAACTTTACTGAGATATAATTCACACCGTACAATTCACTCATTTCAATGACTTTAATATATTCACATATATGTGCAACCCTGACCACAGTCAATTTTAGAACATCTTCATTACCTCAAAAAGAAATCCCATACTCATTAGCTATCACCCTGCCATTCCTCCATCCTCCACCCCCAGCCCTAAGCAGCCACTCATCTATCTGCTGTCTTTATAGGCTTCCCTGTGCTGGACTTTCATATGAATGGAATCATATAATATTTGGACCTTTGTGACTGGCTTCTGTCACTTAGCATAACGTTTTCAAGTTTCATCCAGACTGTAGCATATATTTGTCCTCCATTCCTTTTTTATGGCTGAATAATATTCCGTTTTATGGATATACCACATTTTGTTTATCTCTTCATCCATTGACTGGCATTGGGTTGTTTTCACCTTTTGGCTTTTATGAATAGTGCTGCTATAAACCATTCATGTACAAGTGTTTGTGTGGATATATGTTTTCACTACTCTTAGGTATATGCCTGGGAGTGGAATCGCTGGTCATATGGCAACTCTATATTTAATCATTTAAGGAACTGCTAGACTGTTTCACCTGGAGAGTTTTTAGACTATACTAATGCCCTGCCCACCCCACCCATCACTTACCCTCTGAGCAAATGAATCATACTCCCTGGAGTTGGGTCCTAGTTGATTCCAATAGTCCCCTCCCTCGGCAGATTCCAGTGTGCACCCTACATGGAGCACCACTGCACGACACCATGACCTCAAGTATATTTGCTATGTGACACTGCTGAGGATTATCTATTTTTGAAGAATTATTAACTACAAGGATTCAACAAGAAGCCAGGGCTTCAATATTTATTTATTAGCTAAGCCAACCACCCTGGTGACTCATGATTCTGGGAAGAGAATGTTTGACTAGAATGTTCAAGGCTTGTAGCTCTCTTTTCTGTCACCAAGGCTGATCTTCAGAGCAGGAAGACTGGAAAGCAAATATTGAGCTGGATTTTTAATGTGCTGAGGAGGTATTGCTTCTACACACTGCTGGTCGCAGTGCCTAGAATGACACCGTGAAAAATTCTTTCACTGGGGTCTGGAAAAATTATAGGTCTTCAAGAGTTCCTTAAGAAACTGCAAAGCTCCCTGGTACAAAGGAAATTGACAGGGAGGGAGAGAGAGCCAGGTGGAGACATGACTTCTTTTTGGCAAGAGGCCAAGGGAGGGGGAATTGGCAGGAAGGATTGCTTTCCTTCTTTCAGCCCCTCTCTGCCCTCAGGCTGTTCCATGCTCCCACATTGCTTGCAGGGTGAGATACTTTCTGACTTTGCCAGCAGGGGACACTGGGTACAGGCGTGGAGTGTGGGGCTGGGGATGGGTGAGGGGGGCCAAAAAGACACATCCTGGATTTCATCATTCCACCCAAGGCCCCTCCCTGTTTGGCCCAGCTCAGTGCCTGGAGATTAACAGCTGAAGATTTTCAAAATATTTCCAGGAGTATGTTTACAGCAAAACATGTTGAATCAATTGCTAATTATGAATTCTCTGTCCACTTCGTATTGCTTCCAGGACTTTGCCCTGTTGACCCTTTTTCTCAATTCGTCTCAGGAAAAGAAACGCCACACTTTTGAGAATTCAGCCGTTTCTCCTTAGCAACATGGGGTCTGTAGTTTAGGTATGTACAAAACACTTTCACATATGTTTGTTACAATTTTTGACCCTTAAAAAACTTTGGGAGATACTATCATCTCTATTTACAGATGAAGAAACTGAGGCTTAGAAACAGTTAGGTGACTTACCTAAAGACACACTACTAGTTTTAGGCAGAGATGGAGCTAGACCTTGGGCCTCCTAATTCCATGTTCTTTCTGTTCTACTCTGCCTAGATGAATATCCACTATGCCTTAAGGAGCATCTGTAAGTGAAAGAATCAACCCCAAATATAATTTTGTGAGTCTTTTTTCCCTCATATTTCCCCAATCCCTGAACTTTTAATAACAGTAAAGAGTAAAAAGTATCACTAAGTGACATTAAGGAACTAGCTGAGCTCCCATAACATGAATTTACAATGGGACTAATTATTGTTGCTTCTTTTTAATATTTGCCAGTATCATTTAATGTAAAAGTTCTCGAAATTTCTTAAGGTCCTGAATCCTTCTGGAAATGTAAGTACAATGTGTGGTCTATTCAAATAAATGCATATATATATATATATATATATATATTACAAGTCAGAGGGTTCATGAAGCCCATCTTTGGATCCCAGGTTATGAACCCATAAGAGGGACTAGGAACAGAAAAAAAAAAAGAAACATGACTGTATTTGTCCAGGATTGAGGATTAGCAAGACGGATATGACAGAAGTTACAAAATAGAGCAAATTCAACAGGAATGTTTGACAAAGCAGAGCACTGAGTTTGGGCCGGAGAGAAAAATAATGAAGATAGAAGGTGGCTGCCAGGCTTGGAGAATGAGGATGGAGGATGGGAATTGAGGTCTTGATGAAACCAAAAAGCATGTTGATTAAGAGACAGGTAAAGGGATAGGAGATTGTGATTAGGGGTGGAGGGGTGTCTCAGGTTGAGACATTTCTGAGATGGAGCTCTCCCTCTGAGCTTCAAAAATGTATATCCAGTTGCCTACTTAGCATCTCCACTTGGATATCTAACAGAATCCTCGATTTCCCCCTTCCGCATCAACCTATTTCTCTTCCAAGATTTCCCATCTCAGTTATTGGCACTACCCAGTTGAAGCCGAAAACCTGGGTCATTCTTGATTCTTCTCTTTCCCTCTCACAGCCAGCCCATCAGCTAGTCCTGTCAGTTTTCCTTCCATCGTGTATTCTATACCCATCAGCTTTCCTTCATCTCCCTTGCCACCAGTCAAGTCCAGAACAGGCTTATCTCTCACCTTGACTACTGGAATAGCCCCTTAACTGCCCTCTCTACATTCAGAATTGACCTCCCCACCCCCCATTCCATCTTCCACCCAATGGCTAGAGGGATATTTTTAAAATGTAAAGCACATATCACTTTCTTGTTTCAGTCCCTTATATGACTTGGAGATATCCCTGAATCTTCTCTTGCCCTATCTAGCACCTGATCCCCCATACAATCATTCAGTAATCCTACTGGCTCTTTCTCCAAACCACTTTCTCAATGATCGCCAGGGCAGAAAGCTACCGTCGCCTCTCAATAGACTCCTAACCAGTTCCCCTGACTCCACACTTGCTTTCCACTTCCATGGTCTAGTCTCAACCCAGCAGCTGTTCTGGTTCTCCTAAGACATAAGCCAGATCTTGCCACTCTTCTCAAAACCCTACAATGACTTTCTATTCTACGCAGAATAGAATAAAATCCAAAGTTTTATGTTGACCTGCAAGGCCTTAAGGGTGCTGGCTCCCTATTAGCCTCTGACCCGATTTCCCACCGCCCCTCCTTCCTCTGTTCTAGCAGGTCGCCTCGTTCTTCCTCACTTCTGCCCCGGGGCCTTTATGCCTGCTCTTCCCTCTGGTTGAAATGCCCACATTTTCTGTGGGCCTGGCTCATTCCTGCACTCACACCAATTGAGGAAGTAAAATATTATCGGTGAGGCCTTCCCCGCTCACCCTAAAATGGTTACTGCCCCCTCGGCTAATTTCCCTGCCCCCACTGACACTTCCTATCCCCTTCCTTGCTTTATTTTTCTCCATAGTACTTAAAACCATTGTTTAGTTTGTTCATCAGCTGTCTCCTCCCACTAGAATATACACTACATGAGGGTAGAGTTCTATCTGTTTTGTATAACTGTATTCCCAGTGTGCAGAGCCATGGCTGGCACACAGTAAATTCTACATCAGTGTATGGTGCATGAATTGCTATAAAGGCCCTACATGATCTGGCCTCACCTATCTCTTCATCCTCATTTCTCCACCACCCCTTAATGACCTACAGACTATGCATTTCTCTCACCTGAGCATTTGGCACACTTTATTATTCTCTGTTCATTTGCCTGTACTTCTAACTACACTGTAAGCTCCACCAGGGCTGGGGGCTCACTTGCCACACTATCTTCAGCATCCTGCACGGTGCCTGGTGCCAGAGTTGGCACACAGTAAATGTTTGTTGAATAAATGAATGTGTCATGGGAGTCTTGAGGTTTCTGAATAAGGGGAAAGATCACTAATAGTTGGATGAATTGATAAGAAAATGCTTCATAATGCAAAGCAGAACTACAATGAGGTACCACCTCACACGGGTGAGAATGGCCATCATTTAAAACTCTACAAATAACAAGTGCTGGAGAGGGTGTGGAGAAAAGGGAACCCTCCTACACTGTTGGTGGGAATGTAAATAGTGCAGCCACTATGGAAAACAGTATGGAGGTTCCTCGAAAAACTAAAAATAGAGTTGCCATATGATCCAGCAATCCCACTCCTGGGCATATATCCAGACAAAACTATAATTCAAAAAGATACATGCAACCCTATGTTCATAGCAGCATTATTTACAATAGCCAAGACATGGAAACAACCTAAATGTCCATCGACAGATGAATGGGTAAAGAAGATGTGGTACATAAATACAATGGAATACTACTCAGCCATAAAAAAGAATGAAATAATGCCATTTGCAGCAACATGGATGCAACTAGAGATTATCATACTAAGTGAAGTAAGTCAGAAGAGAAAGACAAATACCATATGATATCACTTATGTGTGGAATCTAAAATATGACACAAATGAACATATCTATGAAACAGAAACTGAATCACAGACATAGAGAACAGAATGGTGGTTACCAAGGGGTAGGGGGGTAGGGGAGGGATGGATTGGGAGTTTGGGATTAGCAGATGCAAACTAATATATATAGAATGGATAAACAAGGTCCTACTGTATAGCACAGGGAACTATATTCAATATCCTGTGATAAACCATAATGGAAAAGAATATGAAAAAGAATATATATATATATATATATGTGTGTGTATAGCTGAATCACTTTGCTGTACAGCAGAAATTAACACAACATTGTAAATCAACTATACTTCAATAAAATCATTTTTTTTTAGAAAAGAAAATGCTTCATAAAGAGACGGCATTTAAATGCACCCTTTAAAAAGGTGGAGCTTTTTGAAGTAATCCAGATAATCTTGATGAGAATTGACCGTGGTTTTAGTCTCTGGACGTAGCAGAGTGGGTAGAGCTCTACTTCTTCCTCTTTTGTTCCTTTTCCTTCTCTGTCTGAGCAGTTCAGTCCCCATGCCATTAAGAGGGATGGAGCAAGGTGCGTGGAAAGGCAGTTTGGAGTGAGAAGTCAGAGCCAGGTCACTGTCAGAAGGGCATCCCTGCAGAGCCCCAGCATTTGTGCGGAGACAGACTCCAAGCAGGTGCAGTTTCAAAATCTAAGCGGCATGGGCAGGTGTCCAAGCAGGGGGAGGACCCAGAATGGGACATCCGAGCCCAAATGGAGGGTGTCCATCTGCGAGGTGAGCACCTGCCATAGGATGTTGGAACCCAAGTGAATGACAGTGGCCTCCATGAAGGGGGAAAACTCAGCGTCAGAACCAGAGCAGGGTAAGAGAGGGCATCCGTGTGGAGGAAAGGCTTGGCACGGGGTGTCAGAGCCCAGAGAGGGTGAGGAGGGCATCCACACATGGGAGTGGCCAGGCATGGGTTGTCAGAGCCTGAACGGGGTGAGAAGGTTGTCCATTCCTGGGTGATGAAGGCATGCATGGATGAGCAGCCTGGTGTGGGGTGCTGGAGCCCATGCAGGGTGAGAAAGGAGTCCACAAAGTAATAACACAAGGGGAAAAAGAGTAATTTCACAGTGGAAAACCTTAACCAAGTGATGGAAGTGAACATCGTCAGTAATAGAATACATTGAAATCATGTGCCCCCTGATAGGATGCAATGAAAAGTCGAAAGCATCACTTCTATGACAACTGTGCCAAAAATGCATAACCTGAACCTAATCATGAGGAAACATGAGACAAACTCAAACAGGGGACACCTACATAACTAGCCTGTAGTACTCAAATGTGTCAGAGTTTTTAGATTTAATTAGAATTATTTTAACATGGAAAATAATTGTAACAAATATAGTAGACAAGGGATTAATAGATTTAACATATAAGAAATTCATACAAATAGAGAAGATAAACTTAAAACTTCAAGAGAAAAGCAATTGCTTTGTACTCACTTGAGGGATTTCATTTCTCCAACAAATCAGGCTGACAAAGACTCAGTTCTTTCATAGAACCCTGCGCTTTTCCTTCATTGCACGGTTTCCTTCACAACGGTTATTAAGGAAATATTTACGTGTCTTTGTATTTAATGTCTGTCTCCCACATTAGACTGTAAGCTCAAAAAAGGCACTGATTTTTTTGCCTGTTTTTTGTATATTGCTGTGCCCTCAGTATTTAGTAGAGTGCTTGGTGTATAGTTCTTGGTCAATAAATATTGGTTGATTGAATAAATGCTGAGGAGAGAGAGAGACCATCCTATAAGTTATTTCGAGAAAGAGGCCTCTTGCATGACGGATACGGTGGGCCAGCCACAATGTACCCTAGGAGCCAGTGGGGATGGGAACAGTCCCATTCACCCATCTGTTTTGAGTCAGGCCAAAGACAAGGGTAGGTCTAGCTATCTGCGTAACTGTGGAAAACTGGAACCCCTCAGCAGAAACCTTCACAATGCTGGCACCTAGGGCATGGAGAAGCTGTCTGGCTGCCAACAGGAGATCCAGCCTGAGAACTTGGCAGCCTCAAAGCCTCACCCGGAACTGACACACATCCGGAAGAGTCCACCACAGAAGTTGTCTTTGCCCTGCAGCTTCTGGCAGGGATCCAGGGTCACCATGCCACAGCTCTCTCTCTCTCTCAGGGCCCAGATGAAAAAGGGGGCAATTGCCCAACAGAGTGTCTGCTGGGATGTCCGCAAGGATGAGCCCTTACAGAGGTCCGCCTTTCTTACCTCGTATTCAGAAAGGAGGTCTGGCCCTGAGCCTTTTCTAAGTAGTCGGGGGTGGAGAAGGGGAAGCCTTCCAAGCAGAGAGAAAAATAAGTAAAGGCATAAAACAGTGATACACATTGGGATCTAGAAGTAGTTTGACATGACTGAAGCTTTGGGGAGGAGGCGTAGCAAAGCAAAAGATGAGGTTCAAAGGGCGAAAGGCCGCCCCTTGGACGGCTTACCAAGGAAGCCGAACTTTATCTTGCAGGCAATGCAAAGTGACGGAAGACTTTCATGCTGCGACATTTTCACTCTGAATGCCAGGTGGAGAACGGTATGAAGTGAGAGACAAGCTAGGCAAAAGGCTTTAAAATGGTCCAAAGTGTAGTAAAGGCTCCAACTAGGGTAAAGCTAGTGAGTACAAAGAGAAAGAGTCGATTAAGAGAGTCTGTCATACAGAGTGAAGTAAGTCAGAAAGAGAAAAACAAATACCGTATGCTAACACATATTTATGGAATCTAAAAAAAAAATGTCATGAAGAACCTGGGGGCAAGATGGGAATAAAGATGCAGACCTACTAGGGAATGGACTTGAGGACATGGGGAGGGGGAAGGGTAAGCTGGGACGAAGTGAGAGAGTGGCATGGACATATATACACTACCAAATGTAAAACTGATAGCTAGTGGGAAGCAGCCGCATAGCACAGGGAGATCAGCTCGGTGCTTTGTGACCACCTAGAGGGGTGGGATAGGGAGGGTGGGAGGGAGGGAGACGCAAGCGGGAAGAGATATGGGGACATATGTATATGTATAGCTGATTCACTTTGTTATACAGCAGAAACTAACACACCATTGTAAAGCTATTATACTCCAATAAAGATGTTAAAAAAAAAAAGAGAAAGAGAACATGTAGATTAGAGGTGAGGGGTGAAATGGGGTAACAAATCTTGGCTGATGGTACTTTCTCTGAAGTAGGCAATATAAGCAATGAGATTTGTTTGGACACGTTGAACTTGAGGTGTCCAGTCATTGGATACACAGGTCTGGAGCTCAGAAAAGAAGCCGAGGCTGGAGATACAGATTTGGAAATCATTAACATATAACTGAAGCCTTGACAGGAAATGGGATCACCACAGAAGGTATAGCATGACAGCCAAAAGCCAAGGAGAGAGCCTGGAGAATGACCAATGATTAAAGGATGGTCGGAGCCAGAGGAGAGAGCAAAGGAGACTGTGAAGCTGGAGAAAATAGCAGAGGTTCTATCTCTTAAGTCAAGAGAGAGCTGATTTTTGAGACATGGGGAGGGGTCAGTAGTGCCAAATGGCATTAGGAAGTCAAGCAGTGTGAGGGCTGAAAACAAGTGACTGAATGCAGTAATTAGGAGGTTATTGGGGACATTTCCTAGGGTTGTTCCTGGCAAGATATGAGGGCAGAAGACTGACACCATTAAGAACCTGAAGGAGAGTTCTATATCCTAAGACTTTCCATCATATCTGTGTAAAACCTTCAGAATCCCATGAGAAAATAAATCTTTATTTCAAAAATGTACTTTCAGTTTTGAAAATAAATGCAGAAATATGTTCCCAGTGGAAAAAGGATGGTTCTGTCTGGGTCAAAGAAGGTCCAACTTTTCATGGCAGCACAAGGGATGGCCTAGAACCTTAGAGGTCATGGATTGATGTTTGGCTCTGACTCATATGGTTCAATGGGAGCATTAACTGCAGATGACTGTGCTGTGTATGGGTGGACATTATAGAGTATTTGCCCACAATGCATGATTACAACACGGTCTTTGGTAAGTTCAAACTGGGGTCCAGGAAGAAAGATATTGGTCAAAGCCAGAGAAATGGTGCTAAACATCAAGTCCAAAGAACAGATATAACCATCATCAGAAAGAGGAATCATGAGATCAGAAGCTGAAAGAATAAGATATAAGTGGGGAGGAAAGTCTAGGACAGAAAGTTCAGAACTAAGGCTGTGAATAATTCAGATCGAGGCCTGGTTTTGGGTGAGTCTACCTATGTGGTGTGAACTGTCAGGTTTGATGGCTTCAAAGAGCTACACAGTCCTGCCCAGTGAGGCTGATTTAAAAAAAAAAAAAAAGCCTCTTTAGAGCTATTAGCCTATAGGTAAAGAGCCCCTGAATGAATATTCCACCTGGTGTCTGAGGAAGCATGACTGTACATGGTAGTAAGAGTTGGACTTTTGGTCTATGTAGAATCCCAAGGCTGTTCTCAGTAGAAGGAGTCATTTCCGAGAAGGCTTTGCTTCAGGTTAAAAGTCAAACCGTGCCCACAACTTGACCTCATTATTCTGTTAGTATTGTTGGTTTATTTGTGTCCCCCCAAAGATATGTTAAAGTCCTAACTCCCAGGACCTCAGAATGGGACCTTATTTGGAAATAGAGTTGTAGTAGTAGTTGTTGTAGATGGAATCAAGTTAAGATGAGGTCATAGTGGAGTAGGGTGAGCCCTTAATCCAATATGACTGGTGTCCTCATAAGAGGAGAAGAGACCCAGAGAGATACATAGGGACATGCCATGTGATGACAGAGGCAGAGATTGTGTGATGCAGATTTAAGCCAAGGAACACCCAGGATTGGTGGCTACCACCAGAAGCTAGGAAGAGTCAAGGAAGGATTCTACCCAGAGTCTCAGAGGGAGTATGGCCCTGCTGACACTTTGATTTTAGACTTCTAGCCTCTGGAACTAAGAAAGAATCAATTTCTATTGTTTTAAGCCACCCGGTTTGTGATAATTTGTTAGAGCAGCCCTTGAAAACAAATACAGTTAGCAAGTATAAAAGAATACCACTACTCCAGGGACAAGCTTCCAGTCGAGAATAAACCCTCACAAGAGGGGTTACTGTAAATATTCCACTCAGGCCGAAACCTCTGGCTACATGACAGAAGAACTGACAAGCTACAAAGAGTGGTGAAAATCTTGGTGTCATTCCATGGATTCTAGATGATCTTTGCTCTTGGAGAGATTTAAGCTAGCTTGGTCCATAATTCCTAAAGTTTGAACTAGAAATCAAAATTTATGTCTTAATGTGGGTGGTTTGTTACAAATCAAATCCAGATTTTTAGTCGAGGTAGTATTTTTATAGAGATAATAAATAGCAACAACCACAAAATATGTAAAGAGGACATAAACTTTTTTTGGAGGGTGCATGGCCTTTTTATTTGCCTTTCATTTTTCATCGACAGACTTTATTTTCAAAGCAGTTTTAAGTTTACAGAAAAATTGAGCAGAAAGTACAGAGAGTTCTCATATACCCGCTCTGTCCACTCCCCTACTCACCACCCTGCACACACTTTCCCTTATTATTAACATCTTGCATTAGTGTGATACATGTTACAGTTGATAAGCCAATATCAATACATTATTATTAACCAAAGTCCATAGTTTACATTAGGGTTCACTCTGTGTTGTACGGTTCTATGAGTTTTGACAAATGGATAATGTCATTTATCTACTATTACGGTATCATGTGGAATGATTTTTCACTGCCCTATAAATACCCTGTGCTTCACCTATTCATCCTTACCTCCCCCAGAACCCTTGGCAACTGCTGATCTTTTTACTGTCTCCATAGTTTTTCCTTTTCCAGACTGTAATTTAGTTGGAAGCACACAGTATGTAGCCTTTTCAGATTTGGTTTCTTTCACTTAGCAATATGTGTTTAAGGTTCCTCAATGTTTTTAGTTTGCTAAGTCATTTCTTCTTAGAATGAATAATATTCCATTATTTGGACGTACCACAATTGGCTAATCCATTTACCTATCAAAGGACATCTTAATTACTTCCAAGTTTTGGCAGTTATAAATGAAACTGCCATAAACATTCATGTGTGGGTTTTGGTGTGGATGTAATTTTTCAATTCATTGGGGTAAATACCAAGGAGTGTGACTGCTGGATCATATGGTAAGAGTGTGTCTAGTTTTATAAGAAACTGCAAACTGTCTTCCAAAGTGGCTGTACCATTTTGCATTCCCACCAGCAATGAATGAGAGTTCCTGTTGCTCCACGTTCTTATTAGCATTTGGTGTTACCAGTGCTTTGGATTTTATCCACTCTAAAGGTGTGTAGTGGTATCTCATTGTTCTTTCAGGAATAAATAGTTTAAGATTAAAGCTAGAGGACTTCCCTGGTGGCAATGCAGGGGACACGGGTTCGATCCCTGGTCCGGGAAGATCCCACATGCCGTGGAGCAACTAAGCCCGTGTGCCACAGCTACTGAGCCCACGCTCTAGAAGCCGTGAGCCACAACTACTGAGCCCATGCACCCTAGAGCCCGTGCGCCACAACTACTGAGCCCACACTCTGCAACTACTGAAGCCCATGCGCTCTAGGGCCTGCGTGCTGCAACTACTGAAGCCTGTGCACCTAGAGCCTGTGCTCTGCAACAAGAGAAGTCACTGCAATGAGAAGCCCATGCACCACAATGAAGAGTAGCCCCCACTCGCCTCAACTAGAGAAAGCCCGCACACAGCAATGAAGACCCAACGCAGCCAAGGGAAGAAAAAAAAAAAGATTAAAGCTAGAAAATCGACTCCTTTAAGATTCTAATGGAGACTTCTATACCTTAAGCCATTCCTTTGTAAGTATATAAAACCTTCAGAATTCCATGGGTAAATGAACCTTTATTTAAAAATAAACCTTCGGTTTGAAAATAAATGCAGAAGTATGTTCCCAGTGAAGAAGGGATGGTTCCTGAATTGTTGCAGAGCTTGTGAGCATTTCAGAGGTCGAGTCATGAGTCTGATGCATCTTTGCTAAGTCTGGGACTCGCATTTTGTCTTTAGCCACCCTCTCCATAGACTTACACCCTGTCACAACTCCAAGAAGGATATTCCTTCCAGTCTCCTCTTTCCCCGTCTCTGTTCACTTTGTAACATCTCTGTCTCTATCTCTCTGCTTTCATCTCCCTTAGGGTCTTACGTGTCCTGTCCCTCACTCTGTGATCCCCTACTCCCATGCCGAATTTCAATTCTGTCCACTCATCTGAACCTGAAAACATCATGCTAAGCCAAAGAAGGCAGACATAAAAGGCCACATATCATATGATGCCATTTATATGAAATATCTAGGATGGGCAAATTCGCAGAGATGGAAAGTAGAGGAGAGATTACGAGGAGCTGAGGTGAGGTGGAAATGGGGAGTTATGGCTTATGGCTACGGAGTTTCTGTTTTGGGTCACCTAACGTATGCTTTTTGTTTCTGAATTTATTGAATAGAATTTTTATGTTTCTTCTTCTAAATTTTAAAACATCAGCTGACTGGAACACTATTTAATTTTTTAAAAATTACATTGCTCTTTCCTTGTATGTGGCCTTTATTTCCTCCTGTAAATGCATAGCCTTCTATCAGGGTCTACTGGGCCTTGGAGCCTGATTCTTCCCTTTGTAATTCCTCAGAAAGGAACATATGTAAAGAATAAAGCTCTCTAGGTCCTCTACTATGAACTAGCTAAGGGTGCTTTCTGGAAACTCACAGAGATCCCCATCCTTGATTGCATCCCTAATATCTAATGACTGGTCAGAGTAAGCCTTGTGGTAAGTCAATAGACTAGGCCCACTTTCTAGTTTTCAAGGCCCAGTGGCTTCCAAAAATTCTCTCTGCCTTGGGATTCCAGATATTGTTTTCTGGCACCCAAACAGTAATTAGAATATTTCTCTCTATAGGTGTCTCCACAGGCGATACTTTATCTCTGTAAAGAAGACTGATAATTAATTGCCTGGTGTCAGACTTTGAATCTTTGGGAAAATTCCCGGTTTTATTAAACGGGATTGAAGAGTGTTTTGTAGTCTTGCTCACATGGGTTCCTGTAGGGCCAAGGAAAGGCTGGTGCCTTGGTTAGTAACAGCTGAGGACAGAAGTGGTTAGGTTTTGCTTTGTGGACATAAATTTTGTTCTTATTACTGCTCAGTTGAGGATTAGATGAAATTTCGAAAGGCACTTCCAGTTCTGAAATTCCATGCTTTTCGTAAAAGTGAGCATACCTTGTTGCCCACCCTCACTCACACATCAAAACCTTAATGCGTGGTCTACAACCTGGACCCAAACTTCCTCACCGTTCGCCCACACTAGGTACCCTGAAATCGGGGTCTTTTCCCTTCTTCCTTGCCTGCCTTTACCTGCATACCTGCACCTTCTCAACACTTCCCACAGCTCCTCACCACCCAAGATTGCTCAGGGCAGTTTCAGCTGGTTGTCTCTGATGTTCCTTTCTTAGCTTTCATCCTCTTTGAGCTTTCTACAACAGCTGACATTATTGATTTTCCTTCTCCTCCTTGAAACTCTTATTTTGAAAACCTCATGATATTGGCCTATTCTCTTGTCTCTTTATACTTTCAGATTCTGAAATAGTATCCCTCCAAGGGCTTTCATTATTGTTTCTGTGATGAAGACCCCCTCAAATCGGTATCTATAGTCCGGTCCTCTGACATTATATCTTACTTTCTGATACACATCTCCATCTAGATATCCCAGAGGTGCTTCAAATTCAGCATCATCTCCCCTCTGTGCCCCACCCCCAACCTCTCTTCTTTTTTTTTTTTAATTTAACTATAGTTGATTTACAATATTGTGTTAGTTTCAGGTGTACAGCTTCAGATTCGTTTCCATTTTAGGTTATTACAAGATGTTGAATATAGTTCCCTGTGCTATACAGTAGGTTCTTGTTGGTTATCTGTTTTACATATAGTAGTGTGTATATGTTAATCTCATACTTCTAATTTATCCCTCTCCCTACCCTTTCCCCTTTGGTAACCATAAGTTTGTCTTCTGTGTGTGTGAGTCTGTTTCTGTTTTGTAATTAAGTTGATATATATTATTCTTTTTTAGATTCCACATATAAGTGACATCATACAATATTTTTCCCTCTCTGCCTGACTTACTTCACTTTGGATCCATCCGTGTTGCTGCAAATGGCAATATTTCATTCTTTCTTATGGCTGAGTAATATTCCATTATATATATATGACACATCTTCTTTATCCATTCATCTGTTGGTGGACACTTAGGTTGCTTCCATGTCTTGATTATTGTGAATAGTGCTGCTATGAACATTAGGGTGCATGTATCTTTTTGAATTAAAGTTTTTCACCTTTTCCAGATATATGCCCAGAAGTGGGATTGCTGGATCATATGGTAACTCTGTTTTTCATTTTTTAAGGAATCTCCAGACTCTTTTCCATAATGGCTGCACCAATTTACATTCCCACCAACAGTGTAGTGGAGTTTCTCTGCCCTGAACTCCAGTCCTTTATTTCTTGCTCCCTGGTTTACATCTCCATTCACAGTTCCTGTCACTAAGAAACACCATGTCCCCATCCTGAACTGATGACCTCGGGACTTATTGAACATGAAAGAGAAATAAACTTCTCTTATTTGGGGATTTACTATCGCTCATAACTAAACCTAATCCCAATAATACAGTATTATTCAGCCTCCTCTGCCTTGTCTTAAAGATAAGATCTTCCTAAATCCCTGTTTGAGTTTTAAGAATGTGTTTTTCAATGTGTGATACGAAGTGAGTTGAGTCCCGGGTATTCTCTTGTTAGCCAGGCAAAGGACAGTTCTTGGATGGACCCCTCTAAACCAAGATTGCCAATACTTGTGTGCTTACTTCCACCTGGCTTCCAGTTTTAAACACAAAAGATTATTTCTTTTTTTTTTTTAAATTTATTTATTTATTTATTTATTTTTGACTGTGTTGGGTCTTCGTTTCTGTGCGAGGGCTTTCTCTAGTTGCGGCAAGCGGGGGCCACTCTTCATCGCGGTGCGCGGGCCTTTCACCGTCGCGGCCTCTCTTGTTGCGGGGCACAGGCTCCAGACGCGCAGGCTCAGCAGTTGTGGCTCACGGGCCCAGCTCCTCCGCGGCACGTGGGATCTTCCCACACCAGGGCTCGAACCCGTGTCTCCTGCATTGGCAGGCAGATTCTCAACCACTGCGCCACCAGGGAAGCCCAAAAGATTATTTCTGAGGTCCAAGAAAAGCACTACTTTTGATCATAACTGGAGAATATGTTAGAGGTGGATTATTTCATCTCACTCATTTCCATTCATGTATTAGTCTCAGGGAGAGACACTAGAGTGTGACGGTTAAGAACACGGACTCTGAAGCCCTATTCCTTGAGTTTAAATCCCAACCCTATTACTTCCTAGCTTTGTGACCTTAGGCAAGCTATTTAACCTCTCCACACTTTCATTTCCTCACCTCTCAAACAGTGATGATAATAGTGCACACCTTATAGGATTGTTGTGAGGATTAAATGAATGAATATACACATAAGCACATGGAGCAATGCCTGACACATTTAAGGGCTTACTATAAGTGAACGTTATAATGCTTGACTTTATCACCCACTAGGGGTATAATGGTGAATAAAATTGATACTTCCCCGCCTTCATGGCTCTTACAGTCTAGTACAGAGGGTAGGCATTAAACACTTAAGTAATTTTTAATTTAGAGTTCTGATTAGTGCTACAAAGGGGCTGATTAGCATGCTTGAGAGAGAATGCTCTTCTAGTCCAGATATTCAGGCAAGACACCTCCGCTGCAGCACGGAGAATGAGTAAATTAGCCTGGGGAAGAGGGCTACGAGAAAGAGGAGGAGGCTGAGAGAAGCCAGGATGCCTGGCTGGTCTCTCATAGGTCTAGGGTACTCAGCCTGCTGTAGGCCACATTCCTGGTAGGAACTGAGGCCGCCTACGGGGAAGGACTGCATGTGCTTCACAATTAAGAGAGAAGGGCCTTGAGGACCGGGGAAAAGAGAATTCCAGTGGCTTGCCCTATGGAAACAAATCCTCTAATCCCCTGGGAAATTGCAAGGCACAGGGACACAACCCCGGGCCGGGGGGTGGGGGGGAGGTGGGGGGGAGGTGACTGCTGGAGGCTACATTTTGTCAAGGTAGATTAAAGCATCCATGAAGATATTCTGCAAGGAAAAGTCAAGGCAGGGAAGCACACAAAAGTGGCCAAATTGCTTTTCCAGCTGAATTTTCAAAGAAGGCCTTTGAACACTTAAGAAATCATATTTGCTGTACATATGTGAAGAGTTGAGTCAAGAGACCTCAAATGCTCAAATGTATTCCTGGCATGCACAACCTTAAATTAGAGGGGCTAAATAAAGCTGTGGCCTGCCCTTTCTGAAAGTTTGCCAACCACTGATATAGATCATGTGGGACATGGGGCCTCATCTGGGCTGATCTTGGGACAGACGTTGGAACTTGCTTTCTTGCTGAAATGTCTGACATCAGCCCTAATTTTTAGTTATGTATCCCTCTCCCCAAGACATCAAGTACTGGGGGCCCTCAGGGAGGGTACGTTCAGTCCCCAGGAGGCCAAAGGGCTCCTTGTTTAGAGAACAAATGATTCCTGGCCCCAAGCAGCCTGCCCCAAGTTGTTTTTTCCTTTCTGCATAGACCCATCATCTTCGTGGCTTTTCGAGATGCCCTTTGACTTCTGAGCAACGTGTGAAGCTTTCTTTTAGTCCAGCATCCGCAAGCGCTCCAGACCTCCCAGGCAGCTGCGAGCCACGCTCCACATCACCTTGTTTGGAAACATCACCATCTGGTGGATTTCACTGTATCTGCTCTCAAAGACCTGGCTGTGTTTTGACAATTGAGGGCATCCATGACTTGCTGGATGTTTCAGCTGTACACTGGCTCTGAGACTGGTATTTGAGGAAGCCAGAGTTGAGGGGCAAATAAGGAAGAATGTTCTACGCTTCGTGCTTCTAAGCTGAAATCTTGGCACACTGTCAGCTCTCTCTCTACGGCTTGATTGGCTTTTCTCAGCGGCACAATGTGCCCCCAGTGGCCCTTCTCTTAAAGAGTTTCATTGCACCTCCTTGAACCTGGATTGTCTTTGCAGGGATCACAGGAAATTTTCAAGGAGTGGAAAGGATCTAATAAATGGCTGCTTCCTTTGTAGCTGTATGAAATTCAATCCCTTGAATCTGACAGGAGGCAAGACTGCCTTCCTTCAAATGCAGGCCCATGCTGGCATGGTGAAGCCCAGGGACCTTGGGTCAGATGACCCCCAGGAAGCTCAGCCGAGACACATGCTGTGGGATCCACACTGCTCTTCCTCTTTCTTAGCCGAAAAGCATTAGTGAAGTCTCTTGAACACTGTCTTTCATTAGTATGAGTGTAGGGAGCAGAAATGCAAGCATGTTCACTCCTAAAAGACAGTATCTGCTCAAGTAAAAAACGTCTGGACTTTGGAGTTAAACAGACTTAGATTCAAATCCATACGGATTGTGTGGATGAAGCACAGAAACAGCAGCAAGGAACTCAATCTCTCTGAGCTTTAGTCTCTTTATCTGAGAAATGGGATAATCATAGCATCTACTTTATGCAGTTCCAGTGCAAATGAAATGAGAGAGCAATGTTGCTGTCATTAACCCTCACTTGATAATTTTAAAATACAATATTTTAATTTATTTGGGGTTTTGTTGCAGTTTTGACAGCAAAAGAGTTCAAATCTCTTTCTTGCTCTCTAAGCCAGAAGCCTTTACTCAGAACTGATTTATACTGAGAATGATGTTCTCTGAAAAAAGCATCTATTTAGTTTCCAACAAAAGTTTCTTTTTTTTTTTAAACCCAAAGGAGTGTGTTTAAATTACAGATCTACTTTAGATCTAATTATCTGATTCGTTTAGCATGGTCTTTCTCAAACTTCATTTTCTTCTAGGCAGCAGGGTCCTTTTTTTTCAAATGAATTCTCACTTGCAACCCTGATGTATTGAATAAATAAAAGCAAATATGCCCGGGGTGGAGCTGCAGCTGGAGCTGGGGGAAGAAAAGCAAGTTTCTCTTTGGTTTCCACTTGAATGGAAGCTCTAGAGCAGCAGGTATTTTGCCTGTTATGTTCACTGCTATATCTCCAATGTCTAAAATAAATAATGCCTTACATTAACAGGGCTCAACAGAGATTTTTGAATGAATGATGGAGGAATAGCATATGAAGAAGCCTGGCACATAATAGGCACCCAAGAAAATCTTAGTGCCTCTTACGTAACTAAAACCCTGCAGGAAGCTGAGCTCACACGTGGGAGAAGACTTATGTCCTCCCTTCTCACCCACCCATCTTCTTACCCCTCTTGCTATTCTCTTAGACCAGTTAGGTGTGTAATGGGAGACTGGCTATGCTGAGAGCAAAAAAGGCACCAGGCAGAGTGCCTTTGGCCTCATCACTTCTTTCTCGCCTTCTCCAAAACTGGGCATATGACAGAGCTTGCAAAAATCAGACTGAGCACCTGGTTAAACAAGAATATTCACCAAACACCCTCTTCAGTAACAGTGCATCACTAAGAACAGACACAACACATTTGGCTCTGTAGCCAACAAGTCAAATTTGAGATTTGGACAAATAAAGTTAACAGGCAGCCTGATGGAAAAAGAACAAATTCAAACTTCGGAGTCAATAGGCCTCAAGTTCCAGGTTTGCCAGCTACTGCTAAGGTGATCTTTGGGTAAGACCTCTTTGATCCTCAATTTTTTTGCCTACAAAATGATCTTCCTTCCTTTTCTGATAAAAATAGTGCCCACATCATAGGTTTATGTGGAAATTAAATGAGCTGATTAGCTAATTGATTAACAAAGTGTCTAGCTCATAATGAACACTCGACAAAAGCTCATTTTCCCAGAAGTCTCAGAACAATCCTGTCAAGATAAACTGTTTTATGTAGATCTTCCCAAAGCGAAGATCAAAGATGTATACTACAGAAATTCAGAGACTCGCTCAGGGGTGAATGAATGTTAGGACATAATGGAGGCATGTCTTAAGTGGTGAAATCCTGATGCTTGTATGGGGAGGCAAACAAGGATTCCTGAGTTCCCTGAGTGACAGGTAGGCAAAAAGTGGGAGGCAATATGTGTAGTGGTCAAGAGTTGGACACTGAAGTCATGAATATGTGACCTGAGTTAAAATTCCAGCACTGGCATTTGTTGATACTTATTTTTTCTGGACCTCCATTTCCTCATCTGTAATATGGGGATGATAGTAAGAATTCCTGCTTCAGGGGGCTGTTTTGAGGATAAAATGTGATAACATATTCAAACTTTTTGAATATGGTAATAACTCTACATATAGTAGTTATAATTATTAGTATTCTTGGGATTAACATACCTGGAAAGAAATATTGGACTAGAAAGAGTGGCAGTTTCTTCAACTCTAAACAGGGGCAAAGACTCATTTCTAAGGAGGTGGTTCTGCATGGATCCTGAGTGTCAGTCCTATGTAGAGCTCATTCTTGAAAAGGAAAGTAGAAAGATGGTCATGGGAGGGCCCTTTACCTAGCAAAAGTTGTCACTTTCACTTTCTTGAGTTACCTTGACAACAACTTGTGAAGTAAGCAACCTGAGTGTCTTAAGCTGGTTCGCCACAAGCAGACACTAAGATAGTTTCATGTGCACATGGTTTATTAAGTAATTACTCCTGGAAGAACTGGAGTGGGGCAAGTAGGATACAGAATGAGAAGAAGCAAATAAAGCTGCAATTTTGGGCTAAGTCCCAACTTTAGTTTTATCCTTCAGGGAGGCTCTGACATGTAAGTTATACATCAGAGCTGAGCTTTTATATTTCTGCATCAGCCATTGGTTAACGGCTGCCCTGGAGAGATTTAAATTTCACAGGATTTTCTGATTTGTCTGCACTTTTAGGAAAAGTGGCTCCAGTCTCCCAGGGACAGTCTTCCTAAAAACATTCGCAAGTGCTGGCCTTTAAAAGCAAAATACATAGATGCTGGGAAGATGGGCACACAAAAATAGTAAAAGGTATTTGAGGGGATCTGGGCAAAGCACAGACACATTGACAAGGTTTGCTACCCAGGGGGTATTAACCCTATTTTATAGGTGAGGAAACAGGCTTAGAGAACAACCTACCAAAATCACCCAGTTGGCAAATTATAGTACCAGGACTACTACTATAATTTTTAGATAGTTACCAAGATGTTGATGGTGAATATCTCAGGTTTGTTGAATAAATTCAGATGACTCTAATTCCTTCTTTATGTGTTTATGTTGCTAAACTTTAAAAAATGAACATTTATTTTTATATGATCATAAAGAACTATTTTCATGGGAGGCACAGAAAAAGAATAAGTCAATACACGTAAGAAAGTACCTTTCGGCTCTGACATTCTATTAAATCCATTGTAAAAAGTTGATTAACTTTCAAGACTATTGGCACTTTTATAAGGGACCCCTGAATAAGAAAAATAGAAAACAATTAATAAGATGGCATTAGTGAGTCCTTACCTATCAATAATTACTCTAAATGTAAATGGGCTAAATTCTTCACTCAAAAGACATAGATTAGCTGAATGGATTAAAAAAAAAACAAGAACCAACAATATGCTCCCTATAGAAGACTCACTTCAGCTATAAGGACACATATAGACTCAAAGCGAAGGGATTGGAGAAAGATATTCCATACAAATGGAAACCAAAGGAGAACAGGGATGGCTATATTTATATCAGACAAAATAGACTTTAAGAAAAAAACTATAGCAAGAGACAAAGAAGGTCACTCTATAATTACAAAGGGGTCAATTCATCAAGAGAACCTAACAGTCATAAATAGATATGCACTCAACCTCAGAGCACCTAAATATTGGGTTGGCCAAAAAGTTCTTTTGGGTTTTTCTGTAACCTTTTTTTTTTTTTTCTTTTAAAGAGACAGCCTTTATTTTTAAGGGTTTTTTACATTGAAGAATTCAAAAAGTGGTAGGTTTTTGGAACTTATTGACCTGTATTTAAAAGGAACTGTTAACAAAGATTCACCAGAAATAATCTGAACAAGAGGGAACATACAGTTAATACTACTGAAGCCTACTAAAATAATTCCGGGACATATGGTTTATACTACATAATGACCTCTAAATGCTGTCACTGTTATGAAACTGCTTCTTTTCTAAACACACAGTGGTATAATTAACAGTATTCAATCACTTCTGTTCTTTCCTGACTATATAAAAATTAAAATCCCAGTTAAAAAACTAATATATTCATCTCTTTAAATGTTTCTTACAGATACAATTTCAATATTTTCATTCAATAGTGGTGTGGTTTAAGAGATTTTTCATTCACAAGTCAAACAGCAATCCACCCAAAGGGAACTGATAGTCTATAGACTCACAGTGCAAATAAAGAGTTCAGGAATGCAGCAACTGACCTTTCTAAAATACAAAACAGATACAATTCTTAGAAGATACACGCAATAAGCTCTACTAAGCAGCTGGCCACAGAACTAGAATATTTGATAATTTTACTGGTGACTTCAATGGGACACCAGATGTTTCCAAACTCAACTTGAACTCTCATCTTAGGCTTTGTATTTTGCCTTTCTAGTTTCACTAATGACACAAGCATGATTCAAATCCCTGAAGTATTCATTATAGTCAAGGGCATATCCTATAACAAACTTGTCTGGAATTTCAAATCCAACAAAGTCTGGTCTATAACCAACACTTCAAGGGGTCCTTTTCACCAGCAAGCTTGCAACCTTGACCATCTTTGGATTATGCTGCTTGACCAAGGAAAGCAAGGTTTGCATTGTTTTGTCAGTGTCAATTGTATCTTCAACAATCAAGAAGTTCTTTCCAGTTAAAGTTGAGAGATTATCTCCACCAATTACTTTTATGTCACCTGTTGACTGGTTATTACAGTAGATTTTCAGTCTGATAAAATCTACAGTCATAGGAATAGATTTATCACTATTTCTGTTTGGTGCTTTGATGTAATCCAGCAGGTCAGCAAGGAATTTATAGCCCCACTTGAGCACACAGAGGCCCATGATGTGATGGCCTCCGATCTCCTTCATCACATCTTGAGCCAGCAATTCGGTCCACAATGCTGGGGCTGTGGGTCACCATAATGGAGCTGGCTGGTGTGTGGGCTAAGGGCAGTCTGGGATGAGCTTTTTCTGTAACATCTTATGGAAAACCCCAAACGAAATTTTTGGCTAATCCAATATATTAAGCAAACACTAACTGATCTGAATGGAGAAATAGACAACAGTATAATAATAGTAGGGGACTTCAATAACCCCACTTTCAATAATAGATAGATCATCCAGACATAAAAGAAGGAAATGCTGGACTTGAATTATACTTTAGAGCAAATGGGCCTAACAGACGTATATAGAACATTCCATTCAACAGCAGCAGAATATATATTCTTCTCAAGTTCCACATGGAATATTCTCCAGGAAAGATCACATCACAAAACAATTCTTAGCCAATTTAAGAAGGCTGAAGTCATACCAAGTAACTTTTCTGACCACAAAGGTATGAAACTAGGAATCAATAACAGAAGGAAAACTGGAAAATTCACACAAATGTGGAAATTAAACAACACACTTCTGAACAACCAATGGGTCAAGGAGGAAATCAAAAGGAACATTTAAAAATATCTTGAAAACAAACAAAAATGGAAACATTACATACCAAAACTTATAGGATGCTGCAAAAGCACTTATAAGAGGGAAGCTTTAGCAATAGGTACTTACATTAAGAAAAAAGAAAGATCTCAAATAAATAACCTAACTTTACACCTCAAAGAACTAGAAAAAGAAGAATTAACTAAGCCCAAATTTAGTAGAAGAAAGGAAATAAAGATCAGAGCAGAAATAAATGAAATAGAGACCAAAAGAAAAAAAAATAGAAAAGATCAATGAAACTAAGAGCTGTTTTTTTATTTGAAGACAACAAAAACTGACTAAATTTAAAGAGAGAAGACTCAAACAAATAAAATCAGAAATGAAAAGGAAATATTACAACTGATATCACAGAAATTAGAAAAACCATTAGAGATTACTATGTGCCCATCAACAGATGAATATATAAAGAAGATGCAGTATATATATACAATGGAATATTACTCAGCCATAAAAAAATGAAATTCTGCCATTTGCAGCAATGCGGATGAACCTAGAGAATATCATGCTTAGTGAAATAAGTCAGACAGATACTGTATAATAACACTTATATGTGGAACCTAAAAAATAATGTATATGCAAAACAGAAACAGAGTCACAGATATAGAGAACAAACTAGTGGTTACCAAAGGGGAGAGGAACAAACTAGGGGTAAGGGATTAACAGATACAAACTACTATGAATAAAATAGATAAGCAACAAGGATACATTGTAGAACACAGGGAATTTTTAGCTATTAACTTATAACAATTTATAATATAATATAATCTGCAAAAATACTGAATCATTTTGCATGAGATTGTTCAATTTGAAGAAATTGAAGAGGACACAAATAAAAGGAAATATATCTAATGTTCATGTATTAGAAGAATTGATATTGTTAAAATGTCCATACTACTGAAAGCCATCTATAGATTCAATGCAATTCCTATCAAAATTCCAATGGCATTTTCCACTGAAATAGAGAAAAAATACTAAAATTTGTATGGAACTACAAAAGACCCTGAAGAACCAAAGTAATTCTGAAAAGAACAAAGCGAGAGGCATCACGCTTCTTGATTTCAAACTATGTTATTACAAACGTATGGTAATCAAAACAGTGTGGTACTGGCATAAAAATAGACACAAAGACCAATGGAACAGAATCAAGAACCCAGAAATAACCCCTTGCTTACACAGCCAACTAATATTGACAAGGGAATCAATAATACTCAATGGCGAAAGGATAGTCTCTTCAATAATTGGTATAGGGAAAACTGGATAATCACATGCAGAAGAATAAAATGGACCCTATCTCACACCACTCACAAAACGTTAACTTGAAATGGATTTAAAGAATTAAACATAAGATCTAAAGCTATAAAACTTCTAGAAGAAAACATAGAGGAAAAGCCCCTTGACAGTGGTTCTGGCAATGATTTTGGGGGCTATGACACTGAAAGCACAAGCAACAAAAGCCAAAGTAAACAAGTGGGACTACATCAAACTAAAAATCTTCTGCACAGCAAAAGAAATAATTAAAAAAATGAAAAGGCAGCCTATGGAATGTAAGAAGATATTTGCAAATCATATATCTGATAAAGAGTTAATATCCAAAACATAGAAGGAACTCATAAAACTCAATAGCAAAAACAAACACACAAAAAAATCTGATTAAAAAATGAGCAGAGGAACTGAGTAGACACATTTCCAAAGAAGATACACAAATGGCCAACAGGTACGTGAAAGGATGTTCAATATCACTAGTCATCAGGGAAATGCAAATCAAAACCACAATGAGATGTTACCTCACACCTGTTAGAATGGCTATTATAAAAAAGACAAGAGATAAATTTTGGCAAGGATGTGGAGAAAGGGAAACCCTGGTGCACTATTGGTGGAAATGTAAATTGGTGCAGCCACTATGCAGAACAGTGTGAAGATTCCTCAAAAAATTAAAAATACAACTACCATATGATCCAGTAATCTCACTTCTGGGTACATATCCAAAAGAAATGAAATCAGGTCTTCAAAGAGATACTGCACTCCCATGTTCGTTGCCATGTTATTCACAATAACCAAGATACAGAAACCACCTTAACGTCAGTCTACAGATAAATGGATAAAGAAAATGAGGCATATATACACAAGGGAATATTATTGAGCCACGAGAAAGAAGGAAATCCTGCCATTTGCAACAATATGGATGGACCTTGATGGCATTAAGTGAAATAAGTCAGACAGAGAAAGACAAATACTGTATGATATCATTTATATGTAGCATCTATAAAACTCAAACTCACAGAAACAAAGTAGAATGGTGGTTGTAAGTGGCTGGCGGGGTGGGAATGGGGAGATGTTGGTCAAAGTGTACAAACTTCCACTTATAACATGAATAAGTCCTGGGGATCTAAAGTATAGCATGGTGACTATAGTTAACAATACTGTATTATATGATTGAAGGTTGCTAAGAGAGTAGATCTTAAATGTTCTCATCACAAAAAAGAAATGGTAATTACATGAGGTAATGGAGGTGATAACTAACCCTACTGAGGTAAACATTTTACAATGTATAAGTGTATCAAATCATCACATGTACACGTTAAACTTAAACACTGTTTTATGTCAATTATATCTCAATAAAGCTGGAAAAAATAAGGAACTTTTGAAAAATAATAGTCTTTAACCCCAAAGAAATAAGATACTAATGATGAAATGCCAGGAACTGGGGCCCTAATTTTGGTCAGAATTCTTAACTCTTACCCTTAAAGTCATATCACAGTTCACCCTTTGGATCTTAGGAAAAAACAGTGATGTGGTGCTTTTTATTTTTATTTTTGATTTAGGTTTATTTTTAAATGGTAAGCGTAAAAGCTATCTAGTATACTCTTCCATTTACATCCTAGCTCACCAACCCTGGGATCCATCGCCCAATCTCCTTTTGCTCCTATTCTGGCCTCCTGCTCAGCGCTCCCTCTCCACCTTCTTATGTGTGGAGGGACTAAAGTGAAGACAGACTGGCCAGGCTAATTTTTCCAGGGGTGAGCCCAACTTTGGATTTTTACTTTAAAGTAGAATATGAAAATTTCCTTTAAGACAGTTTCCTGTTTTGGATCACAGTCAATTAGTAATATTTTGCCAGTAATAACTGAAGGAATGAAGTCTAGGTGGAAAAAGAGAGAGGAAAAGAGAGAAATTCTTCATTTACCATTTTAAACTTCAGCAAACAGTGAATTATTTATATTTATTTCCTTGATACTCACCCATTCAGCAAACGTTTATTTTGTGCCTACGGTGTGCCAGGCACTGAATTTTATGATTTCATATATCTAGATCTTTTCTTTCTCACAACAACTCTATGAATTAGAATTGTCACCTTACTTTATAAGTTAGGAAACTGAGGCACAGGGAGCTGAAGTGACCTGTCTCAGGTCACATTGCTGGTAAGATTTTAAATAGATTCTTTGGTCACCAGAGCTACAGCTTTTTCCACCAGCCTTGCAGCTGACTCTTCACTTGGAGTTGTTGTGGAGACTGTGCTGTGAGCTGTCAAAATATTAGCAAAGGTATGCTCTCTTGTCCATCAGATGACAGCATTTCGTTGGTCTAATTTTACCAGCCTATTTATTTAGTGACATAGGATAAGTCGGTTCAATATAGACAAAATGTGGTGTTTTGGGATTCTTACCCAATCAGGTTTAAATGTACTTTTGAAAATGTCTCCTTCAAAAGCCAGAGTTTTACTTAATGGGGAAACCCTGGAAGCATTCCTGCTAATGTCAGGAGAAAGGAAATGATGCCCATTATTGGCACTATTATTTAATGTTTCATTGGATGTATTAGCTAGCACACTTTTGCTGAAAGTGAAAATTGGTATAACATTTTCAAAGGGCAACTTGATAGTATCTATTAAAAGATAAATTTTCAGACCCGGTGATCCACCATTTCAAGTGCTAGAAATTTATCCTATAGGGACGTCGCCACAAATGTGCAAAGATTTATGTACAAGGATGTTTATTGCAGTATTGTTCATAAGGGAAAACAACCCAAATGTCTATTAATAAAGGAACTGAGAAAATATACAATAGTGCATTAAAAAAAAAACTAGATAGATCTAATGTACTAATATGGAAAAATGTCCATGTTGTACAGATCAGTGAAGAAAGAAAGTTTAAAAATAGTATGGGACTTCCCTGGTGGCACAGTGGTTAAGAATCCACTGCCCGTGCAGGGGACACGGTTTTGCACCCTGGTCTGGGAAGATCCCACATGCCGCAGAACAACTAAGCCCGTGCGCCACAACTACTGAGCCTGCGCTCTAGAGCCCGCGAGCCACAACTACTGAGCCCACATGCCACAGCTACTGAAGCCTGCACGCCTAGAGCCCGTGCTCTGCAACAAGAGAAGCCACCACAATGAGAAGCCCGCGCACCGCAATGAAGAGTAGCCCCTGCTCACCGCAACTAGAGAAAGCCCGCGTGCAGCAACGAAGACCCAATGCAGCCCAAAATAAATAAATAAATTAATTAATTTTAAAAAAATACCACAGACTAAATGGCATAAACAACAGAAATTTATTTCTCACCATTCTGGAGGCTAGAAATCCAGGATCGAGGTGTTGGCAGGTTTGGTTTCTTCTGAGGCCTCTCTCCTTGGCTTGCAGATGGCTGCCCTCTCACTGTGCCCTCTCACGAACTTTCCTCTGTGTGTGCGCATCCCTGGTCTCTCTCGTGTGTAAAAATTTTCTTTTCTTATAAGAACACCAGTCAGATTGGATTAGGGCCTATCCTAAAGGCCTCATTTGAACTTACTTATTTCTTTAAAGGCCCTCTCTCCAAATACAGTCACATTCTGAGGTACTGAGGGTTAGGGCTTCAGTATATGAATTTGGGAGGAACACAGTTCATCTCATAACAGTTTTTAATCTGGATTATGAATGTATGGGAGTTTACTGTACTAAACTCTTTGGTTCTGTATATGTTTGAAAATTTATATTAAATACAACATTCTAGAAGAGGACATAAAAGTAGACCTGAACAAATTGACATACATGCCCCATGAATAAGAAGACTCACCATCAGAAAGATATGTTTTCCATAAATAAATTTATAATTTTTAACACATCTTTATAAATATACCTGATTCTTTTCCTGAACTGTACAAGCTTATATAGAAAAATAAGTAAACAAGAAGAGCAGGGAAAACTTTGTAAATATAGAGCAATGTGGAGTAGAGCAGCCTTATTGGATATTAAAACATACTCTAGAGCCTCAAAACTTAAAACAATGTGAAACTAGTACATGGAAGGAAACAAAAATCCAAAAACAGGCCCAAATGCATATGGCAATCTAATATATGATAAAGGCATCTTCTCAAATTGATGGGGGTAAAAATGAACTTTCTAATCAATGACATCAGGACAACTGGGTAGCTATTTGGAAAAAGATTAAATTTGATCCATACTTCACACCATATATCAAGATAAAATCTAAAGAGATCAAAGATTTAAATTTTAAAAAATGAAGCCATAAAAGTACTAACGGTAAACCTTGAAGTGAAGCAGGCCTTTCTAATTATGACACAAATCCAGAGGCCGTTTAAAACCTTATTGACAAATTTCACTTCACCAAAATAAATAATTTCTCAAAGCAAATAACACATACACATACACCATAAGCAAAGGCAAAGGATAAATGGGGAAAATATTTGTAATTAATTCATATCACAAAGGGCTAATTCTCCTAATTTTTAAAGAGTTCCTAGAGATTGAGGAAAAGAGACAATAACCAATATTTTTTTTCAAAAAGTGTGTGGAACTACATGGAAAGATAGTTTATAAAAAAAAAAAAGAATACCCTGAAACATCTGAAAAGATACTCAACTTCTCTCATAATATGAAAAATATAAATTTAAAACTACACTGAGATTCTTTTTCTCACTTATCAATTTGTCTAAGATCAAAAACTTTGACACCGTACTCTGTTGGTGAGCCTGGGGAAAATAGGAGCGCTCATACATTGTGAGTAGGACTGCAAGTTGGTACAACGCTTGTATTAGGTTGGTAGGTGTGCCATTACAAAGTACCAGACACTAGGTAGCTTATAAGAACAGAAATTTATTTGAATTTATTTTCTCACAGTTCTGGAGGCTACAAGTCTGAGATCAAAGTGCTGGAAGGGTTGGCTCCTTCTGAGACCTCTCTCCTTGGCTTGTAAGTGGCCATCTTCTCTTCCCTGTGTCTTCACATGGTCTTCCTTCTGTACATGTCTATGTCTTAATGTCCTCTACTTATAAGGACACTAGTCATATTGGATTAGGGCACACGCTAATGACCTCATTTCAACTTAATTACCTCTTTATAAACCCTATCTCCAAATAGAGTCACATTCTGAGTAACTGGGGGTTAGGACTTAAACACTTGAATTTTGGGGGACACAAATCAAATCATAACAACCTTTATGGAAGGAAATAGAAGTCGCTATAAAAATTACCAGTACATTACCCTTGTCCAGCAATTCCACTTCTGGAAATCTATCCTACAGATAAAATGACATACATATAAAATGACATATATATGAGGATATTCATTTCAAACTTGTTTATAAAAGCAAAGAGTTGGAAACAACCCATGTCCACAAGATTATTTGAGTCAACTGTATTTCACCTACACCGTGAAAAATTATGCAGCTGTAAAAAAATCAGGAAGCTCTCCATGCACAACTAAAGAGAAATCAACAATGATATATGAAGTAAGAAAAGGAAGGCACAAAACAGTTTAACAGCATGCTACATATGTATGAGAAATACATTCGTATTTTCTTGTACAGTATTTGCATAAAGAAACACTGAAGACTAAATAACAACAACAAAAAACTAATAAAATTGGTTACTGATAGGGATGTATGGGGGCACAGAATAGAGGGGACAGAAGTGGAATTGAGCTTTTCCATATATTCCTTTTTATATAATTTTCATTTCTAAATCACGTACATTCAAAACAATTACAATTATTATACATAAAGTTTCCTAGTTCAGCCATGAAATTTCTAGTACAATATGAGACTAACTCTAATCCTTTTACTTTTGAGAATGGCTATACTCAGTTTATCAAAGCTTCATCTAGGGTTTTCAAATCGTGCTCCTGTGAAATAAAGAAAATCCCCAGGTGTTGCAAGTGTTTTCTTTCTTCTTCTTTTTCTTTGAAGAAAGGAATCGAGTTTAAGAGGGCTAGAGTGAGTCCAGTTGGATTTGACGTTGACCAAATAGGAGATAGCCCAGATGCTATTGATCATCAGCACGTGGCAGCACACATGCCCTTGAGTGTGCATCAATTCAAGCAAACAGAAGTGTGCCCTGCTGTGGGTGGGGGGGGGTGCCTGGATGGGGGTGGGGGGACCTGAGCGCACTGCCTGCAGCTAAGAGTGAAATTCCTTGAGAAAGCCCCCTTCCTGTCACAACACTCACAGCACTCTGAGCCTGCTCGCAGCCCAACGGCCTCTCCGAGAATGCTACATTTAAAAGTGCAGTTTTTGGATGATTCCCAGAAGATTTTTGTGGTTGATGTAAGTGGAAATCACATTGCTATTATTCCTTTATTATTCATTCAATAATGGTCATTTGTGGACAGCTCATTAGCTGGAGATATTATGTCTTCTTTAGGACCGAACGAAGGAGGACTGTGGGTTTTAGCTTTGGAAAAAGAAATCTGTATTTAATATCACAATGTAGCTCATGCTTTCCCACTAACCTTTCTTCTAGAACAGGTTCTCTTTTCTCAAGGGATAACAACAGCAAGTCTTAAAGATACGCTAAATATATGTAAGAAGACAAAGCAGAAATAACTTAGTTGTCCTACCCAAAAAGGTATTATTGCTCATTGAAATAATTTATCTGTGAGTCTCACCCCATGAATATTTGTGGGGAGAAAACTGTGGTTCCGAGGGAAAGGAGAAGGGGAAAGCTACCCTCCTTTTCTGAAGAAAACCTATGGGGTTTCGGAGGGTGGAGGGCGGTGGGTAGAATTATACAGTTGTAATGAGAACTTCAGGAAGTAATGACAAGTATAAGAGAGAAAAATAGGATAAGAGACTATTTAGTTTGATTTAGTACTTATAGTTCAGGGTTCTTCATATAATTCCTAGCTACAAGATGATTGTTACAATTATACCTCATCTCTTCAAGAAAGAACAAATGTATTAAGCACATCATTTGGGGCTCATCTTTCAGTATCTTAAGAGATGTACATTTTGATGTCAGGATTTACGTACGAGCATTTGGAAATGTTCTACAATTTTATTGGAATCAAAAAAATGCTATTTGCTCTGATATTTACATTAGCTACTAACAAGGAACAAATAGCTCATTTCCTTTGAAATTCATACAAAATGCTGGTTGTTTTCTTTTATACATTAACTGACAACCGCTGTTGGGTGTGTAGGTAACCCGTTTTTCAAATAAGTATTTCATTTTTATTTGAATCATGTGCTTTGTGGGTGATTACTGCACGGTTTCCGCTGCTGTTTTGCTGTCTCTTCCTTTCACTTTTATTTGCAAAAGGCATTTCTAGCTCCACGGACCTGATGATTTGTTTTTGTAGCAAATAGCTTCCATTAGAGGTATGAGGCATTTCCTATTCTTTCTTGGAACTGTATTTAAGGGGTGGAAAATGTCTTTTGAGTAGTTTATCCATTTGCAGGCTGGTGGTGTACGCTTGCAGTGCTCCAGTACCTGAATTAGTGAGCTGGGGATTCAAAAGACACTGCTTTAGGCTAAATGTTTAATAGATATTTCAAGCTACTCAAAGAGAAATCTTTGACAAAAAGTGACAGAAGATCTTTCTGAATGTACAGCTCAAATACAGATCCAATTAAATGGGGGGTGGGGGTGGGTGGGAGGCACAGTACCCTAGCTTCACAAAATTCACCTTCCGAGGAGCCGATTCTAGCAACTTGAAGCCAGCATGATTTGGCTTTAAGTCAGACTGTCTCCTTCCAGCTGCAACATACCGTGTTCCTTGGGAAGATAATGGGAGAGATTTGATACCCAGCAATTTGGGTGTCACAGCATCTGATCCCGTTTGCTCTGTGGAGGGCTGCTCTGTAAGTAGCAATCGTGGCGTTACCGAGAGTGGCAGTAGCACTAACTGTGGTCCCATGGGCAGCTTAGGCTTGAGGGAAATGGAACCTTAAGTTAGCATACAGCCATCTAACAGTATCTTCTCTCCTTAACAGTAGTAGACTGATAATCATGATGATGATAATGATAATGAAAATGATGATGAAGATGATGATGATGATAGTAGTAGTAGAGGGTCGCCAATGGACAACACTAAAATTTAAAAAGCAATTTCACATCCATTAGTTCATTTGATCCTCCATTCCACCCTGTGAGTGAAAGTAGGGAAAAGATGAATGCAGAGCTGGGACTTCCAATCCAGGACTCTTCCCACGACCCCATGTACAATTATATCCGAAGACTCATCTGTCAGTAGCTGCCTAGTCCTGTAATATTGCCACTGCACATTAGTTTCTGTGGCCCTCAAAGGGCATAGAATTTGGCATGCAGTAAGGCTTCAATGACTGTTATGAACCAATTAGCAGAAGTCTCAAGAGGCATGGATGAGTCCCAGGGACAATTGTTCTTCAAGATAAGATTTAAGAAAATAATTGGTTGCATGGGGGGAAATAATGGCATCTTGGGCATTAGTGTTGTTTTTTACAGAAAGTACAGTAGTAGAAATATGAAAATGACACTGATCAGATAGAATAATGTCACCTGGATTAGGCTAATTGACATCCAGAACCCTTTATTCCACCCCCAGTAGCATTATCTTAGTGAGTTTGCTGGTGTCCAAGATCTGGCTCAGGACTACAGACTCAGAAGCCTGATTTGTCAGCACTCCACAGATCTGAAGTCAGAAACTGATATTTTAAAATCAGGAGGCCAGTGTTACCATTTACAGCGGGATTGGGAACACTAGGGTTCTCTCATCAGTTACATAATATGCCAAAGGGCAGAAGAATCAGATTTAAAGGAATTAGATTTATGATCCTAGTACTGGATGGCCTAATAATGCATCCGTCTCCACAAAGGCCCTGTCATTGACATCTTTTAGTCACCTATTCATTCATTTAGTCATTTCATTAACAAATTATTATTGAGATCCTAGTATGTTCCAGGCCCTGTTCCGGGCATGGTCTACTCTACCATATGGGTAAGTAAAGTTCTTGAGCAAGGGAACACTCTCGCCTGGGCAGTGCTGGCTGGGAGCTGCCAACTTGGGCTTCAGTGCTTCCTTTTCCTCTCATTGCATGGTTGACAAACTCCCTTTGTGATTGACATGTCTTTAATTTGTTAATGCCTTCAGTTAGATTACTGAGAAGAGTGTCTGACCCCTGAAATGTCCTGGTTTTTTGAAGCTTCTTTGCATATCTGTAATCTGAGATATGGGGTGCTGATATTTATATATGAACTCTCTGAGAATATTAGTCAAACTTTTCCTTGCTGAATTTCCGAGAGTTTTGGGGGATGCAGGACAGATATGGGACTCCAGGATTGCTGGAATATGCCCACTAAAGTTTAATCCAATGAAGAAAATGTATTCGGTAAAAACCTCATCTTACTTTTCAAGTCAAGTTATTTGATGAAATTGATCACTGTTAAATATCAACAGCATCTCTAGTGTTGCACTTGGTAGGACTCTCCAGAATGATGATGGGAGTGGGTAAGCAGGAGGAGAAATGGAATAAGGTAATGATTTTAAAGATAATTGAAAATTCCCTGGCGGTCCAGTGGTTAGGACTCCATGCTTCCACTGCAGGGGACATGGATTTGATCCCTGGTTGGGGAACTGAGATCCCACAAGCTGCGTGGCATGGCCAAAAAAAAAAAAAAACATTGAAGATTTTAGTGTTTTAGTTTTGCCTCTTCAACATGGGGACCGGGACTTTTCTGGATAGAAAAAGGGAGGATAAGACCAAAGTTAAGGCTTTTGAGCACTCAGAAAACATAGAGAAGGTCAGGTTTCTAACTTTACTAGGAACCCTCCCAATACCCACAGATACCAGTAGTAATAATGAGCATCCTTGGAGGGTGACCTCCTTTTAAGCCTGAACTGTTTGCTTCTCTGAGGTTTAGATGGAGAGTTTTCAAAACAATAATCCCATCACCATACTTGACACAGTTCTGTCTGATATGCCTCCTGCCTGCTGCAGTTCTATCTTTGTAGAAGCATAGTGAAAGGGGAAGAGCAGCTGTTGTTTGTGAATTCCCAAAAGCACATTTTATTTTGATGGTTTTTGGAAGCTAAAGTCAAAATAAGAGGTTTGGAACATCTCAAGACTTACATTTACCTGATTGCTAAGTGACTGTATTGACCAGCACAGTGAGTACCTAGTGGCTTACCCAGTGAGAGAATACAGTGAGTCAGCTTACCCCATTCCCTTGGGAGCCCATCATAAAGGCCACCAGGCCTCATTTTCTGAAAGAGGCGGAGGGGAAGCATTGCCAGGACTGAGCACTATTCAAGCTGAATAAGAAAGCCAAGAACCGCTTAGTGATTTTTTTATTGGTAGTGGTATTTACCCTTGGGATATTTGTCCAAGAGCTGGTTTTTCAATTTATAATGATGAGGAATCTTTTGTAGTTTTGTCAATAGCGAAATAGATACCCCTCCCCTTCATAAAGAAAAACTCTTCTAACACCAGTGAAATGGAGTTGCTCTGGTGTAGTAAAATGTACCTGGATTTGGGGCTACAAAAACTGCACCATTTTAGGTGTGTGATCTTGGGCCAGTCACTTAACCCCTTATCTCCCTGAGTTGTGAGGAGTGATATAAAGGATATAATGTATGTTTGGAGTCTGATAAAGCAGGACAAAAATTTGACTCTGCTACTTCCAAGCTGTGTGGCCTTGGGCAAGTCACTTAACCTATCTTGGATTTAGTTCTATCAATGCTAAAAACTTGGACTTGGGGTGTCAGGAAAAACTTTCCAAATAATATACCATTTAAGTTGCTGAGTAGGAGCTAAGGAGGTGAAAAGTGGAAGGTAGGGTGAAGGCGGTTGTATGGTGGTTACACAAGGGAAAGATTGAAGGCCAATGTGCAAAAGAGAACATGGCCCTTTCATGGAAAAAAAAAGGTCAGTGTAAGTGAAGAATGGAGTGTTGAAAGGAAGATGGAGAGTAGCTTGAATTCAAGCTGAAGCAGAGGTGGTCAGCAGTTATATCATTTGGCTCAAGTGTTATATATATAAAGTTTGGGCTTTATCCTGAAGGTGATAAGAGAATCACTAAAGAGTTTAAGAAGCTCAAAATGGGGATATTAGCATCTGTTAACTCATTAATTTATGCATTCATTTGCTCATCCAATATTTAATGAAATATGCGTTCTAAGTGCTGGAGATGCCAGGTAGAATTGGAATAATAGTTTCAAGTTCAGTGGCTCCAATTTTAGATAGCCAGCCTCTATCCTAACACATATGCCCAAACATCAATATTCCAGCCTGATAGAGAATTGTGGAGACAGAAAGAAAGGATGGATACAAAAGATGTTAACGAGGTAGAATTTCTAGAAGCATTTGATGTCAGCCTGGATACAGGAGGTGAGTTGAGGAGTCTAGATGACATCCAAATTTCTGGCTTAAGTAATGGTTTGGATGGTGGCCTCCATTCACCAAGACAGAGAAACAGAATAAAAGGAGCAAGTTTAGTGTGGGCAAGGAGCTTTGTTTTGGATTTATCGATGGGAATATGGGAAGAGAAATATATCTGGATTTGGGTAGACCTGAGATCTAGTCTCTGCTCTAAAAATTTTTTTAAACTTTATTTTACTGAAATATAGCTGATTTACAATGTGTTAATTTCTGCTGTACAGCAAAGTGATTCAGTTATACATATATACATTCTTTTTCATATTCTTTTCCATTACGGTTTATCACAGGATATTGAATATAGTTCCCTGTACTATACAGTAGGACCTTGTTATCTATCCATCCTATATATAACAGTTTGCATCTGCTAATCACAAACTCCCAATCCACCCCTCCCCAACCTCCCTTCCCACTTGGCAACCACAAGTCTGTTTTCTATGTCTGTGAGTCTGTTTCTGTTTCGTACATATGGTCATTTGTGTCATATTTTAGATTCCACATATAGGTAATATCATATGGTATTTGTCTTTCTCTGTCTGACTTACTTCGCTTAGTATGATAATCTCTAGGTCCATCCATGTTGCTGTAAATGGCATTATTTCATTCTTTTTTATGGCTGGGTAATATTCCATTGTCTATATATACCACATCTTCTTTATCCATTCATCTGTTAATGGCCGTTTAGGTTCTTTCCATATCTTGCCAGCTCTAACAATTTTAAGGTGTGGAACATTATGTGAGTCACTTCACCTCTCTGAGCCTGTGCGCTTATCACTAAAATTGCAATAATCATAGCACCTACCTCATGAAATCATTGTAAAGATGAATGAAATACCAGAGGTAAGGTTCCTGATGTAAAGAATGTGCTCAGAGCATGTTAATTCCCCTCTCCCTTGCTTAGAGACCTCTTTATTTCTATACTTTGCAAACCAACAGAGAACAGTCTTTCACCCTCAACTTGAAGTTTCTTTTGATAACACTTGATGTTGCAGCCCACCTCCAAGCAAAACAGAGCTGTGTTTCCCCCTATTTGCTCTTCCTCTGGGGCTTCCTGGGGTTAATTCATCCTGCTTTTCTGAGCGGCTTGCCCTTTGCTTAGTCAGCAGCCCCAGGGGATTTGCTCTTCCCCCCCTTGGAGTCATTAATCCTGAGAGGGTCCATAATAACTGTCTAGAGTTACCTAAAATAATGGTGGGCTTCCTTTAAGGAAGCAGATGGAAACAGCCAAACCCTTTACCTTTAACGACATTTAATTTAAAATTTTTTTAACTTGATACTTTAAAAAAAATTGAGGTATACTTTTCTTTTAAATTGAGGCATAGTTGATTTACAATATTATATTAGTTTCAGGTGTACAACATAGTGATCCACAATTTTTATAGATTATACTCCATTTGTAGTTATTATAAAATATTGGCTATATTCCCTGTGCTGTACAATATATCCTTGTAGCTTATTTATTTTATACATAGTAGTTTATACCTCTTAATCCCCTACCCCCATCTTGCCCCTCACCTTTTCCCTCTCCCCACTGAAAACCACTAGTTTGTTCTCTATATCTGTGAGTCTGTATCTCTTTTGTTATATTCACTACTTTGTTTTCTTTTTTAGATTCCACATATAAGCGATATCATATAGTATTTGTCTTTCTCCATCTGACTTATTTCACTAAGCATAATACCCTCCAGGTCAATCCATATATATATCACACCTTCTTTATCCATTCATCTGTTAATGGACACTTAGGTTGCTTCCATGTCTTGGCTATTGTAAATAATGCTCCTATGAACATTGGGGTGCATGTATCTTTTCAAATTAGTATTTTTGTTTTCTTTGGATGTATACCCAGGAGTGGAATTGCTGGATCATGTGGTAGTTTTATTTTTAGTTTTTTGAGAAAACGCCATAGTGTTTTTCATAGCGGCTGCACCAATTTACATTCCCACCAACAGTGTTCAAGGGTTCCCTTTTGTCTACATCTTCGCCCGTGTTTACTTGTGTTCTTTTTGGTGACAGCCATTCTGACAGGTGTGAGGTGATATATCATTGTTTTTTAAAATATTTTTTATTGAAGTATAGTTGACTTACAATGTTGCGTTAGTTTCAAGTGTACAGCAATGTGATTCAGTTACACACACACGCACACACATACACGTACACACACACACACACACATATATTCTTTTTCAGATTCTTTTCCATTATAGGTTATTATAAGATATTGACTATAGTTTCCCATGCTATAAGTAGGTCCTTGTTGTTTACCTATTTTATATATAGTAGTGTGTATATGTTAATCCCAAACTCCTAATTTATCTCTCTCCCCCGCCTCACCCCTGCTATCCCCTTTGGTAACCATAAGTTTGTTTCCTATGTCTGTAAGTCTGTTTCTGTTTTATAAATAAGTTCATTTGCATCATTTCTTTACATTCCACATATAAGTGATGTCATATGATATTTGTCTTTCTCTGTCAGTATATCTCATTGTTGTTTTGATTAGCATTTCCCTGATGATTAACAATGTTGAGCATCTTTTCACATGCCTGTTGGCCATCTTTATGTCTTCTTTGGAAAAATGTCTATTCAGGTCTTCTGCTCATTTTTTAATTGGGTTGTTTGTTTGATTGATAGTGAGTTGTATGAGCTGCTCATATATTTTGGATATTAACCCCTTATTGGTCAAATCATTTGCAAATATTTTCTCCCACTCAGTAGGCTGACTTTTCATTTTGTCCATGGTTTCCTTTGCTGTGCAAAAGCTTTTAAGTTTAATTAGGTCCCACTTGTTTATTTTTTATTTTGTTTCCTTTGCCTTAGGAGACAGATCCAAAAAAAATATTGCTACAATTTATGTCAAAGACTGTTCTGCCTATGTTTTCTTCTAGGAGTTTTATGGTTTCCAGTCTTACATTTAGATCTTTAATGCATTTTGAGTTTATTTTGTATATGGTCTTAGAGAATGTTCTAACTTCATTCTTTTTCATGTAGCTGTTCAGTTTTCCCAGCACCACTTATTGAAGAGACTGTCTTTTCTCCATTGTATATTCTTGCCTCCTTTGTCATAGATTAATTGACCAAAAGTGTGTGGGTTTATTTCTGGGCTCTCTATTCTGTCCCATTGATCTATATGTCTGTTTTTGTGCCAGTTGCATACTGTTTTGATTACTGTAGCTTTGTAGTGTAGTCTGAAGTCAGGGAGCATGATACTTCCAGCTCTGTTCTTCTTTCTCAAGATTGTTTTGGCTATTTGGGGTTTTTGTGTTTCCATACAAATTTTAAAATTATTTGTTCTAGTTCTGTGAAAAATGCTATTAGTATTTTGATAGGGGTTGCATTGTATCTGTAGGTTGCCTTGGGTAGTATGGTCATTTTAACAATATTAACTCTTCCAATCCAAGAACATGGTATATCTTTCCATCTGTTTGTGTGGTCTCCAATTTCTTTCATCAGTGTCTTATAGTTTTCTAAGAATAGGTCTTTTATCTCCTTAGGTAAGTTTGTTGTTTTGGTGCAATCATAAATGGAATTGTTTCCTTAATTTCTCTTTCTAATACTTCATTGTTAATGTATAGAAATGCAACTTTACCAAATTCATTGATGAGCTCTAGTAGTTTTTTGGTGGCATCTTTAGGATTGTCTATGTATAGTATCATGTCATCTGCACACACTATATCTTGGTGTGGGCCTCTTTGGATTGACTATGTTTGGGACTCTCTCTGCTTCCTGGTCTTGGACACCTGTTTCCTTTCCAAGGTTAGGGAAGTTTTCAGCTAATATATCTTCAAATATGTTCTCTGCCTCTTTCTCTCTCTCTTATCCTTCTGGGATCCCTATAATGCAAATGTTAGTACACTTGTTGTTGTTCTAGAGGTCTCTTAAACTGTCCTCATTTCTCTTCATTCTTTTTTCTTTTCAGCTTCAGTGACTTCCACTACTCTGTCTTCCAGCTCACTGATCCATTCCTCTGTATCATCTAGTCTACTATTGATTCCTTCCAGTGTATTTTTTATTTCAGTTATCATATTATTCATCTCTATTTGGTTGTTCTTAACATTTTCTAACTCTTTATTAAAAACTCCTAACTTCTTGATGTTCATCCATTTTTCTCCTGAGTTCTTTGATCATCTTTACAATCATTACCTCGAACTCTTTCTTGGGTAGATTTCCTATCGCCACTTCACTTAGTTCTTCTTCTGGGGTTTTGTCTTGTTCCTTCATTTGGGATATGTTCCTCTGTTGCCTCATTTTGCCTAACTTGCTCTTTATTTCTATGTATCTGATAGGTTGGTTATGTTTCCTGATCTTGGAGAAGTGACATTTTGTAGATGTCCTATGCATCCGAGCAGTGCGCTCCCCTCTAGTCACCAGCTATATGCTCTAGGGGTGCCCCTATGTGGCTGCGTGGGTCCTTCTGTTGTAGCAGGTTGACTACAATGTGTGGTCTGGTAGGTGTGGCTGGCCCTAAGTCTGGTTGGTTGCCAGGTTTTGCCTTGTGTGGAGGCTACTGGCTGCTGGTTGGTGGGGCTGGGTCACAAGGTGGCTGTCTGTGGAACCCCTGGGGCACCAAGGCTAGTGCTGGCTCACTGGAGTCAGGGTCCAGGAGATCCCAGGGCTGGTGCTTGACAACCACAGGGTGAAGCCAAGTCCTGGGGCTAGTGTTGGCCCATCGGTAGGCAGAGCTGAATCCAGGGGTCTGGCTGCAGGGCCCAGGGGTCCCAGAGCTGGTGTTGGCCTGCTGGTAGGTGGGGTCTGGGCTCATCTGGTCCTTGGGCTAGTGCTGGTCTGTTGGTAGGTGGGCTGTGTTAGCAGGCTGTGGGTCTGTGGTTGTCCTGGGGCTGGAGTCTGCCTGCTGCTGGTGGGTGAGGCTGGTCCCAAGGCTAGAACAGGCTTGCTGTTGGGCAGAGCCAAATATCCTGGGGCTGGTGCCTGCCCAGTGGTGGGTGGATGTGTGTCCTGGCGTCTCTGGCTGCAGGGCCCAGAGAGTCCCAGGTCTAGTGCCTGTGCATTTGGTGTGTGGGGCTGAGTCCTGGGCCCTCTGGTGGATAGGGCCATGTCCAGGGGTGGCTGTGGTCTCAGCTTGCTTGCTGGTGGGTGGAGCTGTGTCCCCCCCCCCCAGCTAGATGCTTGGCCTGAGGCATCCCAGTAGTACTGGTGTCTACAGGTTGGTGGGGGTGGGCGGGGCTGGGTCCTGAGGCTAACGAGCCAGGGGGAGGATTCCAAAATGGCATTTGCCTGCACCAGTGTCCACGTGGTAGAAGGACCTCCCAGAAATGGCTGCTTCCAGGGTCTGTGTCCCCAGTGGGAGTCCCAGTTGCCTCCTTCCTCTCTGGGAGGCTCTCCAAGATCAGCAGGTGGGTCTGACCCAGGCTCCTTTCACATTACTACTTCTGCCCTGGGTCCCAGAGCATGTGAGATTTTGTCTGCACCCTTTAAGAGTGGAGTCTCTATTTCCCACAGCCCCTGGGTCCCCTGAAAGTAAGCTCTGCTGGCCTTCAAAGCCAAATGTTCTGGGGGCTTGTCTTCCTGGCACAGGAACCCCAGGCTGGGCAGCCCAATGTGGGGCTTAGACCCTTGGATCCTTGGGAAGAACCTCTGCAATTGTAATTACTCTCTTGTTTGTGGGTCACCCACCTAGGGGTATTTGTCTTGACTATGCTGTGACTCCACCCCTCCTACCTGTTTCATTATGGTTCCTTCTTTATATCTTTAGTTATAGAAGATCTTTTCTGGTAGGTTCCAGTCTTTTTCATCGATAGTTATTCTATAAATAGTTGTAATTTTGGTGTGCCCATGAGAGGAGGTGAGCTCAGGGTCTTTCTACTCGGCCATCTTGGCCCCTAGGCCAGTGTGTTTAACTACATTTTAAATTACTCTGTGGTAACTACTCATAGTAACACTAACACAGTTAATAATAATGATAACAACAATACTACTGACTAATAATCATAGATAGTATTTGTCAACAGCCTATGTTCTAGGTGAATTTTGCATGCACTACCTCATGTAATGTTCACACAAATCAAATGAGTGTCACTATCTAGGGTAGTTCCATTACCTGTCTGTGCCTTGGGCTTTCTCATCTATAAAATGGAAATAATATTAGTACCCATTCTATAAGATTGTGACAAAGGTTAAATGAATTAATATATGTAAAACACTTAGAACAGTGCTAGCAAGTGCTATAAAGGTATTTGCTACATTGATGCCTTGTGGAATTTGGCTCCAAATTTAGGTGGTGGATACACGTCCTGATACTTATGTCCAAGCAGCAATAGTCCAAGCTGATGGGGCCTAGAACATTATTTTTATCTTTATTTTACTGGCATGTAAACCAAGGTGCAGAGAGGTTGACTTATCCAAGGTCACATTGCTATTTAAGTTAATGAGTGAGCTGGGGTTCAAGCCCCAGTCTGTCTAGTTTCAAAACCCTGGCTGAACAGAAACAAACTCACAGACATAGAAAACAAACTTATAGTTACCAAAGGAGAAAGGAGGGGGGAGGGATAAATTAGGAGTTTGGGATTAACATATACACACTACTATATATAAAATAGATAAACAACGAGGACCTACTGTAAAGCACAGGGAACTATATTCAATATCTTATAATAACCTATAATGGAAAAGAATCTGAAAAAGAATATACATATATAGGTATATGTATAACTGAATCACTTTGCTGTACACCTGAAACTAACACAATATTGTAAATCAACTATACTTCAATTTTTAACAAGTTTTAAAAAAGAATTCTTTGAAACTATGCATTTAAAAGCATTATGTTTGTATTGTGAAATATAACTTAAATATAAAGCATACATTTATGGAATAAATTCACACTTCAGAAAAAAATAAAAAACCCTGGCTGGTCATTGGTTTGGTGGTGGGCTTGTGACTCGAGTGGGATTGCTGTAATGTGTTGTTAAGCTTCCTGGTTTTCCAGGACATGATAACGTGTCCTCTAGTTCCAAGCAGCCTGCCCCACACTAGTTGCTCAATCACTGTTTGATGACAGACTGACCAACAGGCTGACCGTATCAGCTCATCCCCACCCCTCTGCCTGTACAAAGTACAATACTCCAAGCAAAGGAGCTTCTAAACCACATCAGAGAAAATCATCCTGGAGTCATAATGTCCCAGGTTAGCCAATGTTGACCATTTCTTTGCCAGGGATTTATTTTTCATTGCAGGGGGCCCCAGCTGCCTGATGAATGCCTTTGTTTAAACTCCTGAATTTGCTTTGCCCCTCATAGCCTAAGGTTTGTTGATTCAGAGAATAAATTGAACTGAAAAAGAAAGAAAGTGCTTGTGCTTTGTCTGGCCAGGGGCCAGGTGGAACTGTGGGCCAAATGTGGTTTAGGTGCTGCCTGTCATACCCCTCTAGGGCTCCCGTATCTGCGGTCACCTGGCTGTCAGGCTGCTCTCCTGATGCTTGAGCTCAGAGGAGAGGCCTGGACTCAAGCCTTCCCATTCCACCCCTCTCCTGCCCCTTCTCGTCCCAAGCCCACAGCTGACAGGAAGAGGGAGCCTGAAGCCAAGAATATTCGAGGTGCTGGAGGTGGGGACTGGGGAACTGTCTTTGGAGCTGGGTGGGTGGCGGTTGGGCGTTTGTTCAAGTCTGCACTCGTGGGAATCTCTGTGAAGAGTTTCAGTTAGTTGGGGCCTTGCCACCCCTTCACCTTTCAGAAGAGTGCAGGGCCCTGCCTGCTGCCTGGGTGCTGGGGAGGACCAGCTGAGGCTCCCTACCTTGTAGCAAGAGCTCTCTGCAGAGCTTCTCTGAGTGAAACTTGCTCGAGGCCAAGATTCCTCTGGATTCTACAGGAGTTTCTCTCTTTCTATTAAATGTCATTTACTCTGTATTTGCATCTTTATTTGACCAGTCAATACAAATACATTACACTAATAAGAGCTTAGCCTTAGCTTGTGGTTTAAGACAGTGAAGTTGTCAATTGCAACCTAGAGACAGAAATTCTTCAAACTGGCTGAGCTGAGTTCAATATCTTGGGGTCAGAAGGGCTTGGCTTGAGGGGCAGAACCACCCAGGAGGTGGCAGGACTGACCCAGCAATTCCCTAAAAGGACCTGGAGCATGTTATCCCAGCAGCAGAGAGCGATGCTGGCCTTTGTGATACTGGGTGCCACTAAGCAGTTGTGTGCCAGACTGTCAGAACCGGAAAAACATTCGGTTAGACCAGTTCTACTGCTGAGAGATCCACCCTGAATAGATCATTGACACCACAAGAGGTAGGAAGGAATTGGCCAATGAAATGCCAGGGCAAGGCACCACAGGGAAGATCTGCTGAAGGCCACAGAGCTCAGGAAGCATGGAAAGTGACAGGCATTCAGGGGGGCACTTCTCTTCTCTGGGGGCTGTGGAACTCTCTGATGTATAGCTTGCCTGTTCTAAACACAGCTGCTCTGCAAAAGCTACAATTATTACCCCCACAGAATCTTACTCCAGCCTTCTTTTCTTTATTCCCTGTCTTTCCCCTTACCCACTTCCTCCTTCTCTTCTGGGTCCAAGGTGTGGAGCTAGGGTGGAGGGGGCGTCTGTCTGGGCTAGCTGACCCCAGGCCCTGAAAGCACTTAGGCAAGGCGCCTCACCACTAATCGCTGGGCTTAGCTGTCTTAAACAAGAGGTCTTTTGTCCTCTGAGATTCCTTCTATGATGACGAAATTCACCTTTCAACAGACTTAAACAAAGACAAAGGTTCTCCAGAATTTCATACTCAGAATATTTCAAATGATTTCACGAGATCTGTCACAAAGTTACTGTCAATTGCCTTTAACGCTATGAGATACCATTTCCTGGCCTATGTTCCAGAAATTTCCACTTACATTATTTCATACAATCATTAGTTAATAAGTGTGTTAAACAGGTATTACTATCCTGCTTCATTCATTCATCACTCATTTAACAACTTCTTATGAGCCCTCACTGCTCCCATACACTGGGTTGGCTAATGAGGATACAGAGAAAAATAAGAAATAGTACCTGACCTCAAAGACCGCATAGTTTAGTGGAAGAATCAGAATGTAAAAAACCAGGTACACTACAGCACGATCTATACAAATGCAGCGGCAAAGAGTTTCTTAATGGCACAACAGGAGAGGGGCACCTAACCCAGATTGAAGTGTGTTTGTTGCGGGGATGGTCAGACAGGTTTTTTTTGAGGGAGAAGATGTCTAACCTGAGCCTGAATGACCAGTACTAATTATTTAGATGTGTTGGGGGAATAGAAGGGAGCAGAGTTGAAGGTTGGTCCAGGCAAAGGTAGAATCATCGGGAAAGGCCAGTGGAGACACTCAATCTGATTGGATCTTAAAACTGAGGGCAGAGAGCGCTACGAGCAAGGTGAGAGACAGCCATGAGACGGGAAAGATAAGCATGGGCCAAGTCATAAAAGGAATTTTTCATAGGAAGAAATTAAGGTTCAGCAAGGTTAACTATGAGCCCATGGTCATACAACTGCAAGCAAGTACTTGAGCCAGGATTTAGAAGTAGATATATTGACTGCAGAGTCCCAACTCTTTCCCCTATAGACTGCTGCCTCATACCCAGGAATTCTCATACCCAGTATGAGACTTCTCATACCCAGTAGGAAACTCCTTTCACTGCTTTACCAAGCAAGGCCCATCACTGTCATGAATCTTTTCCACAATATTTGTTTGTCTTTCAGTATTTAATTCCAATTTTACACAAAAATTAAACATCTTAGAATTTAATTAAAAATCTCAAACAAAAATGAGACGAACAACTAGCAATACAACCTAAATAAGCTGAGGGATTCAATTTATGGAAAAACTTATCCTAAGAATATGATTAAGGTTGTGTGCAAAGATGGATGTACATCTTTGTGTGCTGAGATGTCTGTCTTAGTGTTGTTTGCAATATCTCAAAGGAGAAAAAAATTTACGTGTTCCATACGATAGTTTCCTATACAGTAACAAATGATAATGTTAATAATATAATACAAAGTTTTAAAAAAATTGGTCACCCAAAAGTGTGATTGTGCATTGAGAATTATATCAATAATTCTGTACCTGAATAAAGCTTTACACTAAGGTCTTAATACTGTCCATCTCTTGATGGATGGGATTACAAGCACTTTATTTCTTCTTCTTGCTTTTTGTTTCTTTTTTACCCTGATTTTCAATGAGCATATTTCTGAATGAGGGAAAAGGTTCAAAAACAAAACAGTGAAAGAAACTTCACTTAAAAATGGCTGCTGGAGATCTTCAAGATGGCGGAAGAGTAAGACGTGGAGACCACCTTCCTCCCCACAAATACATCTACATGTGGAACAACTCCTACAGGACACCTACTGAACGCTGGAAGAAGACCTCAGACTTCCCAAAAGGCAAGAAACTCCCCACGTACCTGGGTAGGGTAAAAGAAAAAAGAAAAAACAGAGACAAAAGTATAGGGACAGGACCTGCACCTCTGGGAGGGAGCTGTGAAGGAGGAAAAGTTTCCACACACTAGGGAACCCCTTCACTGGTGGAGACGGGGTGTGGGTGGGGGGAAGCTTCGGAGTCACCGAGGAGAGCTCAGCAACAGGGTGTGGAGGGCAAAGCGGAGAGATTCCCGCACAGAGGATCGGTGCCGACCAGCACTCACCAACCTGAGAGGCTTGTCTGCTCACCCGCCGGGGCGGGCGGGGGCTGGGAGCTGAGGCTCGGGCTTCGGAGGTCGGATCCCAGGGAGAGGACCTGTATGCAGACAACTGTATGACACTGATGAAAGAAATTAAAGATGATACAAACAGATGGAGCGATATACCGTGTACTTGGATTGGAAGAACCAACATTGTGAAAATGACGATACTACCCAAAGCAATCTACAGATTCAGTGCAATCCCTATCAAACTATCAATGGCATTTTTCACAGAACTAGAACAAAAAATTCACAATTTGTATGGAAACACAAAAGACCCCAAATTGCCAAGGCAATCTTGAGAAAGAAAAACGGAGCTGGAGGAAGCAGGTTCCCTGACTTCAGACTATACTACAAAGCTACAGTAATCAAGACAGTATGGTACTGGCACAAAAACAGACATATAGATCAATGGAAGAGGATAGAAAGCCCAGAGATAAACCCCCGCACATATGGTCACCTTATTTTTGATAAAGGAGGCAAGAATATACAATGGAGAAAAGACAGCCTGTTCAATAATTGGTGCTGGGAAATCTGGACAGCTAAATGTAAAAGAATGAATTTAGAACACTCTCTAACATCATATATAAAAATAAACTTGAAATGGATTAAAAACCTAACTGTAAGGCCAGACACTATAAAACTCTTAGAGGAAAACCTAGGCAGAACACTCTATGACATAAATCACAGCAAGATCCTTTTTGACCCACCTCCTAGAGAAATGGAAATAAGAACAAAAATAAACAAATGGGACCTTATGAAACTTAAAAGCTTTTGCACAGCAAAGGAAACCATAAACGAGACAAAAAGACAATCCTCAGAATGGGAGAAAATATTTGCAAATGAAGCAACTGACAAAGGATTAATCTCCAAAATATACCAGCAGCTCATGCAGCTCAATATCCAAAAAACAAACAAACAACCCAATCCAAAAATGGGCAGAAGATCTAAATAGACATTTCTCCAAAGAAGATATGCAGATTGCCAACAAACACATGAATGAATCCTCAACATCACTAATCATTAGAGAAATACAAATCAAAACTACAATGAGGTATCACCTCACACCAGCCAGAATGGCCATCATCAAAAAATCTACAAACAATAAATGCTGGAGAGGGTGTGGAGAAAAGGGAACCCTCTTGCACTGTTGGTGGGAATGTAAATTGATACAGCCACTATGGAGAACAGTATGGAGGTTCCTTAAAAAACTAAAAATAGAACTGCCATACGACCCAACAGTACCACTACTGGGCATATACCCTGAGAAAACCATAATTCAAAAAGGGCCATGTACCAAAATGTTCATTGCAGCACTATTTAAAATAGCCAGGACATGGAAGCAACCTAAGTGTCCATCGATAGATGAATGGATAAAGAAGATGTGGCACATATATACAATGGAATATTACTCAGCCATAAAAAGAAATGAAATGGAGGTATTTGTAATGAGGTGGATGGAGTTAGAGTCAGTCATACAGAGTGAAGTAAGTCAGAAAGAGAAAAACAAATACAGTATGCTAACACATATATACGGAATCTAAGGAAAAAAAAAAAAGCCATGAAGAACCTAGTGGCAAGATGGGAATAAAGACACAGACCTACTAGAGAATGGACTTGAGGATATGGGGAGGGAGTGGGGTGAGATGTGACAGGGTAAGAGAGTGTCATGGACATATATACACTACCAAATGTAAAATAGATAGCTAGTGGGAAGCAGCCGCATAGCACAGGGAGATCAGCTTGGTGCTTTGTGACCACCTAGAGGGGTGGGATGGGGAGGGTGGGAGGGAGGGAGATGCAAGAGGGAAGAGATATGGGAACATATTGTATATGTATAACTGATTCACTTTGTTATAAAGCAGAAGCTAACACACCATTGTAAGGCAATTATACTTCAATAAAGATGTTAAAAAAAAAAAAAAGAAGATGTGGCACATACATACAATGGAATATTACTCAGCCATAAAAAGTAACAAAATTGAGTTATGTGCAGTGAAGTGGATGGACCTAGAGTCTGTCATACAGAGTGAAGTAAGTCAGGAAGAGAAAAACAAATACTGTAAGCTAACACATATATATGGAATCTAAAAAAAAAAAAGGTTCTGAAGAACCTAGGGTCAGAACAGGAATAAAGACGCAGATGTAGAGAATGGACTTGAGGACACGGGGAGGGGGAAGGGTAGGCTGGGATGGAGTGAGAGAATGGCATGGACTTATCTATACTACCAAATGTAAAATAGATAGCTTATGGGAAGCAGCTGCATAGCACAGGGAGATCAGCTCGGTGCTTTGTGACCACCTAGAGAGGGGGGATAGGGAGGGTGGGAGGGAGGGAGACGCAAGAGGGAAGAGATATGGGAACATATGTATATGTATAACTGATTCACTTTGTTATAAAGCAGAAACTAACACACCATTGTAAAGCAATTATACTCCAATAAAGTTGTTAAAAATACAAAAGAAACAAAAAAATGGCTGCTGCATAAGCAGTCAAAATAGAGGCTCCTCTCAAAATGGCACCTGCCCCCCAAATATCAACCCCATTGCCCACTAGCCCACAGTTACTACTCAATTCCTTTCCAGCCTAAATAGTAATGATACTAGCTAATATATCTCAAAAGAATGTTTATCATTTACTAGGTACTAATGTAAATTTTACATATATTAAGTTACTGAAATCCTCAATGAAGTATCCCTGTTTGACAGATGAGCAAACTGGGCAGAGAGGTGAAGTAGCTTGCCCAAAGTCACAGAGTAGTAAGTGGTAGAAACAGGATTTGAATGGGGCACTCTAGGTTAAGAGCCCATGCACTTGACCACTATAATCTCTTTAATGTTTGTTTTTCAAGAGCCACTGTGTTGGAGTTATCTCGGCATTTCACATCTTAAGCAGTTAGCTCTTGTGTGTGTTGGGAGTGGTGATGTAGACAACAGGGTTGGCTATTTCAGGGAAAATCTGCCCTGGTGTAAGGGGGACCTGCAAGAGCTGTTGGGGAGCTTTCAGGGGACAGCTGAACAATGGAAACGGTTCAGAGACATGGACAGTGTTAGAAAGATAAGGTATAGGGCATCTGAGAATTACATGAAGCCAAAAAAGATAGGTCCTTCTTTGGGGCTCAATGTGGAGGGGGGTTATGCACCCAAAAGGACACAGTAGGTTCTCTTAATTCAGTGACATCAGTGACAGTCTGTAGTACGGTCTGTAGTATAGTTAACCAGCAACATAGTAGATGCTCAGTAACTATCTGTTGAAGCAATGAAAGAATGAATTCTCTCATTTCAATGAAAGAATACCATGCCTTTCTTTCTTGTACATTAGAATTTTAGATGTGCAGTATTTAATAAAATATATGAATTAACATTTTTCTGGGCTTGGCTGTGCTTGTCCCTGAGTACAGCTAGAGAATCCCAGACAACTGTTTTGAGTTACGCACCCTAACCATAGATCCACCATATTGAAGTAGCCTTGTGCAGGGAGGACGGCAGTGTTCTGCAAACCTGGTATCAGCCCAGACTAAGCCAGACTGAGAGTGGTATGTGGCTCTTAGGCTTTGGGTTGTAGAGCCTAAGTCGCCCCAAAGCCCACAGGAGGGAGTTAGCACTCAGGACTTGCATGACTGTATGCCAGGGTAGCTGGGAGGAAAGGGATAAAAGGCTGCAAGCAGGCCCAGGAGTTAAGTTATATTGCTAAACCACAATCTTCATGAAACACCTATGGTGTGCACAACAGAGGTGGAGACCAGTCAAGGGGAGAGCAGAGCTGAGTGGAGCCTAGCCCACGGGTGTTGTAGGTCCAATCCAGCACCAAACAGCAGGAACCCAAGTAAACAGACTAAGTGAACAAGGGTCAAGAACTAAGGCAGATGTCTGCATAGGGAAAGAGGAATGAAATCACAGGTCCTAAGTGACTTCTGCAAGAGTGGAGCTTGGCAAGAAGCCAAGGTGAGGCTCAGGCAGGAAGCCCTTATAGGCTTCTTGCTGCGGGGCAGAGCTGGTCCCTTAACCTAGTCCACAGGTGTTGACAAGCATGCACACCTGGCTAACGTAGGGGTGTTGAAAGGGTGGGGGAATGAGACACTTCATGACAGGCAGATTAGCCTGAGTGATGGCTCACATGACCACTCATTTTGCTACTCAGAAGTCCTTTAGAGGTTCATTTATTTTTTCAAAATTTGATGCTAAGATTCTTTTGTTTTAAACTGAAGTATAGTTGATCTACAATGTTGTGTTAATTACTGCTGTACAGCAAAGTGATTCAGTAATACATATACATACATTTTTTTATATATTCTTTTCCATTATGGTTTATCACAGGATATTGAATATAGTTCTCCGTGCTATACAGTAGGACCTTGTTGTTTATCCATTCTATATATAATAGTTTGCGTCTGCTAACCCCAAACTCCCACTCCATCCCTCCCCCAATCCCCTCCTCCTTGGCAACCGCCATTCTGTTCTCTATGTCCGTGATTCAGTTTCTGTTTCATAGATAGTTTCATTTGTGTCATATTTTAGATTCCACATATAAGTGATATCACATGGTATTTGTCTTTCTCTTTCTGATTTTTTTTTCAAGTTTCAAATCCAGCTTCCATATATGACAGAACATAAATTCATTAGAATATTCTGGTAAGCACAAAGAAGAAAATAAAATGCAAGTATAATCCCATCATCCAGACTTTAACATTCTGGTGTATATTTTATACATTGAAATACTACTTTCTTATGGAACCCTAAACTCCACATGTGTCTCTTGATTCCATTTAACTTGGGATAGTTTCTGAAATATTTTTTAAAAAGATTTTCTGTTCAGCCAACACAGATTCTCCATAGTAACCCTGATACATTGGGTTTCATGGTCTCTTATTAAGCAGACGTTTTAAAAGGAATTATTGTTTAATGGCTTCTTTATAGAGTTTCTGTGAAATTCACAACCTGTCAGAACAGAGTGGCCTCCAACCTGCTCACAGCCTTGCTGGGCAACATAGTGAACACTTTATAAATGGAGTAAACCTGATTCTAGAAAGAAGAGTCAGGAATGTAGAACAATCAAGGAAAGGGAGGCTAAAGAAGGAGAAACATTGGAGTAATAAGCAGAAGAAGAGAAAAGTGAGTTAACAGTACAGTCAAAAGTTGAGAAAAGATGGTAAAGAAAAAAAACAGTGAACATGAAAGGAAAGAGTGAATCAAAGGAACAAGTTTAGGTGTTTATCTCTTTCTTGTCCTTCATACACCTAGATATTAGTTTTCCCTTTATATTTAAGGACAGCCCGGTGTAATAAAATGAGCCCATTACTGGAGGCCAGAAGACCTGGGTTCCAATCCCAGATCTGCTATTAACCTGCTGGAAGATCTTGGGCAAGTCTCTTCCCTTGTCTGGATCTAAATCTCCCCACTTGTAAAATGAAGAGCCCGGATTACATGACATTGAACGATCTCTGTTGTGTCCTGAATGTCTCAGATTGATAGATATGCACAGAATGTTTTATCAACCTGAAGTTTAAAAGAAAAGTCCGACTACCATTTGGAAGCTGGCTGTGTATCACACACAGCATGTGGATTTAGTGCTAAAGCATTAAGTGGAAACAAACAATTATAATTGTTTTAATTACCCGAGTAGCTAGTAATTTCGACAGGACTTGGGAGCACTGTCTTGAGAATGCCATTATTACACTGTCACTTTTGAACAGCTTTTCCAATGTAGGCATGGTAATTTCAATGTCTCAGGAGTGGGGGCAAGATTGCTATTAGGGTGGTAATCTTGTTTTGTTTTGTTTTTTTCTTTTTTCTTTCCTTAGTATGAAGAGCAATTCTGAGCAAGGAGAGTCTCTTAGACACATTCCATCAAAGAGTATGAATCAGATGGAACATGTCCAGATCATTGCCAAACCAACCTAAGGCCTCAGGCTGTAATACATCATTCCCTTAGAGCTTGAAAAGGTTGTCTGCTAGGAAGTATCATCTATCAGGGCCTAGACGAGCTCTCTGACTCCCGAGTTCCCTTCTGAACTTAGTTTAATCAGTATCAACATGGCTGCAGGTAAAGAGGGTGGTATATAGGTATAACTGAATCACTTTGCTGTACAGCAGAAATTAACACAACATTGTAAATCAACTCTACTTCAATAGAAAAAAAAGAGGCGGGTGGTCAGTCAGCTGCTTAGGTTGATCCTTCAGGACCCCCCTAGGACAGCCACGTGGGCCGGAAATCTTTCTGAGCTGTTAATCTTAAGCAACTTTAAGCCTTCCATCAATCACACAGGCAGTACTTTGAACTGTTTTATGTTTTCAGAAATAAAATAAAAACCAGTTGTAATTTGGTGTGAATTTCACACGTGCACAAGCAACTACAAGGCTTGTTCTCTCTGCTTACCGCCACCAGGAAGTCTTAAGTACCCATTTAAACTGTTCTTCCCTCCAGCGTTTATTGCTGAGTCCTCTGGGCTCTGGGGAAAGGGCCTCCCTTGACTTCCTACTTATTCTTTGTTCTTTGATGTGTCTAACTGCACCTTGCTCTCTACCAGATGCTGAAAGACTAGACTGCCTGCAGAGAGGGCTCCATTTTAGAATGAACTGCAGCTACCTGGTAATTAGCCTCTCACCACTCTCAGCAGTTCTCTTTTTACCAGGAGTTGAACCCCCAGGAGGGTTATAGCTTGCCCAGTAATTTCTTCTGCCCTGCCCCAAAGGAGCTCTGTTTCCTAGTTCCCTGGGTGGTTTACACAGTGTAAATTTTGAAAGTATGTTCAACATCGTTTTTAGAAAACTGGTTGCATCTGACTATATTGGTAGATGAATAAGATATGTGTTGGATTTTTGCCGTTGTTTGTTGCAATGTCAGGATATTTGCATTAAAAAAATTTTTTTTAATTTATTTATTTTTGGCTGCGTTGGGTCTTCGTTGCTGCGTGGGCTTTCTCTAGTTGCGGTGAGCGGGGGCTACTCTTCGTTGCGGTGCGCAGGCTTCTCACTGCGGTGGCTTCTCTTGTTGTGGAGCACGGGCTCTAGGCACACGGGATTCGGCAGTTCTGGCACGCGGGCTCGGTAGTTGTGGCGCACGGGCTTAGTTGCTCTGCGGCATGTGGGATCTTCCCAGACTAGGGATCGAACCCTTGTCCCCTGCATTGGCAGGCGGAGTCTTAACCGCTCTGCCACCAGGGAAGCCCCAGGATATTTGCATTTTTAATGAAAAGTGAAACAGCCCTTTAAAAGGAGCAGTCCCAGGGTTTAACACTTAAAGGGTTCTGAGGTTTCTGGATGTAGCCTGCAGACAACAGGAATGGAGAAAGACTTACCTTCCTTTGGAAGGGTCCAAACTCTGTAAATGAGGTGTGGGCCTATTGCTGCTTATAAACAGAGAGCTGGATGGAGGTGAGGGAGTGTAGACCAAGATGCAGAACAAGATTTCTGCCCATCTTGGTGAGGCTCCTGCTCAGTGTCCCTGGATCTCCCTCGCTCCTTTAGGGACACCACACTGCTTACAATCGACTTGTTCACACCCTGTTTTCTAATCTCTTCTGCCTCTGACACCCTTCTCTTTTCCTCCTCTTCACCTGGCTAACTCCAACTCTTGCATCCTATCTTGGATTAGGTGTCCCCTCTGTTAAGAATCCATTATGCAGGGACTTCCCTGCTGGCGCAGTGGTTGAGAATCTGCCTGCCAGTGCAGGGGACACGGGTTCAAGCCCTGGTCTGGGAAGATCCCACATGCCGCGGAGCAACTAAGCCTGTGCGCCACAACTACTGAGCCTGCGCTCTAGAGCCCGCGAGCCGCAACTACTGAAGCCCACACACCTGGAGCCTGTGCTCCGCAATAAGAGAAGCCACAGCAATGAGAAGCCCGTGCACCGCATCAAAGAGTAACCCCTGCGCGGCAACGAAGACCAAATGTAGCCCCCCCCAAAATTAATTAATTAATTAATTAAAAAAAAACAATCCATTGTGCTATACCCTCACCCACGTTTCTGGGTTAGGTGCCCTTTGGATGTGATATCACATTACCCCCTGCATACAAGCTTAAAAACACACTTAGCCCCGACCACTGCGATCACCTGTTGATGCGCCTGCCTTTCCTGCCAGCCTATGTATTCCTTGGTGGTAATGCCTGAGTCTTGTTCACCTCAGTATCCCTGCAGTTCAGGAAAGTACCTGGCACAGAACAGGCGCTCAATATTGTGTGTTGAGTTGAAGGGGTGGTAGAAAGTGTCACAAAAGAGTAAAGGCATATACAGGAGGAAAAGGGCAAACGCATCAAAAGTAAGCCTGGAGTTTGCGCAGGGGAAAATTACAACAGGAAAACAAAAAGAACTGAAAAAAGAGAATAAAGAATGGAGAAAAATCATGTTAAAGGAGAGGGATCGACTTTTAAAATGTTTATTAGGGAGAAGGTTAAGACTGGTGAAGCAGTTCTCTGTCCCTGGTTTTTTGTGTAGTTGTTACGGTTGAGCCTTTCCTATAAAAATATGGAACCAGGGTTAACAAGACTGAAAGGCACCTCATTCACTTGCTACTGGAGGAATGATCATCAGACACTGGTTTCTATGAGGGGAAACTAATAGTCGTGTCTCTGATTCTTAATATTCCAGATTATGAATATTCAAATAAATGCTGCCCTTGTCAAAACAGACCCCCTGGAGTGGTCCAAATGCAAATAACTAGGTGACCATACATCAGAGTTTCTCCAGGACAGTCCTGGTTTACACCTGTTGTGACAATATAATAATTACTAGTGCCCTGTCAACCCTCAAAACCGTCCCAATTTGGATGATAAATTATATAGTCTCCCTATAAACAGTCAACATTTCTTGAGCTCTTCCTTTGGACCAGATACTGTGTAAAGTACTTGACAAGAATAGTCTCCTTACATGCTCACTATGACCCTTCTTTAAAATGGAGATGCAATTCACATGCCAGAGGATTCATCCTTTTAAAGTGTACAATTCAGTGGTTTTTAGTATATTCATTGTTGTACAACCATCACAACTATCTAATTCCAGAATATTTGCATCCTCCCCAAAAGAAACCCCATACTAGTTAATAGTCACTCCCTATTCCCCTCTCCCCCCCAGTCTCTGACCACCACCAATCTGTTTTCTGTCTCTATGGATTTGCCTGGTCTGGACATTTCATATAAATAGAATCATATAATATGTGGCCCTTCTGTGTTTGGCTCCTGACAGTCTTATTTTGCAACTGAAGAAGCGAAGGTTCAGAGAGATTAAATAGTCTGCGCAAGATTACCCCTCTAGCAGGGAGACAGGTCAGAACTAGAAGCAGCTGTGTCTGGCTTCAGAGCCCACATTCTCAGCCACAATGATGTGCTGCCTTCTCCTACGTATTGCAGGTACTCAGCACATTTTGGAACTCCCTTTTGGCCTTCTGTAATTGGGCACATTGCTTCCAAAATGACTCACAAATCTTCATTATTTGAGAATGGATTTCATGTTTGGAAAGAGTCAAAAGTCATAAAGAGCAAGTATGGTAACTAAAGTGGGCTATCAAGTTGAGTCATTGATATGGACTGAATTATCTCCCCCCCCCCACCCAGATTCATATGTTGAACTTCTAACCCCACTCCCCGTGTGATTAATCTGACTGTATTTGGAGATAGGACTTTTAGGAAGTAATTAAGGTTGAATGAGGTCATAAGGGTGGGGCCCTAACCTGATAGGACAGATGGCTTTATAAAACAGGAAGAGACAGGTCTCTCTCTCTCTCTCTCTCTGCTATTTTGTTGTCATCACCGGAGTTTATATAGTCATATTTTGGAATTAAAAAATGAGGCATAACTATAAAATCAGGAGAATGGGTGATTATTATCTGTGACTTCAAAAACAATTTCCTGAGGGGAGCATGAGAAATATTTTGAATGTGGGAATCAGCAGTGGAAACAGGAGAAGCATCTATAAGACTCTTTGTATGGCACTATGCTTTTAAATTTTACAATGTGTATTGTGTTTCTCTGGAAAGTATAACAAATATAAGGAAAAATTAAAATGGCCTATCATGCTACTGTTAATAATACACTGTTCCAGCTTATCCTTTTCTGAAACCTTAATTCTGTAGCCTACATTCTTTTGAAGTACACAGTCATTATGTGGATGCATTAGAATCTCTGTTATCTAATGTGATCAAAGGTGATTGTTGATCAGTTAATTGATAAAATTTGCCAAAGCAGAAAATCATAATAAATATGTACATTTACACACAAACACCTTAAACTTCTCACTTCGACATAAAACGTATACATTTATATTCATATGCCAAGCTTTTGATGCAGGGTCAAGGGCTTTTTGAGTAAGGACTTCTGATCGGTGTTTCCATTTTTCTTCTCTGACTCATACCCATAATGCATCATCTATGATTTCCAGTATTTGTTCATTTAATGTGGAAAAATTTGAGTACAGAATCCTTCCAGATTTTATCCCCCAATATTTTACTGCTGTCCTACCCAAAACTAATTTGACAGCATATTTTGGGGGATTCCCCCCTTATTGATTTTTTTTCAATTTAGTTTTCATAGAAACCACTCTTGTTATTAGTGATCATGATTCTTGTGATATACATACAATATAATTAAATTGTATAATTACAATAATAAGTAGAATTGTCAAAATATGTTCAAGAAAATAATTATTATCGAGCCTGAGACTCAGTCGATGGATGTAAAAGTGCAAAGTCATATTAGCTTACTAGCCATGAGCTTTCATCATGACTTAGGCATCTGTCAATGTTTTAAAGGGGGAATGGAAAGCATTCTCTGTGCGTTGTTGAGTTAAAGTTTATTAAGAGAGTTTCTACTGTCCCTGCTCATTTAGAAAAAGAATTCAGATATGTACAAACTAAAAAGGTAAAGTTCCCTTTAATCTAAACCCCTCTCCAGGAATAATGCTGTTAACGGTTTGGTATGTGTTCTTCCAGACTCTTCTCTCTCTATATCTATAAATATATGTGTGTATTACTTATGTCTTGTGATGTGCCAGGCATAGTACTAAGGCCTTGATGTGAATTATCTTGATTAATCCACACAACGACTCTGTAACATAATACTATTATTATCTCCATTTTACAGATGAGTAAACCAAGGCTCAGAACGGTTCAGTAATTTGCCCTAGGTCACATAGTAACTAATTTGTTCTTCCTCTTGAGAGGACTGTCCTGCTAATGCACATGAATCAAGTTAAATGTTTGGATCCATTCATCTATTTATTCAGTAAACATTTATGGAATGTCCACTCTTTTCCAATCACTGTATATAATGCCAGGTACTCAGACACATGGTTTCTGTCTTCAGGTACCTGGAAAAGGGAGATCAATCTGTGAGCTAAAACATTTGCCCCAATTCATCCAGTTAGTAAGTGGGTAGAGCAGGATTACAATAGAGGCTTGTTTTAATAAACTGTTATATGACAGCCCTATGTGCATAGAAGATTTGGTGGGCTGTTTTTTGGAAACAGTCACCTTGAATATTTATTGTTTCCATGAGAAGATGAGTTTGGAGCCCCAAGAAATCAGTGTCCAGTGGTTAAGACCGAGTTTGTAAGCTGAAGATTATAAATACAAGTTCTGAAAGGCTTTAAATTATATGTGTGTGTGTGTGATTTTTTTAAAGGCAAACACTGCTCTACTGTAATCCAAGGGAGATGAATATAAGACAAGGTTCAGGATTAGAGTTCCAATTCCTTGAGTGGGACGACCGGTGATAAATAATTTAGATCCACTAAGGAGCTTGATTAGAATGTTGAAAAGTGTCAGCTTAAACAAGAACAAGCAATGGAAAAGAGAATCAGAAGTCCAGAAAAGAGAAAATAGGAAAGTTGTATGTAGAGATATTATGAGAAAAATAATCATAACATAAAAGTCGAGGAATTGTTTGAAAAAAATTAAAGGCTGCATGTTAAGACAGAACCAAGACCTTACCTATTGTGCAACACATTCCACTAGGCTGGCCAATTTCAACGTACACTACGGAAGGTCGAAGGGAAATGCCTCTCCCGGAGATGTGGGTAGAGAGCTTGAGCCACATGAGCTCCTGACCTCCTAAGGCACAGATGCCAAAGACTTTTAGAGCCAGTTGGCAAGATGTACAGGGGTGGACGAATCAGGGGATTATTCTTAGAAACATGGTATGGGATCTTACAGAAGGGAGCAAAAAGGCAGCCTGGATTGGAAACCTTACAGGAATGGCTATATATTCTTTGTGACTGCAGAAACATTTAAATATACAAACACATGGAATGTGGCAGCATTGATGGCGACGATTAAGCACCTCAATGGTAAAAAAAAAAAAAAAAGAAAAAATGAGGAGGAAAAAGGAAAATCTTGAGTTTCTTAAATTGTTTGCAAAGAAACTGGAGTCTATGACGGAATTTGGTCCTCATGACTGAAACGTTTCTTTGGTGTTGGAAAAAGTATTGCTGTCTTCTCTCTCTCTCTTTAGAAAATTTTTTAATTCATAATAAAAATCCCGTAACAGCTCCTTGTCTGGAGGACTTTGAAAATAGGAGCGATTTCATCTGTCTGGAATGGTCTGTGTCAGGACTTGCCCTAGGCAAGGTTGCCACATAGGCAGAAGCGCCCCCTCCCTCCTCCCTCCCAGACATCCCCTCCCCCACTGCCCCCTAATGCCCTTCAAGCCCCCGAACCCCACCGTGGGCTGACCCCTTTTTCCTGGATCACAGCTCCAATGTGACCTCCCACATAAAATCAAACCCCCTTTCCCTCAGCTCTCTCTCCAGGCGCTAAGGATGCAGTAGCTTTCACCCTCTGCATCCTATTTGCATTTAAAAATAGGACCCTGGTTAACCCTCATGAATCTCAGTTGGTGGAGCTTTGGACTACGAAACCAAGTGGAGAGAAGTCCAAGGGAGAGGGGAGCATTTTGGGTCGTTGGGGGAAGGGGATGGGGGAGGTCGCCTTCCTGGAAGCTATTAAATCCCAGATGTGGGTTCTGTTCCGTGTGGGACTGCCTTGAGGGAGAGGGTGGGGTGTGGGAGGAGGGTGGCTGGACTCTCTGACCTCTCAAGGTTGGCATTAATTCTATGCGTCGGTGATTTCCAACTACATTTCCCTGCACCCAGCTTCCTTTGCAGCACCAGAGGCACCGCGTGACTTGGCTTTAACTAGGGGTTTTCAGCAGCGTGTCTTTGTGCCTATCAGCCAGGGCCCAATTTTCCCATCACCGTCCTCCCTGCAACTGCAACCCTCGGCTTCAGCAATGCTGGCTGAAGATCAGCTCCAGCCCCACTCAGCTCATAGAGATTTTCACAGAGAGCTCTTCACAGCTCCTATTCTCAGAGAAGCCTGAGAAAGGGACTGTTTTGTGCTCCCAGTGTATGTGGGCTTTACGAAGAAAAACAAATATGTGTGGCCTTATGTGAAAGGAGTATGCTAGATGCAGTTACGGTGGGAAAAGCTGTAGAATGAAATCTCCTCGTGGAGCTCGGAGGAGGAAGTTGGTCAATTTCATGTTGGATCAACCAACATTCAAGACCCCTAGTATGTGGCAGGCTCTGAGTTAGACCTGGTGAGTAACAAGAAAATTAAAGCAAGGCCCCTGCTATGAAGGAATTCAGTCTAACGGGGAAGATAGACATCCCGTGTGAGAAGTGCCATGTTTGAGGTAAGCAAGAGTGTTTGGGAGCACGGAGGTTGCCCTTGGCTCCCAAGCTCTCCCGGGGAGTGGCATCTGAGCTGAGTAGGAGGAAGCCAAAGCAAAGAAAGGTGGGAAGGGCGTTCTGTGTAGAAGGAATGACATGAGCAGAGGCATGGAGACATGAATCTACTTGACGTGTGGGGAAACATGAGCGGGCTGCGATTATTAGAAAGGAAGGGGGAAGGGCAAGACATGAGGCTGGAGGGGCAGGCAGGGCCACATGAGGGAAAGGGCCCAGGCTTCCTGCTAGGGAGTAGAGACTTTATCCTGAAGGGAGCCACTGAAGGATTTTAAGCAGGTCCGATTTGCATCTTGATTAAACTATCTGTCAATTTGGGGAAAATCTTTCAAATTGCCTGTGGGATGAATTGATGAAAGAATTCCACTGAAAGGGTAGATTTGCAGATCTAGCCATACGTAGCTAAGTGCAAGGCTGTCTTTTTCCAAGAGGGTTTGTCATTAATCTGAGGCTTTTTAAGAGGTACCGCTAAAACAATCTACAGATAGATGCATGTATTTATGTGTAAAACTCAACAACATTTGGGAGGATACAGGGCCTGAAAACAGTGCTTAAAGGAAACTGAAGAGAGTCTAGGTGCTTCTACCCTTTATTCCACACTGCAGCAACAATATCAGCTTAGGATCACAAACTGTGCTATGGTCTCTTTGTTTTGTTTAGCAAAAGTCATCCGGGAAGGCGCTGTTTAACCTGAGTTGCAGCCATCTAAATCTTGCTGAAAAGGAATATTTTGGATTAGAATTCTGTAGCCATTCTGGAAATAATGTAAGTTGGTTTCATTATAGGGTTCTTTGTGTCTAGAATTGCTTCTAAATGCAGCTTGCAGCTAGGTATGCAGGGCTCAAACCCCCAACTGCAAAAGGAAAAACCATTTAAACCCTTGAAAAATGAGTGGATTTAATAACTATTTCCCCTCCTTGTCTATGAAAAGTCACCTCCGTTTGCCAAGCACAAACTCTTCCACCGTCTGCTCCTCTTTTGTCACTGTGTGAAGAGGTCTCTGTGCTTTATTCTGACTTTCCAGAGGCTGGACCTCAACCTCCAAACTGAAGACTCCTAACCTCACCAGTAGTATTCGGGAATGCTCCTTGCCCCTCTCTCACATCCTAACATTCCCGATGTTCTGCCCGCTGTGTCCTGCCTTGGCGGATCTGTTATCTGGCTCCTTCCCAGATAAGGCTCATTATGACTATTAAGCTGGCATTTGGGGGCTGTAGGATTCAAATGTGGAGCCAAATGCCTTCATTAGTCTTTGTGGCAACTAATGAGCCTTGTATATGACACCTCTGTCATCCTCCTGAGGCAGGGGAGCAGTGACTCAAATGTCAACAGCAAAGAGCTTATAGATCAACAATGTGCACTGTCATTGGGAAAATAGAAGGGGACAGATTGAGTGTGGTGGAAGCACAGCATTTCTTTGACGTTGCTGTTTCTTACTATCTTTAGAAGTCTAAAGAGTCTTGATATTTGTTTGTTTCATGTTGACTTTAATCTGCTACCAAAAGAAAACAAAAAACAAAAACTCAGTGCCATGTTCTATCAATTCTTTCATTAATGTTATTACAGGTCTGGTTGGAACTTCTGAAGTCCATTACGAAGCAAGTAAAAAGTAAGTATGGAAAATCACTTAAGGAATAGAATTCCCAGTTACAACTTGAAAATATTTCAACAATACCACACTGTTCCTCGCCTTAATATAAGGGGAGAAAAGGGCTTTGATGTATTATTTTAATCCTTCATCCATCCAGTAAATTTAGCAGTTTAAAAATATCATTTTAACTTTGCCTGAGATGAGGAAAATCAGGCTGCTGGATCTTTGAGTAAATTTTGAGAACGCTGGTAATAACAGCGCTCTGTGGATTGGCTCTAGGAATACATCTCTGACTCTAGACCTGCAAATCTTCGAGCATCCTTGATGTCAAGCAGCAATGCCATTCACCTTCTTCCAGGAGGTGTTTCAGTTTAATCCCATCACAGACATTGTCCATCCAATTCAGGTCATATTTGAGTGCCTACTATGCATGAAATATTCCCCCGAACCCTATATTTCACAATCTAGTGTGGTGGTTCTCAAATTTCAGTGTGTATTAGGATCACGGGCCGGGAGGAGGGGGCAGTTCTTGTTAAAATGCATATTCCTGGGCCTCATCCCCGAGTTGGGGGCCAGCAACCTGAATTTTTAACGAATTCCATAGGTCCTTCCGCTGCAGGTGGATTTCAGTCCACACTTTGGGAAAGGCTGTTTCGTGTCACTTCCCCCTCCTGCTCTCTAAGTGTTGGTGTCTCCCACAATTCTGTCTTTTCCCACCACGTACTGATAATCTGTCACATGATCCCAACAGCTTCCCAACTGACTCCCCCCAATCCATCATGTACACTACTCCCAAAGGGAACTATTGCAAATACAAACCTGACCACATCAGTCTCCTGCTTAAAATGCTTCCATGACTCCCTATTGCCCTTAGAATAAAGTCCAAACTCTTTAACATGGTCCTCAAAGCACTGGACTCTGCCTGCCTTTCTAGCCTTTACCTCTGCCTCTGACCATTTCATACTCCTACGTCTCCTAATCTGAACAAAACTAACTTCAGGTGTAGGCTTCTCAGATAAAATAGAAGTTGCCCAACTAAATTAGAATTTCAGATCAACAAAGACTAATTTCTTTGTATAAGTATGTCCCAGGCAATCATTGTATATCTGAAATTCAAATTTAACTGGGAGTCCTATATTTTTATCTGCTAAATCTGGCAGCCCTACTCAGATGTCAGCTCTTCCAGGAAGCCTTCCTTGACCTCCTCCAAACTCTTTTCTCCCTCTTGTGCTTACCCAGTACTCGGGGCTTATAACACTTTGTGGTGCTGTGATTGTCTGTCTAGATGTCTGCCTCTTCTACCAATCTTTGAGTGCTTAACTGTATTTTTATTTCCAGGAGCCTCTAGTACAATGCTTAGCATACAATAGGCACTCAACAAATATTTACTGAATGAATGGTGTTAATGCTGCATGTGTATATTTGCTTTTGATACAGAAAGTTTCTTATTTTCAAATGCAAGTAGGAGTGAAGGCAAGTAGATATGTTTTCTTCATGTAGATTTTAAGATACACAGAGGCCTCAGTCCCTACTACTTCTAGTTCCCTTTATGAATCCTTGAGCCAGCTGATATTCCCCTGCCTCTATAGCTGGGCCCTTCTCTCAGCCAGGAATGCAGAATCCCAAGTAGCAAGTGGTATATTTTTCTAAATGGAACACTTCTTAAGAGAGGACACAGTAGGCCCCAAACGAGGCATACCTTTACAAAAAGAAACTCAAAGAAAGAGAAGGGAGGAAGAGGGGCAGGAGAACTTTCCCAACTGTTATCCACATAGAGGCACAATTCAAAAATAACATCTCACAAATGTGAAAGATTGAAATTTAAATGAAAAGTCTGTGAGAGGGAGTGATGGGGAGAGGAGGGAAGAGGAGAGGGGAGTGTGTGTGTGTGTGTGTGTGTGTGTGTGTGAGAGAGAGAGAGAGAGAGAGAGAGAGAGAAGACCTGTAACTGTCGTGATGGACATTTAAACAAAACTTATGGAGATATTGTGTTTTAAGATCCTAAGGAGGTTGTTTTCAAATTTATGGTGAAATTTTTCCCAGTGGACCCTGGACATCTGCGAGAAGAGCTTACAAGGTATAGTACTTGCATGATGCATGATGTTACTTAATCATTATTCTCCATTTATCAGGGAATGGGCTTCTAGCCTTCTTTGGAAGGCTTGGCTCTCAGTCACTCTCTGGGAGATGGTAAGAAGTTGGTGAGAAGGAGGGCCTGGCTGGTCCCCAGTGTTAATCTTCCAAAGGATAGGGACTTCAGGGAGAAGGAAGGGTGGTGTTCTAAAAGTGGTAACCAGCCTGGGTGCCCACTTGGGGGTTAAGCCATTAACTGCTACAACAGTTAGAGTGTTTGCCTTCATTGCATCTGTGTTCTAATCAAAGGGCAGCTTGACAGCTAAGTTCCCTGCTTACTGAAAACGGTTGTGTGCACGTGTGTGTGTGTGTGTGTGTGTGTGTGTTTGTGTATATCCCATAGGTAGAAAGTGATGATGACATACACTTATAAAACCTTTTTGAAAGTAGAAAAGTAAAAAATATAAAGAATAATTCAATAAATTATTTTGCATAATTATAAATTATTGATATTTTATTGTACTTATTAATAATTACAAATGATTAATAATTTATATAAGTAAAATATTTTTATACTTACAAAAAATTAAAAAGCTAAAAAGTATAAAACATTTAAAAGTATTTTTATATTTATAAAAATGCCCTTTAAAATGACAATGTAAACCTACTTCTTCAAAAATACTTTGTCAACATAACACCCCCGCAAACCTTACTCTGCTTTCTAGACTTCAGACTCCAGACTTCTACACATAGAAGGGATGTAAGAGATAATCTAGTCCAGACCTTTTGGTTTCCAGATGTGGAAAAATAATCTAGTCCAGACCTTTTGGTTTACAGATGCGGAAACAGGTCCTGGGAACTAGAGTGACTTGATCAAGGTCACAGCGTGTTGGCAGTTATTCTACCTGAAATATTCCCCATCATGGTTCATGGCCAATTTTTCTTCACCCTTTTTGTAAAGGGGGGGAGTTCTTTTCTGAGGGGTCTTTGTAGAAGTCACTTTTAAAAAGTCAGTCTCTCTCTCTCTCTCCCAATCCTCTCCAAATTTGTGAGTTGTAGGCCCTTTTCCCAGATAACTTGATGTCTTGGTATCTCTATCAGTTTGCCTTTGCTAACTCATTTCAGTCCAGTCTCAAATTGTAACCAGTTTTGATGGAGATAAACTTTCTCTGGGAAAAAAAAAAAAGAATGAGAAAATCAATGTGATGATAAATGATTCATCAGCTGTTCAGAGGAAGGATTTGGTATTTGCAGCAGGCAGCTGCCTTCTTAACAGCAAGGAATGTGTCAAATGACAAGAAGGTTACTTTCTTTCTTGCTAGGAGTAAAATGAAATTCACATCCCCTTTAGCAATTGAGGCTGATTATTCTCATTTACATCTATATTTGAAAGCAGGTAATGGCAACGGTTAGACTTCCTTTATTTTTTCCCCATTGGTCCATTTGAGAATACTTAACTGTAGTTGACTTTACAAGGATGCCTTTTTGGGGCCAATACGTGAGTTTCTCAGAGTGGTGTGCAAATATAACTTTTCTAACTGAATCATTTCTAATCCATTAAGAGAGATCACAATTTGAGGGATTATAATGAATGGCTTTGTAAATTGAAGAATCACCTACTAATTTACCTGTTTTTTCCCAGTCTGCATTTTCATCTATCACGTGCAATTAATTCTGGTTCACCACATTGCCTTCAAGTCTTAACTGGTTTAAAAAAATCTAGATAGAACTTTATTCAGAAAATTACATCTTATATAGGGAAATGCCCACAGTAGATAGTAAATGTTTTAATATATAAAATAAAACATTGGAACCAATTTTGAACCAAGAAGGAACATAGTCAGCAGTAGAGTCTTAATTATACACATCTTTTCAAAAGTTGATTGCCTTTGATAAGGGCTTAAAAGTGTGGGACAAATGCCATCTGTTTTGCAAAGCTCTGGATACCAATGTGTACTTCATGGGTCCCTGATTATCAGTAGGAAAAAAAGTAGTCTGGCTTCATTCCATTCAATACACAGTAATTCCATCCCTGCTCTGTGCAAAGGGCTAGGCTGGGCTCTGGTGATATGGAGACGGTGGTCCAGGTGAAGGGGCAGAATCATGGCCTCAAGTTCTTGATTTCTGAAACACAGTCTTTTGGATAGGAGGCAGCCTAGAATTGAGAGGCAGACCTGAGGTCTTGCCACAGTTTCACTGTCTTGGGGTGATATGACTCTGCCCAAATCGCCTAACCTCTGTCTTTCCGTAATTGGAACATGCGGTGACGATGCCAGCCTTCTAAGTTGTTACGATAGTGAGTACTTGATAGCATTTTGTAAACAGAGCAGTACTGGCCTCCTGAGTAGGCTTATTCTTGCTGAATCTCCCTTTCTCTCTGGCTGGGTATGTGGCTTTGCTACGTGGCAGAAATCACCAGAGGATGGTTGGCCAACTCCCTCAAGTTGGCGGGAGGATTTGGCCGGGGTGATTCCTAATGGCTGTGAGGCTTGCTGAAGTGCTGGATCAGCCGAGGTGTGGTCTAGTGCTGGTTAGGGGCCGAAGCAAAGCCTATGCCTTACTCACCACCCCCAAAAGGCATCTCCCTGACTGGGGGCACCGTGTCTTTTTTGAAACATCTTGGATCTGGGAGAAGGGAAATGCTTCTTTCTTGTTCCTGTTTCTTCCTCAAGAGATTTCCCCCCACTTCTTTGCAGGTATCTTTTTACTCTTCAAATAAAGAAGGATTTGGCTCTGGGAAGGCTTCCATGCAGTGACAACTGTACAGCGTTGATGATCTCTCACATCTTACAATGTAAGTAGCAAATGTCGGCTTCGGGGCCTATCAGCCAGCTAGAGAACCAAGCAAAGAGGCTAAGTACCCTCAACGTCCCTATCATCGTGTTAGGACTTCTCTGTAGAGGAGAGAAAGCCTGGATGAGATATATAGAAATGGCATGGTCCAGTAGAAAGAGGCTCGTTACTGTAGTCATTGAGATTTGGATTCAAATCCTGTTTCTACGTTCTAACTGTTGTAGCCTTGGGTGAAGTCCCCTCAGCTGTCTTTGCCTGAGTTCCCTAGTCCTTAAAAGAGTGACAAGAATGCCTTCTCACAGAGCAGTTATGTAGATGAAAAGTAAATGCTGATTTTCTTCTATCTCGGTCTAACCTTGCCCTCCCACTGCCCCGGGCTTGCTCTCCAGGAGCTGGTCTGGACTAATCTGGGCATGAACTTTGCTAGGCCGGCCCCACTCCCTCTGCTTGCCCCAGGATCCATTTCTGGTACGTGCTTTCTGCGGCACATTGTCACGTTTAATGTGATTCCCATGTTGCTCTTTATCATGATTCCAGAGAACAAAGCACAGAGTACAGCAGGTGGAGAGAGACTAAAAGGGAAAAAGGCCCCAGGCGTCTATTAGAGTTCCCCAGATCCTAGCAGCCACGTCGTTGGACTAGGCTGAGTAATGCAGGCAGGGAAAAGAGGCCCGGGGAACAGTGGGGCCTGGCCTGGGGAGGGGGTGAAGCTGGGCACGTCAGGCTGCTCCTGTACCCCCGAGGGCAGGATTGAGGCAGCTGGAAATAGTATGTCTTCTTCTAGGGCTGGCTGGACTTCCTCTCTCTTCTAGAGAGGCCATCCAAGAATAGGCTGTTCCTTACTGTTCCTGAAGGATCATAACTTCATTTTTTTGTTTCATAAGTTCATTTTTGACCTCTATCCACTGCCTTCCTGACAGTCCAGAAATGGTAGATTTCTGATTTCACTGGGAACTCCAGAATGAAGGGCTTGGATAGAGACAGTATCTGAATCAGTGTTTACCAAGTGACTCATAAGTGAGACAGGATGAGAGCCCAGGATCTCAGGAAGGCAGTGAGAGCAGTAGTTATCAGGGAAGGCTTATGGATGAGATGGCTTTTGCGCTGGGCCTTAAAATGATGCATAGGAATTGGATATGTAATGATAAGCAGAGAAAACAGAAAAGAAAAAAAGGTGATGGTACAAGAAGAAGTATATACAGAGGATGCAGCTCAAGTACAGCTCGAGCATAGGGTCTGTTTAGGAGAGGTGGCAAGAAACTAAGCATCATTTTGAAGGGCCTTGAATGCCAAGGACACTAACTATATGTCCAGTATTGTGCTTGGGGTGGGGTTGGGAGATGGGGTAAGGCAGGTGGAGAAAACAATATTGGAAGACTTATCCTTCTCCATTAGCTGCCTGTTTAAGGCAGCAGTCAGAGGATTGGGGCTCCCCAGACAGCCTCTGGTGGGGGAGCCCCATTTCATTCTTAATAGTTCAACATTATGGATTTGAGCATTCCCTAGTGGCCATTTCAGGCATAGCACAGAACGCTTCAGCTTTTCTAGAGGATATTTTGTTTGTCAATAGAAGCTCTTTCCATAGAAAAAAAGCTAAAGTTTCAATGAGTCAGCTCTTCACAATCCATCCAGGTCAGATTCTTTCACTGGTTGCTAAGACAGTGTGCAGAACACAGTCAGGCTGCTCATTCGTTTGCTCATTTATTTATTCATCTAATATGTATGTTCTAGGCATTCAAGAACCTCCACATTCTGACCTCGTCTGCTTAAATCTCTCTTACACACCCCTCTGGCTCTAGCCAGACTCTTCCTCTCAAATACAGTTTGTACATTCCAAGTGAAGCCTCCCTGTTATGAATGCCCTTAGTACAGTAACTCTTCTTTGTCATTCATTCAGCAAATTTTATTAAGTACCTACCACATGCCAGGTACTGGGAACATAGCAGTGAAATAAAAAGATCCTTGCTCTCGTGGTGCTCACATTTTGGCAGTGGAGGACAATCAGACCAAAATAAAGAAATATATAATGTAAGTTTGAAAGTGATAAGTGCACTGGAGAAAATAAAGTATGGAAGGGAGAGAGGGAAATTCGGGGGGTGGGTACTGAATTTTTAAATAAGGTGGTCAGGGTAGGCTTCACTGTGAAGGTGATAGTTAAACAAAACTTGAAGGAGGTAAAAGACCAAGCTATGCAGAAATCTGGTGGAAGGGAGTTCCAGGCAGAGAACATCCAGTGCAAAGGGCCTGAGGTAGGAGCATGCCGGGAGTATTCAAGAAACATTAAGCAGGCTTTGTGGATGGCTGGAACTGAGGGAGAGAGGGAGACAGTAATCATGGAGGGCCTTAAAAGCATATTAAAGACCTAAGACATTACTCTAAATGTGATGGGAAGCCACTGTAGCATTTGAAACAGAGGAGTGAAATGATCTGAATTAGGTTTTAACTACATCATGTTAGCTGCTGTGGTGAAAACAGAAATTTGTAGCGAGTAGTAAATAAGCCATAGTGATCTAACGTACAGTATAATAAATATAGACAATGATATTGTACTATAATTATGTAATGTGATAAATACTGCTACAATGGCAATCATATTGCAATCTATAAATGTATCAAAGTAACACACTGTACACCTTAAATTGCTGCAATGTTATATGTCAAATTTATTCAATTTTTAAAAATGAGAGAAAATAGACCTTATGAGGGATGGTGGAAGTGGGGAGACCAGATAACAGACGACAGCAGGAGAGAGAGAGAGATGATGGTAGTTTGGACCAGCGTGGTAACAGTGAAGGTGCTCACACCACGTGCTGCCTTCTATCACTAATGATATTTACTCATTTGTATGTCATAGTTCTCTTCCTAGATTGTCATAGTCCTGCATGGAGAGAAAAAAGAAGCATGGTCTTATGTGTTCCTATGTTTTCCTTAGGGTCAACGTAAGGTCTTGTGCTTAATACTTGTGCTTAATAAACAGAAAGATTGGTGTGTGTGTGTGTGTGTGTTTAATTTATTTTTTAAAACAGCTCTATTGTGGTATATGTGCATACCATAAAATTCACTCATTTTAAGTCTGTAACTCAATGGTTTTTAGTAAATTTACAGAGTTGTGCAACCATTACCACAAGCCAGTTTTCAAACATTTCCATCATGCCAAAAGAGCTCTCTCATGCCCATTTGCAGTCACTCAACCACTAATTTAATTTCTGTTTCTATAGATTTACCTTTTCTGGACATTCCATATAATAGGAGTGATAAAATATGTGGTCTTTTGTATCTGGCTTTTTTCACTCAACACAATGTTTTTGAAATTTATGCATTTTCTAACATGAATCACAGCAGTTTGTTCCTTTCTATTGCTGAGTAGTATTCCATTTTATGGGTATACCACATTTTATTTATCTATTTACTTGGCCAGGGACATTTGGATTGTTTCCAGTTTAGCTATTATGAATAATGTTATGAATATTCATGTACAAGTCTTTGTGTGGACACATGTTTTCATCTCTCTTTGGTAGATTTCTAGGAATGTAATCGTTTCGTCTTAAGGTAAATTTGTGTTTAACATTTTAAGAAACTGCCAAACTGTTCTCCAAATTGTTACAATAAAACCAGAAATGTATGAGGTTTCCAATTTCTCCACATCTTCACTAAAATTTGGTATTGTCTATCTTTGTGATTATGGTCATTCTAGTGCAATGGATCTCATTGCAATTATAATTAGCATTTTTCTAATGACTAATGATGTTGAGCACCTTCTCATCTGTTTATTAACCATTCCTATGTTTTCTTTGGTAAAATGCCTATTCAAATTTTTGCCAATTTTAAAATGGGTTGTCTTATTGAATTTTAAGAGAGTTTTATATATTCTTATTAAAAATCCTTTATGAGATATATAATTTGTGAAATTTTCTTCCAATCTGTGGCTTGACTTTTCATTTTCTTTGTTTGTGTGTGTCTGTGTTATTTTTTTTTAATTGAAGTATAGTTGATTTACAATGTTGTGTTAGTTTCAGGTGTACAGCAAGTGATTCAGATATATAGATATATATATATCTACATATAGATATATATATAGAGATAGATACATAGATATACATATACATACTTTTCAGATTCTTTTCCATTACAAGTTATTACAAGATATTGAATATAGTTCCCTGTGCTATACAATAGGTCCTTTCTGTTTATCTATTTTATATATAGTAGTATATGTCTGTTAATCCCATACTTCCAATTTATCCCTTCTTCCCCCTGACTTTTAATTTTCTTAATGCTGTCTTTTGGAGTGTGACAGTTTTTAATTTTGATGGAATTCCTCTTTCTCAATGTGTTTTAGTCAACTATGCTTTTGGTGTTGCATCTAAGAACTTTTTGCCTAACTTAAGGTCAAAAGTTTTTCTCCTAAGTTTTCTTCTAGAACAACTTTTTTAGGTTTACCTCTTAGGCTTAGGCCTATGATCCATTTTGAATTTTTTGTATGTTTGTATGGTGTATGGTTGTGAGGTAGGAATTCAACTTCATTTTTTTTTTTTTGCGTGTGGATGTCCCTTTCTCCCATTTGTTGAAAAGACTATTATTTCCCACATTAAATTGTCTTGCCATCTTTATCAAAAACCAACTGATCATAGATGTAAGGGCTTATTTCTAGATTCTCAACTATGTTCCATTGATTTATATGTGCTTATGCTATTACCACACTGTTTTGTTTACTGTAGCTTTGTATTCAGCTTTGAAATAGAGGTGTATATTCTCCAACTTTGTTCTTTTTCAAAATTGTTTTGGTTGTTTTGCATCCTGTGCATTTCCATGTTAATTTTAAGATCTTTTGTCAACTTCTACCCCCAAGTTTGGTGGGGATTGCATTGAATTTATAGATCAATTTTGGAAGAATTACCATCTTAACAATATTGAGTCTTCTAATCCATGAATCTGAAATCTCTCCATTTATATAGATCTTTTAAAAATTTCAGCAATGTTTTGTAATTTTCAGAACACAAGTTTTAAATATCTTTTGTTAAATTTATCGGTCTTTTATTTTTTATATGCTATTGTGAATGGAATTGTTTTTCTAGTTTTCTTATTTGATTATGCATTGCTAGTACATGAAAATCCAATAACTTTGTATATTGACCTTCTATCTTGCTACCTTGCTGAACTATCTATTACTTCTAGTAGCTTTTTGTGGAGGCCTTAGGATTTTCTACACACAGAACCATGGTGTCTGATTGCACTGACTAGAATCACCAGTAGACTGTTGGATAGAAGTGGCAAGAGCAGACATCCCTGTCTTGTCCCTGGTCTTAAGGGAAAGCACTCAGTTTCTCACCATTTAGTATTATTATGATGTTAGCTGTAGGTTTTCCAACTTTATCAGGTTGAAGAAGTTCCCTTCAATTTTTTGTTTGTTGAATGTTTTTACCTTGAATTGGTGTTGGATTTTGCCCAATGTTTTTTCTGCATCTATTGATATGATAATGTATTTTTGGTCCTTTATTCTATTAACATAGCATATTACATTAATTAACCTTCACGTGTTGAACTGATCTTGCACTCCTGGGATAAATCCCACTTGGTCATGATGTATAATTCTTTTTTATATGTTGCTGGATTCAGTTGACTAGTATTTTGTGGAGGATTTTTGCCTTTGTATTCATGAGAGATATTAATCTGTAGTTTTCTTGTGATGTCTGTGTCTGATTTTGGTATCAGAGTAATACTGGCCTCATGAATGAGTTGGTAAGTGTTCCTTACTCTATTTTCTGGAAGAGTTTGTGAAAAATTGGTATTTGTATCTTATCTGAATATTTGATAGTATTAACTAGTGAAACCATATGGGTGAGCCTGATTAAGTTTTAATGAGAGTTGTACATTTATCAATTTGGGCAAAAAATAAATAGATAAAAGAGCCATTGATTTGGTCTTTTTAAAAAAGCTTGTTATATAAAGATTTTCATTCTAATGTGATTTTGAAATATACAAATACACTTCACCTATCTAAAAATGAGCACGCCATCTGTCTAAAACACAATAGAAAACCAAGACAAAAGAGAAAATAACTTTCTAGTACTCAAAACTGATGCCCCCATGTCCATGAATTTTACTCAATAGGAGAGCACCACATGATTCCATGGAGAGTCTATTTACTCTTATAATTCATAAAATGCTAACAGGTTTGGATATCTGCATTCCCTTTTATTCATGTTAAAATGTGAATTTTAATTGTAAAAATTGTTTTGGGTGCCCATTTTATGGTAGATTAGAAGTCACAATTTGGAACCAAGTAGAGACTTCTTCAGGGGAAGTCAATGACCAAGAAGTGATTCCTATTAATCTGACAGAGAGGGAAAAGGCATAAAAATTACAAAGAACACACAAGAATTCAAAAATCCAAACAGTTTCAAGCCGTTTACTGTAGGGGCAGATAATCCTATATACCTCAATTGCCTTTGTAGGCACAGTGCTATAATAGATGTTTATAACAATAAATTGGATACATCTAGAATAGATTATGAGCAGGGATAAACTTCCAGTGATTTGGAAAAGTGAGAATAATTTCCAGAATTATTCACCTACTGGGGATTCCATATAGCAGGGTTTTACTAGATTCCCAATGTACAGAGTGAGGAATGGCTGTGACTGGCTTGCATTAGAGTTGGCATTTGTATTCTCCTTTCTTAATAATGCCTGATCAAGGCAGAGTGAGGTTAGGGGGCTGAATTAGTTTGTTAGGGCTACCATAACAAAATACAACAGACTAGGTGACTTCAAGGACAGAAATTTATTTTCTCACACTTCTGGAGGCTAGACATCCAAGATTGACGTGTCAGCAGGTTTGGTTTCTCTCGTTGGCTTGCGGATGGCTGCCTTCCTGATGAGTCCTCACCCAGTCTTTCCTCTGTGTACCTGCATTCCTGGTGCCTGGTGTCCAAATTTCCTCTTCTTATAAGGACACCAGTCAGATTGGGTTAGGGCCCACTCTACTGCCTCATTTTTAAAATAATCACTCCTTTATAGGTCTTGTCTCTGAATACAGTCACATTCTGAGGTACTGGGGGTTAGGATTTCAATATATGAATTTGAGAGGGAGGTCACAGTTCAACTCATAACAGAGACTGATCAGAAGTAGAAGAGATCATAAACAGAATGTGGGAGAAGAAAATAACAAAATATTCATCTATGATCCTGGAGCCTGTGAGACCTACGCTGTGTCTGTGACTTCATAGCAACCCACTGCTTCTTATTTGAAGAAGAACCAGTTAGTTTCTCCCCCACCACCCATATCCTGAAACAAATATACATATATTCAGGAGGTCTAGGGCTGCACTGGCTGCAAAGAAAGGGCTGTTTGGGGGAGGTCAGAGGGTCTGCTGGGTGCTCCATTGCTTAACTCATCAATGGTAATGTAAAAAATGTCACTTTACTGTCATGCAGCAGAACTGGGAGACTTTCATGAAGAAACAGATAGGAAATATTTGGCACAAACCCGGTACTTACCGAACCAAGAGGATTTAGAGAGCAAGATCGTGCACTTCCATCAGAAGCACATGTAAGTACTTTCCCTGGCATCTGCTTCCACCTATTCTACCGGCAGGGAAGACTGAAGCTGAGGACAGACTCTTAAAAGCAAGTCTTTAAGTCAGAGAAACTTCAGGCTCAAGAAAACACTGACTTCCTCTTCAAGCTCTTGGGGTAGAGGTGTCATTCTTTTTTTTTTAGGCGTCATTCTTGCTGCATTTATTAGGCTCATAAATTCTTTCCCCTTGCAGTGGCAAGAGCCCAGCTGAATCTGACATTCTGCTACTGGACATAGCGAGGAAGCTGGACATGTACGGCATCAGGCCGCACCCCGCCAGTGATGGTGAAGGGATGCAGATCCAACTGGCTGTTGCTCACATGGGCGTACTGGTGTTACGGGTAACAGCTCTTTTCCTTTAAAGTCTTCAGCTTTGGGTGTTATCTTGGCTCAAACTTGAATGTCCATTCTCAAGGTGACCCCACCCCTCAGTCTTACCACCAGCAAGAAAAGGAGGCAGTGCTTGGAAGAGTTTAGGGTAAAAGTCCCCTCTCCTTGACGTGCTTTGCTTCCATTTGCAGTCTGGAACTGACTGTTTTGATTCTCAGGAGCTCACACATTAGATCAGGCCAGCGTGGTGAAGAGATGAAATCAAGAGGCTCTTTGGAACTTTTAGACCCTAAATAAGAATACAGGTTTTTGGCATCCTAAAAGCTTAGGCTGTGACATAAAGTGCATTCAGCCTGTCCAAATCCACCAGAAACAACCTGAAGGGTTGTTCTCATTCAGTTAGCAGTTTTGTTGGAGGTGCCCAGTGCCAGCTAGTAGGGAATTAGCGACCAACCCTGAAAGCAATGGTTGCTGTTTACCGACTCATCCTTTTCCCAGGACTCTGTTTTCCAGAGAGGGCTCTCTCCATCACCATTAATCCTCAATCCTTGGAATGTGACCAGAACATATTTTTCAACAGTTTTTCAGTCTATTTGGACTTCTTATATCTGTGAACATTCAATGAATTTAGATCCAAGTTAAGGTTTAAGAAGCTTCAGAACGATAGGCAGATACCTAGACAGGTTTTGGAATGAATCACCTGTGACAAAGAAAGGGATGGCTTCAGACCCACTGACCCCCAGGACCGAATTAGAGTACTGAAATAAGTCACAAAGCAGATCAAGTACAGACTTGGCAACACCAATCTTAACCTTCTAATTTATTTGGTTATAAACTTTACAGCATGAGAGCCACACTGATGGACAAAACACCCAATGGATCACAGGCACACCTGTTCACCCAGGAAGGAATTTTTACCCAGTCCACTCAAACCCTGATTCTTTTTTATTTTTATTTTTTTTAGATAAGCAACAAAGATATATTATATAGCTCAGGGAAATATAGCCATTATCTTGTAATAACTTTTTTTAAATTTTATATTGCAGTATAGTTCATCAACAATGTTGTGTTAGTTTCAGGTATACAGCAAAGTGATTCAGTTATACATAAACATGTATCTATTCTTTATTTTATTAATCTTTTTTAACATCTTTATTGGAGTATAATTGCTTTACGATGGTGTGTTAGTTTCTGCTTTATAACAAAGTGAATCAGCTATACATATACATATATCCCCATATCTCCTCCCTCTTGCGTCTCCCTCCCTCCCTCCCTATCCCACCCCTCTAGGTGGTCACAAAGCACCAAGGTGATCTCCCTGTGCTATGTGGCTGCTTCCCACCAGCTATCTATTTTACATTTGGTAGTATATATAAGTCCATGCCACTCTCTCACTTCATCCCAGCTTACCCTTCCCACTCCCCGTGTCCTCAAGTCCATTCTCTATGTCTGCGTCTTTATTCCTGTCCTGCCCCTAGGTTCTTCAGAACCTTTTTTTTTTTTAGATTCCATATATATGTGTTAGCATACGGTATTGGTTTTTCTCTTTCTGACTTACTTCACTCTGTATGACAGACTCTAGGTCCATCCACTTCACTACAAATAACTCAAGTTTGTTTCTTTTAATGGCTGAGTAATATTCCATTGTATGTATGTGCCACATCTTCTTTATCCATTCATCTATCAATGGACACTTAGGTTGCTTCCATGTCCTTGCTATTGTAAATAGTGCTGCAATGAACATTTTGGTACATGGCTCTTTTTGAATTATGGTTTTCTCAGGGTATATGCCCAGTAGTGGGATTGCTGGGTCATATGGTAGTTCTATTTTTAGTTTTTTTGTTCTTTTTTAAAATTTATTTATTTATTTATTTTTGGCTGTGTTGGGTCTTCGTTTCTGTGTGAGGGCTTTCTCTAGTTGCGGGAAGCGGGGGCCACTCTTCATCGCAGTGCGTGGGCCTCTCACTATCGTGACCTCTCTTGTTGCGGAGCACAGGCTCCAGACACGCAGGCTCAGTAGTTGTGGCTCACGGGCCTAGTTGCTCCGCGGCATGTGGGCTCTTCCCAGACCAGGGCTCGAAACTGTGTCCCCTGCATTGGCAGGCAGATTCTCAACCACTGCGCCACCAGGGAAGCCCTATTTTTAGTTTTTTAAGGAACCTCCATACTGTTCCCCATAATGGCTGTATCAATTTACATTCCCACCAACAGTGTAAGAGGGTTCCATTTTCTCCACACCCTCTCCAGCATTTATTGCTTGTAGAGTTTTTGATGATGGCCATTCTGACTGGGGTGAAATGATACCTCATTGTAGTTTTGATTTACATTTCTCTAATGATTAGTGATGCTGAGCATCCTTTCATGTGTTTGTTGGCAATCTGTATATCTTCTTTGGAGAAATGTCTATTTAGGTCTTCTGCCCATTTTTGGATTGGGTTGTTTGTTCTTTTGATATTGAGCTGCATGAGCTGCTTGTAAATTTTGGAGGTTAATCCCTTGTCAGTTGCTTCATTTGCAAATATTTTCTCCCATTCTGAGGGTTGCCTTTTCATCTTGTTTATAGTTTCCTTTGCTATGCAAAAGCTTTGAAGTTTTATTAGGTCCCATTTGTTTATTTTTATTTTTATTTCCATTTCTCTAGGAGGTGGGTCAAAAAGGATCTTGCTGTGATTTACGTCATAGAGTGTTCTGCCTATGTTTTCCTCTAAGAGTTTTATAGTGTCTGGCCTTACATTTAGGTCTTTAATCCATTTTGAGTTTATTTTTGTGTATGGTGTTAGGGAGTGTTCTAATTTCATTCTTTTACATGTAGCTGTCCAGTTTTCCCAGCACCACTTATTGAAGAGATAGTCTTTTCTCCATTGTATATTCTTGCCTCCTTTATCAAAGATAAGGTGACTGTAAGTGCGTGGGTTTATCTCTGGGCTTTCTATCCTGTTCCATTGATCTATATTTCTGTTTTTGTGCCAGTACCATACTGTCTTGATTACTGTACCTTTGTAGTATAGTCTGAAGTCCGGGAGCCTGCTTCCTCCAGCTCCGATTTTCTTTCTCAAGATTGCTTTCATGTATCTCTTCTTGCTAACCCTGATTCTTGCTATTTCCTATTGCATGAGAGAAGATAGGAAGGGTATGAGAGCAAGACCGTCATGTTAGTTGTGATCTCTTTCATTGTGAATACTTCTGTGGACAGTTGGGAACAATATAGATGGTCTATTTTGTCCTACTTGAAATCCAGTCAAAGAGTATTTATGTATTGAGTACCCTCTATCTGTTCTTCATTGTACTATTCTTTCTTTAAAAAAAAAACAGCTTTATTGAGCTATAATTTGCATAACATAAAAGTCATCTGTTTTAATGGTACAATTCAGTGAGTTTGAGTATATTTATAGTTGGGCAGCAATCCATTCATCCTTCTATCAGTATATTTATTGTACATCCACTTTGTGCCAGGTACTAGAGCTGCAGAGGTAAACAGGTATGATCCTGACTTAAATTCTAATAGGAACTTAAATTCTAATAGGAGGAAGACAGACAATTAAACAAGTAATTATAAACAAATGTGATGTGCTTTGTGCTAGAAGAAGCACAGGATGCTAAGGTAACACATGTGAAAGGGACTTAACATTTAAGCAAGACCTGAGGAAGTTATCCAGACCAATGGGATAGGGTTGGCTGATGAAGGAGGGTGTTCCAGGGAAAGGGCACACAGACAAAGGCCCTGAGAAGGAAAAGGATGACATAATCAAGAAACTAACATTAAGCATGACACATGGCTCCTGTCATTACAATAGTCACAATTTATTTTGAAATACCAGAGAAATAACGATCAATATCAGACAATGAGTAATCAAAAGCTAATCTATCACATTTACTTTAGTTGCAGAAGTAGTATACCCAACAAAATAATGTGGTTACCTGTAGACAATGGTTAGATGGGGACAGAGGTAGGTGTGACGGTGGTGGGTGTGAGACTTCTCAATATATTTATTTTTGTACCCCCTTTGATTTTTGGACCATGTGAACAAACAAACAAACAGACAAACAAACAAGAGAGTTAAACTGTTTGAGTAGTCCAGGAGAGCTAAAGGAGTTCAGAGGAGTTAGAAATGGGTGTAGGCTGTGGCAATGATATGGAATACCCTAGAGGAGGCGCTAGTCATTCTGGGTAAGGAGAAGGAGGAGACCTATGGGAGGGAAGGTACAGAGTTGGATGGAAAGGTATTTTCTGGGAGCAGTGGGATCAAAGTTATAGTCAATATAGTTGGGGCAAGAAAATCAAGCCAAAAGAGTGTAGAGTTGATGTAGGTGGTGCAGAGCTATTGAAGGGGTTTGAGTAAATGAGGTGGCAGAATAAATGGGATTTTTTTTTAAAGCATTTGAATTTGGAAACATGGGAAGGGGGTGAGATTAGAGGAGCTATTGCAGTTCAGGTTTCCCCTGCTATTTGAAAGTAGAGCATTCCTATGAAACCTTTCCTAGCTGAAATAGTGTCAAGTGAAGAAGCATTACCTGAGCACACATCTTGCTAATGTGTGCACAAAATAAATCGAGATAAAGTACCGATGTACAGTTCAAAGCTATGGTGGCTTGATGCTGAGCTGCCGAGCAGAGTGTAGTTCCCGGGGAAGGAGCTTAGAGGTGCCACTCTCACTGCTCAGGGTGTGTGTTGCCTCTATAACAGCTCACTGCAAAACAAATGCTGATTTTTATTTTCGCCTTTTTCGGAGTAAAAGCAAAAATCCTCTTTGGATTTCTTTCAGTTAGCGAAAACTTGTAATAATGTGGGTCTTTCGTAAAAGCGAAGTGGCGTAAAGTGAACTTTCGAAAAGTGGGGTATACCCGGATACCTGCAATCTTTTTCTACTGTGATCCCCTATCCTGGTTAGAAACTTTTCCCAGGCATGCCCCTTCTTACTTGCATTTCAGAGCAGGCTTGTGTCCCACCTGGAATGCCTTCTTTGACCATAGCTTATATCTAGTACAACTGGATCAGTCTGTGCAAGAGGTAGATCAAGGATAGTCCTGTTCATGAAGTGCATTTTCCAACAGGTTTGCATTGTCTTACAAACCAGCTTGTGCTGACATTCATCCTGAAATCTGTCATGTGTTTCATCATAGGGAAATACAAAGATCAATACTTTCAACTGGGCTAAAATCCGCAAGTTGAGTTTTAAGAGAAAACATTTTCTCATCAAACTTCATGCCAACATCTTGGTAAGTAGCTTTTGAATAAATTCTTTTACTTTCTACTCACTTGAGATTTCTTGGTTGTTTCTGCAAATGGTCTGATTGTGAGTGATGAAAGCTGCCTGGCCCTGACCGATGATATTCTCCCTCTTTTGCCTCTACATAAATAAACCAGAGCTTTAGTCATATTTTTACTAAAGGCAAAACACTAAGAAATCCTATTGGCAGTTCAAAGTGAATAAAGTAATAGGAAAATGGGGTGGCTGGGATGAAAGACAAGTCTCCTTAGAAACCATTTTTCAGGGATTTGGTAAGTCAAATGAAAGAGCCCAGATCTAAGACTGTGGACATATTAATTCAACGTTATTTGCTTCCTTTAATAAAGTATTTTCATCTTCTTTCCTTAAGCAAAAATAATTGAACACCTACTACATGCCAACAAATTGAACACCTACTCTTTCCCAAAGCAGGATGTGGGGAGTGGGTATATATTAAGCAAAGGAAGCAACTATTGGGCAAGGCTGCATTGTACAGGGTGGGACAAAGGGGCTAGAAAGAATTTTTATGACTATAAAGGAAATTAAAAATATGTATCAACTACATTTTTGACCTACAGATAATTCAGTAGTTTGGGCTTCATTCTCTGAACCTTAGCCTTAGATAAAGGTGTTCATTTGAGCAGTTCAGAAGACTGAATCCAGTGTGAAGCTTGGGAAGAATCCCAGGGCTGCATCCAGAGACCTGGAGAGGAATGAGAGAAGGGGAGCAGCAAAGTGGACCGCACACGTGCATGGGCAAATGGGGGTATATAGTGAGTCAGGAGATGGGGCAACCTTGCACTTTAGGTCTGGAAGACTAAGCTCCCCTACAGACGATTAGAATACACTAAATGAGCAACACAGAGCATCATAGAACAAGGCAGCATAAAGAGGGAGAAATGTTTCTAGCTGGTGTGTTAAAAAGGCTCATGTATATGCAATCATCCTATAAAGCCTACCATTTGTAAGACAGATCTCCTCCTCCCTCCCCTTTTCCTGTTGGTCATTTATAACATCTTGTCACTTTGAAAGGATGTCCTTTGATGTTCATTTTAACCTAATTTACAACTTCATAAAAATGTTCCTGGCAGAGAAGAGGGGGTAAAAAAGCGTATGAGGTGAGGAGGGTGTGCAGAGCAAGATTTACTTCTTAGAGAAGGTTCTGTTTTTGAGCAGTGGCCCTGTCTGTTCCTTGGAAGTTTGCCAATCATTTGGTTTCAGTACGTGTGAAGCCGAAAGGGAGCCAAGTGGAAAATCAGAAGCTGGATGGGCCCCTGGACCAATAGTTTAGAAGGCGTTGGGATTTGAAGGTCTTTGATATTCTTGAAGGATGTTTTGCTTGATGGAAATTGGTTTATACAGGTGTTGTGCAAGGATACCTTGGAGTTCACCATGGCCAGCCGAGATGCCTGCAAGGCTTTCTGGAAGACTTGTGTGGAGTACCATGCTTTCTTCAGACTTTCTGAAGAGCCCAAATCAAAGCCCAAAACCCTACTCTGCAGCAAGGGTTCCAGTTTCCGCTACAGGTAATTAAATATTGCACACAGGCAAACTAAACACACAACTTCTTTTCAATAACATGGAAGGCAGTAGAAGGAGCTTGAATTCTAGAAGCAATAAAGATCCATTTCAATCACATAAAGGATGATACCCTTTACTGCTCATTCTCTGTGTGACTCATTAAGTCAATATTTCCTAACAGGGAGGTAGGGGCAGGTGTACACCCCACTTAAGAGGTTAGATCAGAATTTCTGCAAGGATAAGGGGACATATGCCGTTTGAGAAAACATAGTCAATGAACCTATTGTTTTCCTTACGTGCAACTTACATGCTAGCCATAGGAAGGACAGCTCAACAACATCCTTTTGGTGGTGGTTAGGCAAAAGATAGGGTGAGAAATCACTGGAGGGGCTAAGGGATTTGAGAGGTTGAACAATATTGTAGTGAAGGCTCCTTACTACACGTTAACACCTTGGAGGAAAGGAAGCGAGGTCAATATAAGAACTTGTTTTTACTGGATCCCACCAGCCTAGGAGTTCTTTGGAAGACGCTTTCAAACTCTTAGCTAAGATAAAAAATTCGAATCCAATGCTTCCTGTGAAGGATTTTTCAAGTAGTAGAAGCCTGCCCCAGTAAAAAGTGAGATTTTTACAATGTACATATTTTTATGGACTCTTTCCAAAATGTATTCTACAAATCCCTGCCTTTTAAACAGATGATACTGAGGATATTTTTCCCTTTTCTTAATGACCTATTATAAACATCACTTATTATCCTCTGCCGGCAGCTGTAGTGCAGTGGCAGCCTCAGGGCGGGGGAAGCATGTTAGACCCTGCACCACAGTGATAAATGGCTCAGACTTTTTGGATTTTATTATATTAGTGATTTCTTTTTTGGCTCTTGTGTTTCTCCCAGCAATCAGCTGGCTTTCTTTGCTAGTGTATGTCTGACTGGAGCAACCTTCTTCTACTGTTTAGTTAGCTGCTTTTCTCCTGTCATGGATTGGGAAACCAGACAAATAGCCTCATTAGAAACTATGTGTAAATTTGGAGGAAGGGGAAAGGCCTTTAAAGGAAAGTATATTAGTTTTCAAGGCCAGAATGTGTAACTGTTATATAGCGCTGTTCAGAAGCTTTTAAAAAATTTCTGGGTTCTGAATAGTTGAGGTTGCTCTGCCTGATCCTCGGATAAGTGGGCATTATTAATGTGATGGTCAGAGATGCACGACATATGTCATTCATCCAGAATCTTTCAATTTCAACAATAAATGACACTTTTGTGTTTTAGTTAGCCTACTGGGTTATAAAGAGCATTCATAAAATTGTTTATCTTGTTTTTATAATAGCGGAAGAACCCAAAGGCAACTTTTGGAATATGGGAAAAAGGGGAGGTTGAAGAGCTTGCCATTTGAAAGGTACATGGTTTTGTTTCTCTTTGTCACATTGATTTTTTTCTTTTTTAACATCTTTATTGGAGTATAATTGCTTTACAGTGGTGTGTTAGTTGCTGCTGTATAACAAAGTGAATCAGCTATACGTATACATATATCCCCATATCTCCTCCCTCTTGCGTCTCCCTCCCACCCTCCCTATCCCACCTTTCTAGGTGGTCACAAAGCACCGAGCTGATCTCCCTGTGTTATGCGGCTACTTCCCACTTGTCACGTTGAATTTTAAGTTGAATTTAGAGATTTATAGGGATCCTGTACTCACATGAAGACTATTTCAATTCCTTCTCTGTTTGGGGACTTCAGGAAACATTACCCATCGCAGTACCATGAACGACAGTGCAGGTCCTCACCAGACCTCCTCTCCGATGTGTCAAAACAAGTAAGGTTTTTGAAAATTCCTTCTTCTTTAGATAAATGTAATGCATCCACATTTCAAACGCTTCCAGGAATTGATTCTGCCAGAATCTCCCAGTATGTAAAAAGGTTACTCTGGTCAAGTTAGGTTAGCCTCCTGGGGAGGTCTGTCAACTCAGTCTCCAGCCAGTAGAAGACCATTGGGTAAACTGGTGTGTGTGCCTTATAGACAGGAAAGATCTGGCATGTCTTTATTTTATTTTATTTTATTTTAAACTTTTTTGGGGTTTATTTATTTATTTATTTATGGCTGTGTTGGGTCTTCGTTTCTGTGCGAGGGCTTTCTCTAGTTGCGGCAAGCGGGGGCCACTCTTCATCGCGGTGCACGGGCCTCTCACTATCGCGGCCTCTCTTGTTGTGGAGCACAGGCTCCAGACGCGCAGGCTCAGTAACTGTGGCTCACGGGCCCAGTTGCTCCGCGGCATGTGGGATCTTCCCAAACCAGGGCTCGAACCCGTGTCCCCTGCATTGGCAGGCAGATTCTCAACCACTGCGCCACCAGGGAAGCCCTGGCATGTCTTTAAATTGCAACCTGTATTGCTAACATCTTGCAAAATGCAGATCCAAACGAATTTCTATGGCTTTGTATTTTTAAAACTAAAAGCTGCTTTTTTACCTATGAAAATCTTAAGGCTTAGAGGAAGCTATAAGGTCTTGGGTTAAGTTTTTTTTTTTAAATAAATAAATTTATTTATTTATGGCTGCGTTGGGTCTTTGTTGCTGCGCGTGGGCTTTCTCTAGTTGTGGCGAGCGGGGGCTACTCTTCGTTGCGGTGTGCGGGCTTCTCATTGCCGTGGCTCCTCCTGTTGCAGAGCACAGGCTCTAGGAGCGCGGGCTTCAGTAGTTGTGGCACGCAGGCTCTGTAGTTGTGGCTCGTGGCCTCCAGAGCACAGGCTCAGTAGTTGTGGCACACGGGCTTAGCTGCTCCGCAGCATGTAGGATCTTCCCGGACCAGGGCTTGAACCCGTGTCTCCTGCATTGGCAGGTGGATTCTTAACCCCTGCGCCACCAGGGAAGTCCCTTGGGTCAAGGTTTTAAAGTACTTTTCCTATGTAATTTTGTTAATTTAAGAACAAAGTGCTGTTCTCCTGGAACTGTGAGATGATGGCTTCATTTGAGTTTTATAGTATGAACCATGTTATTTTTCTTTTGCTCTCCCTTGAAAAAAATTAATTAGAGGTCTCATGAACTCTGTCTTCATTCAAGTCAGAGGCAATTTTTATCTGAAAGGCATCACAGAGGTATAATGCTGGAAGGTACCGTCTAATGATTGACCGTCTCATGCCATTTACAGCCCTCCTCCCCACCATTTTACAGAAAATAGGGAGGAGGCTGGAACAGGGAGGTTAGGAGACTTGCCTAAGGTCACACAGCAAATAAAGGCAGAGCCAGGACCAAAAGGCAGAACTCCTAGCTCATGAATACAGCTACTCAACCATACTGCCTGAAGTACGATGCTGGCTCAAGTAGATGGAGAATGCGGAGGCTGGGAGTGTGATGGTGTTAAGAAAGGAAAGTGTCATGTCTATTTTTCAGCACATAAATTGGGATGTGGTACAACTTATTACCTTTTATGTATCTATTTATCAACCCTGGCATAGAACATGGGTTGAAAGGCCTTTGTGAAAAACTACCTTTGCAAAATTCAAGGCTGATTTAGATCCCTGCCCCCACCCCAACCAAATGGCTTTTTCCTTCTTTCACCAACATGTTCTTTCTCTCAAGGTGGAAGATTTGAGACTAGCCTATGGCAGCGGGTACTACCGAAATGTGAATGGAGTGCACGCCTCTGAGCCTGTGCTGGACAGCAGGAGGAGAAACTCTGCCGTGGAGGTGACGTTTGCAGCCGAGCTGGAGCATTCCAAACCAGAGGCAGATCCCACATCACTACATCAGTCCCAGAGCAGTTCCTCGTTCCCTTTTATTTATACAGACCCTGTCTTTACCACTGACCCCGATCCTGACTACTTTGAGGAAAGGAATCCTCTAAGCTCCTTCCAAACAAGCTGTAAGTTTGCTGACAATCACACGAGCACATCTTCTGGCCTTACAAGCAAAGTGAGTCCAGCAAGGCAGCTAACTTACACAGATGTGCCCTATATTCCTTGTACTGGTCAGCAGGTTGATATTATGCCTCCCCAGGTCTTCTTTTATGTGGACAGACCACCCCAGGTGCCCAGACAGTCTCCAATCACGGCAGAGGAAAGGGAAAGGCCAGACAGCTGTCTACAGCCTACCGCAATGAAGCCAGCCAAAAAAAGCCCAGGGAACCTCAGAATGCAGAGCTTTCAGCAAGACTTCCAAGAACTCCAAGAAGCTATGGCCCAAACTACTGGCTGGAGCAACCTCAATGTAGATCTAGAAGAGGAAGATCCAAATTTAGAAGATGCATTTGCATATAACATTCAAGAGCCAACCCCTAAACGGTCCCAGAGCCAATCAGACATAAAAACGATCCGTTTTCCTTTTGGATCAGAATTTAGACCTTTAGGGCCTTGTCCTGCTCTGAGTCGTAAAGCTGATCTGTTTACATATATGTTTGCAGAGCAGGAGTTTCCAACAGTTTTAATGGATCAGGGAGCAACAGAAGGGTATGTAGCTAGTGAATCCAGTGATTCTGAATCAGAGATTCTTAAACCAGACTACTACTCTTTGTATGACAAAGGAATAAGTTCACCCATGGCCAGAATCCGCTTGTCTTCTGGTAGTCTACAGCTAGATGAAGAAGATGAAGATGTTTCTTTCAATACATCAAGTGCTGAAGATAGGACTTTGTGAAAAGCATGTAATTACTTTTTAGCTTAAAATGTGAACCCTATGAACATTTCCAGGCCAATTCCATGTTACTAACTTAGGTGAAACATAAGGAACCTTCTGCAAAAACCACTTTCTTTGTTACTATTCATTGGTATTAAGGGACTCTTCTAAGCTTAGGCACTTAGCTTATGAAAGATCCAGCTCTGCCCCATTCCTCAAGCCTCACTCCTCTATCCCCTCTGAATCATTCTGGAACATGCCCTTTCCTCACCAGCCCCGTAGCAGAGTGAGGTGGGTATTTGTCATCTCCATTATACATTTCCCCAAAGAGACATTATAAACGAAGGTCAGGCTCTTCAACACCGAAGAACAGTGACAGTATGGATTGACCTATAGAATTGGCTCCTGATATCATTTAGCGACTTAGTAGACTGTGACTGTGTTGGTCATTTTGTTCTTAAACAATACTACAACTAAAGGTTTCAGTCCTCATTATTCGTGTGGGACCCAGTAAAAATGGCCCTGTTTTATGTTAAAGACTTCAATTTTTATAACATATGTTAGGGGGAGCATGGCTCTCCTATATTTCAGGAACAAGAAGGAACATAGATCCTCTCAACAGAACACCAGTTTATAATTAATCTAGGACTTGGCAGAATTCTAAACCTCGGAAGTTCAGGAATTGATCAATTTCTAAAGCCAGACATCTGCCTGATGGGGATAATATGATGTTTGACTTATTCTCTATTCTTAACTAGCTGTAATATGTAGTGAAAGATAAAAGTTAACATGTTGGTCTGTTTATGTGATCTCTCCTGCAAGCATTTTTTTTTTGCCATATCTTGTTGCGTGCATGTAGGCAAGGAAATGAGATGAATAGCATTTTAATAAAGAGTGATGGAAACCCATTTATTTGAAAATTAAGTTGTAAGTATGAACTTCATTTTGTTTCAGTCAACTTCAGAAGGGATTGGCTCTAGCCTATAATTAAGGGAAGGGACATTTAGAGAACAAGGAAAAGGAGGGAAGCAGGTAAAAATGTATAGTCAGGGATGGAGAAGTGGTAGAATTGGGGTAGCTGAAAAAAAAAAGGATAGTACTCCAGACTGAGTTAATGAACCAAAATTCTATTCTTGACCCATTCAAAATTTCTCTATTATTTCCCTTGGAAGGTATAGCATTCTATTTGAGAACTATTTATTTTCTTTATTGATTTTAATGGTAAGTAAAACATATTTACAAGATAATGTTAGGTAGTGACTTCAAAGAAATGATGCAATTATGTAAGCAAGCTATTTTTATATATGACTGAATGGAGAAAAGATGCATGGAATAGTTTTCTTACTCTCCTAGTCCTTACACCACAAAAATCCCTTTGAATATACCTCACTCTACCTCTTTCCAACATGCTAGCACTTTCCTTCCTGCTCCTGGAATCGAATCCGGTAACTCACAAGTCTAGAATAGCTATTTAATAATAAGAATATATTGAAACCCAATCACCTATATATTAATCCTATAGATACTCAAAGCTATATTAAGTTCATCTTTGACCTTTTCTCTAGGAAAAACTCAGATTCTTTTAGGATTATACGCTATTTCTCATCTTAGTTTCTAGAAATCTTTGTGAAATTTGTTTCCCCCAGAGAAATACAGCGTTCAAATCTGTATAAAATTTCCTAATAAAACTATAACTAGGGTGACCATAAAGTTTATTGTGTAACCTAGGAAGGATACTTTTGAGTGAAAGAGAACTCTATTAATAATTTTGTCAGGACAGGAGGCAGAAATCAGGACATATTCACTGGAGCTATAATCAATGTTTAATAAAATGTGAAGAATACCTTCTAGTTTCCAATGGAAACACTGGTGTTAAAGTTCCAACAATAAATGAAAGGGGACAGGAGAAATGATTTGAAACTATTAAAATACCACACCATACCCCCACCTCAAGAAAATGAACATTGAGGACCAGGAAATTTAAATATTTATTTTTAACCCCCCCCAAAACACTGAAGTATCCTTACCCAGAAACATTTTACAGGACTAATAACTATAATGAATAAGCAATACAATTTTCTATCCACAGTGCAGCTGCGCTGTAAAGTTTCAAATAATCAATTTAAAAATTTGTTGCTTTTACTTTTACAAAAATATTCATTTGATACATGATCCGATCTTCAAAATTATTACCAGACCTCTACAAATTATAAACTGTAATTGAGTTTCAGTTCCATAGCAGGTGAAAAATTTAACTGAACTATTACTTCAAAATACAATGTGTTAAAAGTAATTATTACAGTATAGGCACCAATGAAAAAATTTTCTTGGCATATGACACAACAACTTATTCAAGTGTCTGTATTATTACAAAAAAGGAAGAGGTAATGGCTGCTTTGACTAAAAACTGTATTCTTCACTTGAAGAAAATCTTTCTTCTAATATTTGGCAATTATTCAGGTTTATTAAAATGACTTCTGTGCAAAAACCAAATTGTTCAGATCCAAACAATAAAACATTAACTATCAAAACTAATTAATATCAATAATTCTACAACTACTGAAATATAGCCCCACTTCAGAACTTAGGCAGGCATAATATATATACTGGGCTTAAAAGAAAAAGGTATTACCCATGTAACAGTACCATAAATATAACTGAAAATTAACTGTACAGTCTAACTTACCTTTGTATGGACAGAAATCATCCTGTACTATGGTTATTTTCATATGAACTAGAAAATGCTTATTTAAATACCCTTTCAAAAATGAACAAATGATGTTTATGTATTGGATAGTTATGAGGAAAAAAATGTATAAATAGTTTATAGGATATTTTATGACCATGACAAAAATATGCTGGTGTAAATTATATTCATACCTGTTGATCAGGTATTTATAATCACATGATAATCAGCTTCTTTTAAGCTCCCCAAATCCAAGCATATAATATGCGATTTGAGTTGATTTTAAAAATGAATCCTGACTAATTCTTCCGGTATTACCAAAAATCCATCCTTGGCTAATTAGTATTGCTTTAACTTTCCAACCATGTTAAATAAGGGTCAATTGTCTCTTCTATAAGAGAAAGTAAATACTGCACACCAAGAGGTACCTCTGTTGCTACATGTTGCCTCTAAATGTTTCAAACGCAGGGCTCTCAAATGTGATCATCATTGAGCTGCCTGGAATATCATACCCACTTGGGAGAAGAGTCAATAGTTTTCCAGGTTTCATTTCTAAGAGCTTATTAAAAACTTCTGCTTTAAGAACGTGTGACTTGTTTCCGCCTCCCCACCAGTAGTCATTTTTAGAATATGCTTGTGTTTTAAAAAAAAAAAAAAGCTTTTTGAGGCTTGATGATTACAAAAGTTGAATATTTAGGATGACTTTAAAAGACCTGTATGTTTCATGAGTGTACAGTTAACTAAAGATCAAAACATGAAAGGTATTCATCCTAGTAACTTAAGTAATAATGATACCTAAAAGCAAAACTGTATCTCAACATTTACTAGAATACAGGTGAAACTATAGTATTAAAAGTTATTCCTTACAAAATAATCTCTTTAAAATATAAAATGATAAACACCATCACAAAATAGTTGAATAGCTTCTTCCAAATCTTCAATGTCGCAAAGATCCAAAAGGCACGTGGAGCTCATGAGTTAAGCATTGTTAAGCTTGAAGTAGCTTTGGTGGGTTTCTCTGGGTCCATATGAAATAGAAGCCACTAACAAGAAGTTTCTTAGGGGGATTCATCTGCTGAACACCTATAAAATTAAGAAAAACTTAAATTGATATACAACTATGCATGTGTCTATTTTACATCTGTATGAACTCTGCAGTGAAAGAATTGATTCAGCAAACAAAAATTGTATTGCGTCTCATCATGTAAACGTTAAAATATAAAGCGGTTCAAAAATCCCTTCTGCGTCTGATTTTACAACTTCCAATTGATTTGTTTGCAAATTGGAAAAGAGGGGAGGTTTCCACTAAAAACTAAGGGATTTTAAGAGGGGCTTTAGCTGATGAGTATAAATAGGCTTTATCAGCCAGAAAGGTCTAGAGTATGTGTTTTACAGGCTGTATGGTTTGTTCCAATTTGGTCCCAGCGGCATCACAAATACAAAGGAATATAAAGATGCACTGAGAAGCAATATAATGGGATTAAGGCTAAGATTAGTAGTGCTTTTTATAACTTGCTTGAGCTAAGGAGTTGTGTTCGTATATGCATACAAAAGTCTTGTTTTAAAAGGGAATTTAAAAATTAAATGTAAGAACCTTTTTGAATGTGAACAAAGTTAAAGCAACAGTTCAAGAGGCAGTATAGAAACTGAAATCAAACATAAGAACCTTTTAGAGTCTTCATTTGAGTTTCTCTACCTAAAATCCTTAACTTTTCTTATGGGGGTTAAACTTAATGAACTTTAGCACTGAAACAATGTGAACAGCAGTGTGATAAGAGTAGTGGCAAGAATGAAAGCATTCCTCAATGGTATTTACAAGGGTCCAAATAAGAATATGTCCCCTGACCTTTTGTCTGTACTCCTACTAACAGGGAAAGGAAACAAAAAAAAAACAAAAAAAACCAGGCCATTTCGTTCAGTGGAAAACTACCTTGTAATGCCCGAAGATAATAATTCCAAAAGCTAATGTTTAAGATGGGCAACAAACAAAACAGTTTTCAAGCATATGACTATTAAGAATTGACTTTGTTAGGAATAAACGGAATGACTGAATCAAGTAGGTAATTATATTATCGCATCATAAATGAACATCCAACAGAAAATGTCAAAATAGTTTTTTAAAAATGACATTTCAAGCTTACTTTTGAAATTTTTCAATTAATTTCTTCACCATTTTATCTGTGATGCCAGGACAGGCAGCTTCAGCCACAGCAATACTTTTCTCCAGTTCTTCGATTGCCTGATTCCTGCTAGCATTATTCTCATCCTGCTGTTTAAGCTGAGAAAGATCAATAGCTATAACATTTAAAATTACTATACTTCTTAAAATAGATATCCGAAGCTAATGAATCTGTACTTACTTCAGCAAACGCAGGTGTGATTATCATAGACAAACAGCTCAGGGTTTGTACAAGATCTTGCTCCTTTGAACAAATATTATAGATTATACACATGAAATTAAAATAATCATTCATGTGCATTCATTGGAATCCTCCTCCCAAAAGACCCAATACAGGGCAAGTTTCCATGCTTTCTTCCCATCACTAATTCCCATCCATCATCCAGAAGTTCTCTAACTTAGAGGATTACAACTGATATACATGATTCCACTGGGTTTAGCTATCTCTAGGTAAAATGCATTTTAAAACATACCAATGGCCACTTAAATGACTTCTATGACCTTTTCTTAATTAGCTCAAAACGAGTGGCAAATGAAACCTACTCTGGACACAGTGAGGTAGATGAGCACTTAGGGGTATTAAATTCTAACAATTTTTGGCCATCATACTCTCACTATATAGTTCGAAAAAGTCTACCAAGAGGAAGTGATCATCTCCATATACATACTGCCCCATTCTGTAGTTTCTTTGGATCAGGCTTCTTTCGCACGGTGGTAAAGCTCCATTCAGGATGAGTGTTATTTTCCCTGCTGGTGGATTCCCTAAAGAGATTGCCAAAGATAACTTCTGTAAGTTCCTAAATGATACAGCTTGGTGAAAATACCTAATCAATGCAGCCAGACTCCGAACGGAGAATTGTCCCGATGTATAAAAAATCATTTGATCTCAGTTTCAAATAGACACTGCTTTTTACTGAAGAGTAGCAATGGTTCTCAACTCTAAGTGTGTACCAGAATCACACGTGAAGGTCTCTTACTATATATAAAGCCCTGCCCCAACCCCTTCCCACTGACTAGATCAGGATCTCCTGTAGTGTGGCTCGTGATTTTTTTTTAATTTTTATTTTATATTGGAGTATAGTTGATTTACATTTTTGAAAGGCTCCATGGGTGACTCTCATGGGCAGCTAAGGCCAACAACCATTAGAACAGAGTAAAAACAACTATCCTGGTATTTTTTAGACCTTTTAAAAGTTGGGCAATTTCTCATAAATGCAAGTAGTAGCTAAAGAAATTTGGTGTTGCCTTTGTGTCAATTCAGCTAGCGAAGGAGTAAATTAAATTATGGACTTAGAGGCTGAAACGTTAGTATAAATGCTGCAGTTAAAAAACAATGCAACTTTTTAGGGGGTACAAATGAGATATAAATGAATATTTCAATGTCCCGGTCTGATCACGGTTTGGTACATGGCCAAGAGGTGGGAAACGTTAGTTCTCCAGAGGGATTTTGCAGGTTGCCATCAAAGTAAGAGAAGACATTGTTCCTTATCACTTTGGGCAAACCAGTAAAACACCTTAAATCGAATCTTGTTCCAAAATTTTGTAATATACTCAAGTATCCACTAGGGGTTAGACCGAGACCATTTAAAACTAAAGCAATTCACTTCTAAGAAAAAAAACGTGTTTCCAAATTCATTGTACTTCACAGACCGTGATTTTAAAAGATTTTCACAGTTTCTAAAGTCAAACTTTAGAATAAGGTTTATATTTTATGCTAGAGAAAGCATATTGGATCACAGTTAAAATATATGCAATATTAAAATGGGCTATCTACATAAAAATTAAATAATTGGTACATACGAATCAGAGCCCTCAGAATCAGATTCGTCATCACTGTGTCCTTCTGCCTTCCATCTCTTAAATCGATCTATCAGTTCAGTCAGATAAGAAGTCTTCTTTGAATTTTTTACAATGAATTTATGTTTCAGAAGTTCTTTAGCTGTAGGACGCTAAGGAACGAAAAAGAAAGGATGCATGAATATTTCTAGGCTCTTTTGATTGCAAGGAGTGATAAGAAATCACTTCAGTTATTAAGCTGAAAGGTGTAAAAGTATGTCTGCAGATATGAGGACAACTAAAATGCCATAGGACAATAGCTAATTCTATTTTTGAAGTGGCTCAAGGCAACCAAATTAAATTCACTACTTTGGTACCAATTTGCTAAAGCCCAATGGGCAAAAGGTGGCCTACCTACTAGCAACAGGCAGCAGGGCTTTCTTAAAATCAGAGAAACACATGGCAGGACTTTGATAATTAAGTAAAAATTTAAAAACGTTTCAAAATAGTGCTTTAAAATACTTTTACTATATTTACTGCAAATTGGAAAAAAGGATGAAAACTAGCAAGGCTGTAACTTTGTTATTATCTGCACATATCATATGACCCCCTTCTTCATCACACATTAATTCATATTGCATCTAAATACAAACACCAGGTGCTGTGGGGGATATTTTCCCCCCTAGTATTTTATTAATATGAGAATATTCATTAGTAACTTAAAAATTGTCACATCAAATTCAGTTCTTGTATATTTCTAGTTTCTCGAAGTCATCGGGCGGCTTTATTTTAAAAACAGTAAAACAACTGTAATCAACTTTGCCAAGTAAATGAATGGAGCTCATTAGACTTCAGGAAACGTGTACAACTTCATGTTGGAATTTCTGAACATTAAATAAAAAATAGTGAAACGCAAACAACTTTTCATGAAAAATGAAAACACAGTTGAATAAAAATCATTGTGAATAGTTATACATATACTTTCATAATGACATCCTAGAAAATGAACTTTATTTCCCCCTGAAATAGGAGATGATCAACAGAATAAAGAAGAAGCTAGGGACCATAGAAAAAACAGAAAAAGATGCAGGGGAAGGAGAGAAGGAACTACGGATCTTGTCAACAACTAAAGAAAATTAGCAACATAGAGGGAAGAATCACGTTCCTGGATGGATCTTAGACAGTTTTCACAGGCACTGTATTCCTCACTGTTGAACAAACCACACTGGCTCTATGTAGATCTGATCATAGAAAATAGTAGTCGCAGCACATATACTCACAAATGATGGGTCTTTGTTCAGGCAAGCATCAATAAACTCCTTAAAGGATTTAGTAAAGTCTCCGACAAGAGTTGGAGGATTGTTTTTTGGAATAAGAAACAGAACTCTCATAGGATGCATATCCGAGTTAGGTGGCTCTCCCTTGGCTAGTTCAATAGCAGTAATTCCCAGTGACCAAATGTCAGCCTAAGGTAAGGAGGAAAGAACAATTACCTTGAAATTCCATTCCAACATATTGCCACAAAATAACCTGTGGAGTCTAACGGTCATACAATATGAAAGTGTCTCAAGAAATGTGATGTTAATAAATTTTTATTAATATAATTCATTTATTTAAAAAAATGATCAAATCCCCTACTTTGTGCCAGGTACTGTATTCTAGGCACTGAGGACTCAGGTGGTGACCAAACCAGACAAAAATCCCTGCTCTCAAGGGGCTTATGTTCTAGTAGAAGAGACAGATAAATAAATAAATAATAGGATGTCAGATGGTGCTAAGTTCTGTGAAGAAAATAGTAAATCAGGATAAGGGAATAATGAATAAGGTAAAAGGGCTGCAAATTTACACAGGATGGCCAGGGAAGACTGTTCTGTGTAGGTAATGTTTAAGCAGAGACCTAACTGGGAGAAAGGCTATTCCAGATAGAGGGAGAGGCAAGTGCAAAGGTCCTGAGGCTAGAGGGGACTTGCTGTGTTTATGGACCAGCAATGAGGCCACTGTGGCTGAAGCAGATAGAAAATAGAGGGTCCATAAAAATTAATTTTAAAAAAAAGTGGAAGTGAAGAGAGATCAAAAAAAAGAAAATAGAGGAGAGTGATAAGAGATGAGCCAGAGGTAGACAAGGGCCAGACTGTAGAGAGCCACATATGTGATAGTAAGAATTTTGGATTGTATTCCAAGTAGGATGAAAGGCCATTGAAGGGAAGAAGGTCCAAATATTACCAGCATCAAGGGAACGTATGATTTACCAGCAACATCTGACATGACCCTAGCTTTAGGAATACTTTAAAAGGAAGGAGTATTAAGGCAGTTTATTAAATAGGATAGTACGCTATATAAAACTTAATATTAAAAACAAAATAGTTTGTACAGGTAACACTTTACTTTTGAGTCATAAGCTGACTGCTGGATAACTTCAGGAGCCATCCAAAATGGTGTTCCCACAAAGGTATTTCTTTTAATTTGTGTATCTGTCAGTTGGCCAGCAACTCCAAAGTCAGCAAGTTTCACATCTCCTTGTTCTGAGAGCAAGACATTGGCAGCTAGGAGGGAAAAAGAGATGAAAAAACCCTCAGCTTCCTCAGAATGCATCTGTTTTTCTCAGGTTCACATTAGACTTCTGTATACCTTTTATGTCTCGGTGAATTTTCTTTTCTGAATGCAGGTAGTCCAGACCTTTCAAAATTTCCTTTAGCATGGTAGCGATCTGGAACTCATCAAATGGACCAGCTCTCAGCTTAGGGGGAAAAACACATACATACATATACATGTAAAAGTTTGGAACAATGAAGTTCAAACTTGACATTCTCTTTGAAATACGAGAATCGCTTAGATATATGAAGCAGTTCTGCTTATTAAACCAATATTTAAACAAATGATAAAATTTTAAAAGGTGAGGAAAGTTAAGTCAAAGGGAAGAAAGGGTTTTTTAATGATTAGATTTAATCTTGAAAGATAGTACAACCTATATACTAGCTCCAAATCCTAAGGTTCTTAAATATTTACGTCAATGATCTAAGAAACATGCTTAAATAATGACAGAACTAGCTTTCTTTTTCTCAGATAGGAAAAAAGAAATCAGCTACTTAAATTTTGGCATTTGCTGTTTAAAACTTATTAAATATTTACACCGAACTGATTTTTAGATCAGACGGTCCATAAGATTTTTGCAGCAACCAAATTTGATCATATAGGTCAGCTGTAGCACAGTTCTTAGCATTTGTGTATTTCAAAAACATTATAAAGCATAGACCCTTTTTTGAGACTCAGATTTAAATTTTAGCTAGGAATATAATAATTAAACTATTCAGACTTTCATTGTAAAAAAAATGTCAAATCATGGAGGGATACGGTTTTTCAAATAAATGTAACACATTTCCTTGTACTAAAGCCAGTAGTTTTAACTGTAATACAAGGAAAGCAATGATTAGGTTTCAGGAGAATTTGTAATGGAATATCTGAAAATCTCTCCTTAAAGTAAATGGTTATTTTAAAATTCTGGTACCTCATAAAGCACAAACAGTGGACTGTACAATATTATTACAGGAAAGGGTGGGAATCTAAAGTCAGAGCTGAGGTAGAGTTCTGTTTGCTGGAAGGAGGGAAGAGGTGGTGAAAATCAAATATTGCCCACTCTGCCTCACACTGGGAGGGATTCACAGCTCTTTGGCACCTTCTGTATTTCATCTTTCATGAATGCCATATTTATTCTGAATAAAGGGCACTTTCATGTTGAAATTTAACAGCTTAAAATAGAAACCACACTTCGGTCTCACCATTTAATATTAACTATGCTCTGGATATATAGCATACTCCAGGGATGTTCATAGTTCAATAGGTGCCTTTCCTAGGTAACATTATCTGTTTACTTTCAAATATATCAACTTCCACCCCAAAAGTTTCTATTTAAACAGCAGTGATTAAAGTCATCTAAAAGGTGAAAATGGCATATTATTTTATTGATTGCTGGCAATGAAATTCTGAGGTACTACCAAATAAGTTAAAGATAAATGTCAGACTACTTAAGATTAGTACTTAGTATCACTGATCATAAAATGTTGACAGGGCCAGAGGAGGTATACCCTCAGTCACTTAGGAAATTGGGCAAGGTCCATATAAAAGGTACTAGCTATCATTCTGAAGGATTTCTAAAAGTGCCCTGGATAATACAGAATTTTAAAAACATATTTAAGTAAAAACAAACAGAAAAGTGGTCCTACAGACCCATTAGCTTATCTGGTATACTTAGGTCCAGTTTAAAATTCAGTAAAAGTAAAATCTCACTTAACTGGGTACCGGAGGGGGATGGTAGGGGCGCCTGGGTGGCAGGGGAATGGGAATGGGGTGGTGGCAGAGCTGGGTTTTTCTTGTTCACTATCAGACAGAAAACCGTCCCAAACGTTGTGGTTAAAATGTTTCTTTAGCCATGATGATAATGATCAGAAAAGGAGAAATAAGGGAGTTGGAAAGAGAAGGAAGGTAAAGTAGATGGAACACAGATTGCTTTTTAAAAAATGTCCAATGCAACCTTGGGAGAGATGATGCAAGATCTTGGTCGACTGTCCCTGGAGCGCACAACTGAGCTTCTCTCCAAAGACTGAAGACCATATCATGTCTCTAATAGCTAACACTTCTGCCCCCAGGGCAGTGTACTGGCCTTGTGTGATTTGCCTCTGTTGTCAACTGAGGATATTCAAGAGAGGGACATTTTCCCTTTCAAAGACTATCTACTTGTGGGCTTGGGGGTGTTCCCCATACTCTTTTGACTTCCAGCCAGTCCCTAATGCAGCATGTTCTGTTATGCTTTCTCTTACAGTTAGCATATTGTTTCCAACTTTTTCCCTTGGTGCTCATGTTTTATTCTCTTAACCTTATTATATGTGTTTTTGTTGTAAGTCACTGCAATTCTATTTGGAAAGAAGTAAGGTATAATCAATTCAATAAAATAATGTACAGTATGCTCAAAGTCTGTTCACATACAACTAATTATTTTTGTTAGAATGGGAGGGAATCTTGAGGTATACACTATATAATGTTGACATCAATTACTGGTCATAATCATGTTCCATTAGTCAGGCACCAGCTTAAGGGATGAACGCTCTCTACCCAGCATCCCTCCTGATTTCTCTTGGCCCTGGTAGCAGTGCCCTCCTCTAAGCCTGATCCTCTCTTAGATTCCCCCAAATGATAGCATTCATTCGTACAGGACTATATATGAAGCAGAAATAGCACATTTTCTCATCACTTGCTCTGCCTACAAAGTCCAGTCAAATGAGGTTTATAATTAAATCACAATATCATTAAGTGTTAGGGCTAGAAAAACAGAATTAGAGAGATTACTCATCTAGTTTCTTCATTGAACATTTGAGGCACAGGTCCAATGGCTTGCCCAATATTAGCCAGCTAGTCAATGGCAGAACCAGGACTAGGATCTAGGTCTCTTGATTTTAAGAACATTCTAAGTTCATTGAATTTATGCTAATAGGTATTTGTTGTATTTAGGTGGAGATCAGAATGGCAGAATGAGATTATGATCTCACAATCCTTTCATTCAGAGATTTCATAAAACTGACCAAACTACTACTGGGGATACAGATTGTATTAGTTAGGGCTGGGCCAGTGTCCAGTGCTTCACATTGCTATCAGAAATCCGGATGAAAGCAGTGCACTAGCTTTGCCAATGCCTACAAAACGAGGAAGCGACATGGTAAGCACTTTTGGGGGCCAGCTAACTGTGATAAATTTGGAAAGGGTTCTTAATATTTAAGAAGTGGAAGGAGGCTCGTGGAGCAATTGTGAGGCTTCTTGTGGAGCTAATGAAAAAACTATTGTGTAATCAAACCATGTGACAAGAGAAATAGAGCTGAGATCATTTAACGGCAAGAGGAGAATGAGACCTGACTCCATATGCATGAAGGATTATTATCCAAAGAAACACCAGTTATGTTCTCTCACTAGAGAGGAGAGAGAAAGAAAAAAATGAACTCGAGCTTTAGGATATAAGAATTACATTAGACACAAGGAAGGATGACCTAACTCAGCAACTGATTAAACTGAGATGAATTCCTAGAAGATGAGGCTCTCCATCAAGTTTAATTACCATTTCTTTAGAATGATTTAAGTATGGTTCTGTTTAAGGGGAAGAAAATCGCTTATGGTCATTTCTGTTCACAGGATTATTTGAAACTTTGGAGTCACTGGCAGTCAGGATGAAAGCCTTTAAAAAATATTTGATTACTTTCAGTCAGAAAAACTCATCTCCACTTTAAAAAATAAGAATTAAAATTACTTTTAGAAACAGCAGACTCTTATCATTTCAAAGGCAGAAGCATATTATATAAAAGTCATATAATATTAAACATGGAAGAGGAGCTTAGTGCAAATTCTTTGTTTTATAGGACAGCCAAGTCCAAGGAATTTATGCGTCTGGTTCACAGTCACAGAGTTAGCTATAAATAGAGCCAGCGCTAGAACCTCAAACTCCCACAGGCCAGCCCAGTGGTTATTCTACTACACAAACTTGTCTCTAGTCATTCATATTGCATTTTAAATACAATGTCATATTAATAAAGATTGAAAAGGCGGGGAACAACACTGACAGAATCACACCACTTGGGGAAAACAACCAGTGTTTCTCAAAAACATTTCATGCACGAACACATCTTCATTGGTTAGAACTTTTCCCACACACTGCACGATTGTAGCAGCCTGGTCCCTGCCCACTAAAATGGCTGTGGCACTTCCAAGTCATTGTGACAAAGATGCCATCACATTTCCAAATGACCTACAGAGGGGCAGAGAGAACTCTGCAGAGAGCTGGGTCTGTAGGCCTTCTTGGTCAGAACCCAAGAGCCAATTTTAGAGACAGTTATCTGAATGATATCTTTTTAAAAAATCTAAGAACACTGAGTCTTCTCAGGGATAAGCACGTAAAGTAAAACTCTAAACTGACGGCAACTGTCACACACTCATTCCTAATTTGGGGGGAGTTTTATTTTATTAAGCTGTTTGCATTTCTTATATACTTTAAGAATGCCAGCAACGTGCGGAACCCTGCAATACAGCTGTATCTATATAAGAGTAGTGGTCCTGAAGACAGAGTGAACATATTAACTAAACACCCGCTTAGCTTGTCCAAAAACCACTGCTTACTCCAATTAAAAGAAAAAAGTGCAAGTATGGATATATGTGTGTAATTATTTAAAAATACTTACAAGATCCAGTGCTGAACCGCCACCCAGGTATTCCATTATTATCCATAATTTTGAACCCTGTAAAAGCCATGAAATAGTTTAATAATTATAAACCTGAGCCAAGTAACATACTAGCATAAATGTTAAATCTGAGATACTAATGTACTGGTTCTAAAATATAGGTTTAAAATTAGTTGTTTGGAACTCAGAATATATTTTTCCATAGAATATTACAAATGAAAGTCAAGTTCTGAGTCTTGGCCCTCCCTGAAACCTATTTAGCATATGATACAGCTAAATAAATAATACATTATTGTTCCTTATTGTTTAACTGTTAGCAACTTTTATAAAACCCAGAAAAAAACCATCGCTTTAAATTATTTGGAATAATGATACTGAAAGGAAAAGATAGTTACATTAAAGAATGAGGAGGTAAATAGAGACTTGTAGAAATTTTGAATGGGGCTTCTGGGTACTTCCCATGTGATTAGAGTTTGAGGACACTGGGTATTGTGCCTTATTTTAGATTTTGGCTTTTGTTTTAATGTACTTTACAACTTTCACCAACCAGGATTAACGGGGATTTTTCATACACATATGGAACCTAGAGAGAACATTGACTCCCCTCTCCCCCGAGGTAAATGGATAAGAGAAAGGGAGTGTGTAGCTTAAAAAGCATTATGATTAATCCATGTAGAATTAACTTCACTGTAAGTTGTACAAGAGGAAATGGAGCTCATAGGGGGAACACGTGTATTTGAATTACAAAACAGGTGTACACACACATACACACACCATTCAGCTACATCAGCTAAATCATTAAATCATTTTTCTTTCAGCTATAGTTTGAAATACGGGAGACATCTCTCTCTCCATACCATTTCATGAGTGGTATTCTCTGAATTATTGCAGGACCACGGAATTGACTGGAAGTGGAATGGCTGGTTTTGCTAAACTGGCCAATGGCCAAGTTGTGAATGGATTGTGTTCCAAAAGTCCATTTTTAAGTAAGATGTTTGGAATTTGGAAAGCAAGCGTTTTCCCATAAAAATAATGCCTAGGTTCCTGGAGCAGTGTCCTCCAAAAAGACAATTTAACACAAAGGTAGCCATAGTATAGCAGAAAGGATACCAGAGACACTACCATTTATACCATAACAATGTTTCTAGGGGAAAATATATTGAGTGTCGTGCTTCAATTTGGGATGTCAGGAACACATTTCTCACCTTTACAGTCCCAGCTGTGGAATGAAGATTCTCAAGCTGTTGCCCTGGGAAGTACTCAGGAGTTCCATTCAAAATTGCCAAGTGTCTCCATGAGACTGGGGCTTTATTATGGCAGAGAATGGACTCCAATAACATGATGATGAGTGTTTAGGGGACACTGTAGTGGGGGGAATGGGTTGTGCTGTAGGGTAAGGGTCCGGGGAGGGAAGGCTCAGTTAAATTAAGATGCTGACATTATGTAGGATGTATAAGAGAAAGAAAGGAACAATGTCCCCCGCCCATCTTGACATCAACTCTCTCCTGTCACAGCAGGCCAGCTTGAACTGAGAAGAGAAAGAGTGGTGTATACAGTAGGAAGGAGAGGAAATAAATCCCCATAACAGTGGGAGAGGAGAAGAGTTCCAGGAGTGGTTCATGTAACTTGTTTTCATGTATAGAAATTAGGACTCAGAACCTGAGAACTGTGAACCTGATGCATCTTCATACTTTTTTCTACAGAAGAAAAAAATGTTTCTCACAGTGCCGTACAGCCTGAGAAGTTTTTCTTTTGCCACGTTTTTTCCCTAAGTACTACATTCTACCTCATGAATTCAGAATGCTTCCCATTCACCTGACATTCAAAGAAAAATAAAAAAATCTTATAAAACATGTTTATCTGTTTTGCAGTTCTGCATGAATGAAAGCACCTGTTTTCCAAGTTAAAAACAATGTGTGTCTTTTTTTTTTTGGTACCGATTCAAAACAGAAACTTACCAAAATGTATTCATAGAAAGCTTAAAAAGTCATTAAACTTATGACTAAGCAAATTCCCGATCTGAAAAGAAGGCTTCCTCTTTGCAAGCGAGCTATTCAGTGGAACTAGGACTCTTCTGAAACAGGCAGGGAACCAGAGCTGCCTCATAGCTTTTCTGGCTGCTTCCTTCCGATTGTCACTTCTGCAGACAAGCCTCGCTGGAGAATGGTTATAGGTCCAGACATTCAGAAGACTGTGAGGCAGGCAGGGGAAATGAAGTGAGGCCCGAGTGGGCACAGGCAGGAATGGCGAGCTGGTGGGGCTCCTCCCTACTCAAGGAAGCTTAACCCACGCAGGCTCTTACTCGTTCCTTGTCCACAGCAGGTCTTAATGAAAACACCAGTCACAAACCAAACCCAACCAAAAAACCTAGACCCTGTGTTTGTATTCTTTTGGGGGACTACAATTTCTATCTTTGATTTCTGGTAAAAGATGTTTGTGTTGGAGAATGCAAATATGTGTGTTTGGTTTGTTCTTAAATAATTTAAAAGGCTAAGATGATATCTACATACTGGTTTACAAATCCAAAAGAGCCAAGTGACTCTAAACCTCTAAACCATAACCATATATCGGGCACATTTAAGTATAGGAAATCCCTGAAGGAAAAATGTCACTTCTCCAATTATAAAATGATCCAAATGTTTTAACAATGGGTTGGAGGAGTTAAGTTTAAAGTCCTGCATCAGGGACTTCCCTGGTGGTGCAGTGGTTAATAATCCGCCTGCCAATGCAGGAGACACGGGTTTGAGACCTGGTCCGGGAAGATCCCACATGCCATGGAGCAACTAAGTCTGTGCACCACAACTACTGAGCCTGTGCTCTAGAGCCCACGAGCCACAACTACTGAGCCCACGTGCCACAACTACTGAAGCCCACGCTCCTAGAGCCTGTGCCCCGCAACAAGAGAAGCCACCGCAATGAGAAGCCTGCGCACCGCAACGAAGAGTAGCCCCCGCTCGCCGCAACTAGAGAAAGCCCACGCGCAGTAACGAAGACCCAACACAGCCAAAAATAAATAAATAAATAAAATAAAGCCCTGCATCAACACGGGTGGTCAGTTAGGAGTTAGGAAATGGCTCTCTGTTCCAAAATTCAGAACCCCTAAAGAGTAAGTACTTCAAGAAATAGTTACAGATGTAGAAAACAAACTTATGGTTACCAGGGGGTAAGGGGGGAGGAGGGATAAATTGGGAGATTGGTATTGATATACACACACTACTATATATAAAATAGATTACTAATAACGACCTACTGAATAGCACAGGAAACTCTACTCAATACTCTGTAATGGGCTATATGGGAAAAGAATCTTAAAAAGAGTGGATATATGTATATGTATAACTGATTCATTTTGCTGTACACCTGAAACTAACATAACATTATAAATCAACTATACTCCAATAAAAATTTTTAAAAAGAGTTAAGTACTTCAGAGTTATACTGTTTACCGGGGAGAAGTTGGAGCCTAGTTTTAACAGATCACTGGTGTCTGGAGTATCAACTCCACCACCCCATGGGGCCTTTGAATTTGCCACTAAAGCAGACACTTGGCTAAAGGGGGAAGAAATGCTACTGTGGAACTTGGAATTCATTTGCTCATAGAAAAAATGTTTAAAAAAAACATTTAAAATACCCATTATATATATTTATGAGATAATTATTGAACATAGATCAAGTACATGTTGAATTAAGTAGGTTGGTCTATGAAGCAAATAGCCAATCATAACACTGAACCAGCATGTGTAAGTAAAATAAGCCAGTCACCAAAGGGCAAATGTTGTATGATTCCACTTATATGAGGAGTCTACGGTAGGGAAACTCATAGAGACAGAAAGTAGAATGGTGGTTACCAAGGGCTACGGTGAGGAGAGAATGGGGAGTTATAGTTTAATGGGTACAGAGTTTCAGTTGAGGAAGATGAAAAAGTTCTGGAGATGAATGCTAGTGATGGTTGCAAAATCACATGAGTGTATGAAATGCCACAGAACTGTACATTTAAAATGGTTAAAATGGTAACTTTTGTGATATATATTATACCACAATAAAAAAAGAAACAGAATATGAAATCTTATATAACTGCAAGGAATACTAGAGATCATCTTGCCAGATACTTTACCAACTTGGAATCGTTTTCTTCCAGTCTAGAATGCCTTGTCTATACCCCACCCTCACATCCCAAACCCTATCAAAATCATACTCAAGACCCACTTTAAATGCTATTCCCCACTTTTTGGGTTATTGCACTTGATGCACTTACCCACAGATAAGTGGGAGATATGAGATAAGTTAGATATATCTATCTGGGGCTAAGGAGAGAGGCTGAAACCAGAGACATGAATTTAGAAATTGTCAGAATAAAGTAGATGAGACTGACCAGGGCAAATATGCAGAATGAGAGGAGTGCACAGAGTAGGTGACTGAAAAATAAATATCTGCTGAATAGAATCTAACATGGGGCTTCTTAGAGGTGTATTATAGGAAGTTTAAAACTATTCTTATTTTGAGAAAAAAAACCACTGTACAAGGAGGAAATATTTCCCTCTCCAATTTCCTTCAAGTTTTATAAGAAAACTATGATTTTTAAAAATGAAAGAATATTCCAGAAATATTCCAGAAACACTCACCATACATTGGAAATAAGCACACACAAAAGTCTCAGGAAAAATAATGAGAAGGAAACAAAACTGTACAGACTCTATTCTGGAATATTTTACTTCAATCATTCAATTCTTTTTTTTTTTAAATAAATATCAGTCGTTGTGGTATGTGGAGGGGGGCATATTTCTTTAACATAAACAGAAATCTAAAAGCAATTTTCAGCAGCAAATAAAGGCATGATTCAAATTCTATTCAATGCCTGAGTGAGCTTCATTTTAAGATTTACATCGAACTAGAAAAATATTTAAAGATTATAAAAGACTCTTCCAATGTTATGAGATCAGAAGGGAAGGGTTTGCTTATTTTAGCACTCGTCATGAAGACTAACTTTGTCTGTCAAGAAAATCTGCAGTGAAGTAAAATTAAAGGAAAATATTGTGGTCATACTGATGTGTCTGTCTGGTTTTTACTCTTGTTTTTAAAAACGAAGTTATACAGTGAGCTCAGTCAAAATGAATACCTAGTACATTTTTGCATGTCTCAAGGAAAGTACTACAACTACATACAGTTTCAGAGAGCATATAATTTTCTCTCAAGTGCAATAAATTTTCCTCCAGCTAACAGTGAGGGTTTTGGTTATGTCCTGTGTTAGGACAACCTGAGAAGAACCTGTATCCTACTTTACTCAATTAACTTGACTCACAAACTCTCCCATGTCATCTGAAACGGAAGGATGGGCCACAACAAGAACATAAGTCGATTGATGATGCAGTTCTCCGATGGTACTTAGAGGATGTAGCCTTGATTTCACTGACTGAACTAAACAGAACCCTGTTATATTTGATGTGATTTTAGTTTAAAAAAATTTAAGCCTGTAAAGTCACACTATGGTTTAATATAAATGGAAAATAAACAAGTTGTCAATTTAAGAAAGTAATTTAAATAAATGGTATTAAAGAGTTATAAAATCATATTTCTTTTTCTTTGTGCATATATATGTATATCCATATAGAGATAATATGTGTGTGTACAAATAATCTAGATACAAATATAATCAATAGCAGCCATCTGTGAATTTCTACAATTTTATCATGACGTAACATGTTCTTCAAAGTAGGCTTTCTCATCATGTATTTTAATTAATGATGGGTAAACGAGATAAAAATAATGCGGTTTAATTCTGTAAGAAGACATCTTGGATAACAGTTTTGTATCACTAACTGGCCTGAGAACATTAAACAATCAAGATTTGGAGAAAACAAACTATCAGTTTGATTTATTAAAAGATTAAGTATTTTTTGGGTGACTGGTACATGTATACTATAAGGAAAATTTTTTTAAATGTGAAATCTTAGGAATAAATAATAAAAACAGTTACAGTTCATTTTCCATGGGAGTACTGAATATGAATAAAGAAAGGTTGTAAGCAAACAATAAAACTCAATACCATGTCAGTACCCATTTTCAATATAATATACAATAGCACGTTTTAAATAGGGCTTCTTTAATATAAGTCAGTCACCAAAACTAGCTTATCTGATACAGGTGCCTAAAAATAGCAAGTGTTCAGATTTGCTCTAGAGTGGGTCTGGAATTACAAGGATTCAATCCAGAAAGAGTAAACCAGAATAAGCAAAACACATACACACATCACCACCACCAACAACAAATTCCCTGGGCTGCCTACAACCACGCCTGCTATGGAAATTAGAAGGGAGACCTAAAACCACTGAGATTGAATGACCACCCCCATAGGATTCCTAAAAAGGAATCTGACCCACTAAATAAGCTTTTTAGGAAAGAATATAAAAGCAAAGTGAACCACAAAGAATCAAGTAATTAGGTATACAGTAAAATAGAGTAATGGCTAACACTTAAAAGTATATTGCATAGGAGCTACCAGCAGTATCACCTCCTCTTGGAAGCCTTTCCTTCATACCATCATGGAAAAAAAGGGTAGAGGTGACCATTTTCTTATTTATGCTTCATCTGTACCTTGTACACATTCAATCACAAAATCTACACCATTTTAGTGCAATATGAGACTGTGAGCTTTTTAATGGCAGGAGTTATTCACTTTTACATCTCCATAACCTAGTACAGTGTGTGACACATAGTGACTGTTTGGCTATTTAATGATTCATTCTACTATGCATTACTGCCACAGTCACCTAATTCACGTACTATTAGAATAAATTAGGCTCTGTGGGGAATTCCCTGGCAGTTCAGTGGTTAGGACTCTGCGCTTCTCCTGCAGGGGGCCTGGGTTCAATCCCGCAAGTCACGCAGCGCGGCCAAAAAAAAAAAAAAAAAAAAAGGTTAGGCTCTGTAAAGAGCCAGGGAAATCGATGAATTTCTATATCAGTATTAACTAATATAGATAGTTTATCCTAGGGTATATTTGATCAGCAGAACATAAAAAGACAGCATCAATTTTTGTGCAGGCCAACAGCCTGATGGGTTATAAACACACCCTTTTGGCCTAGAGATAGATGGACAAACAAACAAACAAAAAACCTTCCCCCTTGTAAGCCCTGAAAATCAAAGATCTAACTAATACTGCCCTCCTTTGAAAAATATCAGTATGGGGATACATTTTTTTAATTTTAAAATAATTTAAACTCTAAGCTAGATTTTTCTAATTATTTATTGTTTTATATTTCAATAGACACAAATCCTGACTCTATAAATATGGAACCCAAGAACTCTTGGGTTTTAGTCACCAAAGAGTTTTCTGTGATGCAGTAGTAACTCCATCTGCTGGAACTTCAGGTGTCTGCTAATTCCATAATCCTGGAAACTAAAAATCCAACTTTTTTTTGGTGGGGGGGAACAGATATTAATCTATTTAATTCCATTTCAACAAATATTTATCATGTACTTAAGATGTGCCATGCTCTGTGCTAAGTGATGTGAAAACCAAGACGGGTTGAACTAAACTCCCTGCTGTCAAGAAGCTTACAACCTAGAGGGAGAGAGAGATGTGTAAATAACCACCATAACTCAATGGAATAGTGACATGCTTACATATGCCATCAATTCTGAGGTTGAGACAGACTGGACCATTGAGAATAATGTGTAAAAGCCCAGGGAGAAAGCTCTTTCCTGGCAAAGGATATGTCTCAAGGCTCAGCTGCCTTTCTGTTCCTCCATCAACCCAAAAGTTCAGGTGTGGAAAAATGTTGCAGCTGAGTACTGGGATGCATTCAGGATACAGCTGCTAAATCTAAAAACAGTCTATTTTGGCACTACAAATGGAGCTGAATTCTGCCTGGAGGCCAGAGGCTGTCAAATCCTAATTTAAGACATTGCCTTTCGAAAAACAGAATTAAAAAAAAAAAAGAAATACTTATAATGAAAATACCTTATGACTTAAATAATCCAGCATACACATTACCTTTAAATATGATCCATAGTATTTTGTTACATATGAGCTGTCACACTGACTCAAAACAGTTATTTCTTGCTGAATGTCTTCAATTTCATCTTCGGCTTCCTCGAGGTCTATGATTTTAATAGCAACCACTTGCTGGGTACGGTTATCAATACCTTTGAAAACTTCTCCAAAGGAGCCTTTTCCAATGCGTTCTAATTTTGTGAACAGTTCTTCTGGATCGGCTATATTATTCTAAGGGGGGGGGGGCGGGGAGAGAAAGAAAGGAAAGAGCACAAACATTTTGCATCAAGTTTTTAAATGAAGGAAAATAAATCACATAAGACAATACCACATTTAAAAAAAAAAAAGCATACAAACTCCCTTGACTCTCTGCATGTTGCTTTGTTAGAACAACTGTATCCCAAATGTCCAACTAGTCCATATTCTATTGGATCACCCACACTAAGTGGGCTTAGCTGATCCTGCTACCACAATCTCCTATAGCAAATGTTGTCTCTGGTGCACACCAAAGGGCCAGACTCTTTTTAGAATAAAGCAGCTGAATATACACAATTTGCACATTAATGCAATGGTAGTGATAATGAGAGAATACCTAATCTAAGCTATAGGTAGGTGAGTTGTTAAAATTCTTACATTCCACCAGCAAAATATTACCTTCTAACTCTCCTCTCTCTCCAACTTGGACATCCTAATCACTGCACCTATACTTCTAAACCACCATATAAACAACACAGAGCACAAAGGACCCAAGAATCTACAAGTCCTTTTTTTCTTCTTTACTTGGGATCCTATCTGTATGTAATGTTCTCATCAATGGCTGAAATAAGATTCTATGCTTTTATCACGATTGCAAGTACTCATAAGGAAATGGTAATATGTTGAACTTTCACAACACATCTCACAGTAGGAATCCAGAATAAATCAATATTTTGCTACAACAAAATCTGAATCAAGCATAAGGTTTTAGTTTAACAGATGTATAGGCATGACTTAGATTTATAAATTCACTGCCCTTTCCTGATTCAGAAATATCCTTTATCTAACAGTGTACAATTTTGAATTCAAATTTTTCTCCCACAAGATAACTTTTAACCTTACTTAAACTCATATTGCTGAATATATACTACTGATCAAGTAGAAAAAAAGATTTCCAAACCTCACAAAAATAGCATGTTATTAATTTATTATTTTTTATTTATTTTTATTTTTTCATGGGAAGGCATTTTATTTTAAATATAGCAGTGTATACATGTCAATCTAATTTATACTTAAGTGCTTTATTAGTCCAGACCTAAAACCTTACTTTGAGTTCCTTCAAAATATAGAAGGATGCCATATAGTTCTGATGAACTGTCTATATTTAATTTGTTAATTGGACCTAGATTACCTGTTCACTTATTACAGTTTAACCTGGTCATCAATTTCAGGAGACAAGTTATTGAGTTAGCATGTTCCCTTATATCTTCTTTTATTAGACAAATAGATCATTAAAGTTTATTATTTTTCTGTCAAGTTTGTTGTACCATCATCACCAAATAGACCAAGTAAACTGCCTGCTTTTGAGTAACTTAAAAACTTATGACTGATTTTAAAGAATTTCACCAATTTTTCTTTTTTCAACCAGCCTAAATGACAGTTCGCACATGACCTGCTTAATTTATAAGCTTCCCCATTCTCCTTGATTGGATTTTTTCTATTTCTAAAAGACACTTTCCATGTATGCCATAGTCTCTTAGATATGGCAAGTTACTTGTTATCCCCACCCACCTCTAGTATTCACATGGGACAAATACATCTTCAGCTGCCCATATGAGCTTTTAAAAATAGTTTAGGCTTCGTAGGTTGCAAATGTTTCTTTAATGCTAACATTTTGTTATAATACCTTCTCCAAAACTTGCGTACCATCGTTATTGATTTACTTGGTGCTTAATTTCTTACCAAGACATTGTGATTAGTATCACATAGTATAATAGCTAACCCACAAGTTACCTCTGCCTACTTTTGGTGATGGTTCTTGTCTTTCTAGTACCTTGTGGCAAAAATACTCACCAAATAGCTCAGTGATAGGTTCACCACCCTGTAACTTCCTAAATTCAGTGAATTTGGAAAAATAAAAAGAGCAAATCTTTCAGTTTTTCTGACGTAACTACAAAATAATCTAAAAGTTATAAATATACCATTGATTAAAAAGTAGATAGTATTGAATATGTACTTTCTGATAACACAGTCTGGACTAGGAGGTATATTAACTCTATAATGAGATTTTTTGTTGTTGTTGGAAGAAACAAAGATTAAATCCTCATCTTCTTAATTCGTGTTTTAAAAGGATTTGACTGAAACAATCAACCCTAGGGAGAACACAGCTGTTCTTGATTTCTATAATAAATGGGTTCCTGAAAGTATGTAAATCAAAGATTTAAAAATCAAGTCACATTTTGAATTTTAAACATGCTCTGAAGTGAATCCTAACTCATCAATAAATATAATTTAAGATTTTCAATCAAGGAATACCAAGTTGGAAAAAGAGAAAGATCTCCCATTTACACAACATTTGCACTTCCCAATCTTTTATTTTGGGACTAAAACTTCTCATGCAAAACCCTAATTTTCAGAGTGGAGGGAATCTTGAAAACAAGTTTTCATTAGTATAACCTCATCTCCCTGACTTCCTGAATCTGGGATAGATAATACCTAAGTTCTAACTCCCCATTCACCACGTCGCCAGCTTCTTAAACCAAAGTAAGACATATTTCCTTTTGGTTTTTCATGCAAGGGCAAAAGTCAAGTAAATAAATGGTAAACACTCCAAGCAATGCAATTTAAAAACCACCTTTATAAAGACGCTGGCTTGCCCAATCATTCACATTCACTCTTCTTTAGAGCCTCTAAGAAAATCAAGTCAGCTCCCTCTCAACACAAATCAGATAGTCTCTTAAGAATATTAAAATTTCTAAGTCTTTCTATCTCTATTGCAAAATTAGTTTACTGCTATATCTGTGCTTGCATTGCCTTCTTAAAGCCATAGCCCAGGAACGAGCTCTAAGTTCTGCAGCAGCAAAAAGGATGAATGGCTAAATTAATGTCACATTGATTTACAACTAATGGTAGATGACTTATACACGTTGCACAAAAATGCGTCTGTGAAAATGAAAACCTCAGAGATCCATCTCAGGACATTCTCATTATTCCTTGACCTTCATCACCTGTCCTTAGCTTGGATTTGGACTCTTCAGCTATAGGTACATTGTTACAAATTTAAGTCTTAGACAGTATCATCGCCACTAAAACAGCAAAGATAACAACAACCTTTTAGTATGGAAATACTCTGAGGAAGTCCAAAGGGGAAAAATGTAGGATGATCATCTTACTTGTCTCCTGTGGAATGTCAGGGGCAGATGGGAGGGAGATCAAGATGGCAGAGTAGGAGGATGCTGAGCTCACCTCCTTCCACGAACACATCAAAATATATCTTACATATGAAGCAACTCTTGCTGAAAACAACCTGGAGCCTGACATAAAGGCTCTTCTACAACCAAGGCTATAAAGAAAGAGTTGCACAGAGTTGGGCAGGAAGGGAGGAAAAGCGATCTAGTTGGGACAAGTGCCCAAGTAGGGGACACACAAGAGGCAGGGGATAGCACAGCCTCAAGGATCCTCCGTGGGGAGTGATGGGTTTAAGCCACATGTTGGGCCTGACTCTGGGAAGACGAGTCTCCTTAGCTGGTTTGAAAACCAGTGGGACTTACCAGAGGGCTGTAAGAAACTGACACTCCACTCATGAAGAGCATGCACACACTTGCTTACTCCCAGGGAACAAGGTGGAGGAAACAGACTGAAAACTACCTGGAGCTCTGGCTGGTTTCCCTCAACTGCCACAGCCTGCTCCCCAGCCTGCACCAGGTGCCCACTCCAGCCTCTCTTGCTCTGGTGCAGCTCTCCACCGCCACAAAGCCTGCTGCTGCCAAGGAGAGTGTACACACTTAGAGAGAATGGAGCTGCCTCGGACCCAACCCTGCCTCTGAACAAGGGGAAGGCAGCCATTACCAGCATGCACACGAGGAAGCAGCAGATTGAAAATTGCCTGGGGCTCGGACTAACTTGCTGGGACTGCCCCAGCACTTACCCTGGCCTGTCCCGCAGGCCCCCTCTAGTACCTGTTGCTCCAGTGCTGCTCTCCACTAGGGCAGAGGTGCCATTGCCAGGGGGGTGGTGCACACACTTATAGAGGGAAAGGAACCAGCTCGGACCTAAACTTCAGGGCTCCTGCTCCAGTACCTTGGGCACCAACTCTGCCCCCAGTGAGGCGGTGATGGCCGCTGAGCATAGAAGAAGCCCTGGCTCTGGCTCTAGCCCTTCCATCTCCAGCACCACCTTCTACCAAGCTGATAGCTGCCAGCACACCCTGGGGTAAGATGTGACTCTTGCTCACGTCAGATCCGGCTCTCCTACCATAGCCACTGGGCACACGTAGACTGCATAGGGATGCTCCCACAGAAGCATCAGATAGGTAACTCTTTCACCTAACTTCATAGAGACAGAGAAAGTTAAACAAAATGAGAAGACAGAAGAATATGTTTCAAATGAAAGAACAAGAAAAAAAAAACCTGAAAAAAAATCCTAGTGAAACAGAGGTAATTAATTTACCAGATAAAGAGTTCAAACCTTTAGTAATAAGAATACTAGCTGAACTTGGGGAAAGAATAGATGAACACAGTGAGAATTTTAGCAAGTAACTGGAAAGTATAAAAACGAACCAGTCAGAACTGAAGAATACAATAACTGAAATGAAAAATACACTAGAGGGAATTAATAGAAGATTAGGTGATACAGAAGAATGTCTAAGTGATCTGGAAGATAAAAGAATGTAAATCGTGCAATCAGAAGAGCAAAAATAAAAACACATTTTTGAAAATGAGGATAGTTTAAGGGGCTTATGAGACAACATCAAGCATACTAACATTTGCACTGTAGGGGTCCCAGAAGGAGAAGAAAGAGAGAGAGAAAGGGGTAGAAAATGTACTTGATGAAATTATGGATGAAAAATTCCCGAAGCTGAAGAAGGAAATAGATTTCCAGGTACAGGAAACACAGAGATTCCTAAACAAGATGAACCCAAGGAGAACCAGACCAAGACATATCAGACTTAAAATGGTGAAAGTTAAAGAGACAATTCTAAAGTCAGCAAGAGAAAAATAAAGAGTCACATACAATGGAACCCCCATAAGGCTATCAGCTGATTTTTCTGCAGAAATTTCGCAGGCCATAAGGGAGTAGCATGACATATTTAAAGTGCTGAAAGGGAAAAACCTACAACCTAGGATACACTACCAAGCAAGGCTATGCTTCAGAATTGAAGGAGAGATAAAGAACTACTCAGACAACCAAAAACTAAAAGAGTTCATCAATAGTAAACTGATCTTAGATGAAGTGTTAAAGGGTTTTCTTTAAGTGGAAAAGAAAAGGCTATAAGAAGTAAGAGTTTGTAAGAAAGGAAAAATCTCACTAGTAAAGGAAAATATATAGTAAAGGATGTAGACCAATCACTTAAGTAAACTAGTATAAAGATTAAAAGACAAAAATTGTAAAATCAAGTACAATGATACAAAGGTAAGAGATAAACATGAAGATGTAAAATATGTCATCAAAAACACACAATGTGGGGGAGAGGAGTAAAAAATGTAGATCTTTAAAATGTGGTTGAACTTAAATGACTACCAGTTTAAAACAAGTAGATATAATTATAGGTCAACATATAGGAAACCGATGGTAAGCACAAATCAAAAACCTACCATAGATAAAAAAAAAAAAACTAAAAAGAAAGGAACACACACATACCATTTAAGAAAATCTACAAACCACAAGGGAAGAAAAAGAAGAAGAAATGAACAAAGAAGTACAAAAACAACCAGAAAACAAGGAATAAAATGGCAATAAGTAGATACCTATCAATACTTACTTTAAATGTCAATGGACTAAATGCTCCAATCAAAAGACATAGGGTACCTACTGTATAGCACAGGGAACTCTTCTCAATACTCTCTAAAGACCTATATGGGGAAAGAATCTAAAAAAGAGTGGATCTATGTTTATGTATAAATGATCCACTTTGCTGTACAGCAGAAACTAACACAACATTGTAAATCAACTATACTCCAATAAAAGCAAAACAAAACAAAACAAAAGACATAGGGTGGTTGATTGGATAAAATAACAAGACCCACATATATGCTGTACAAGAGACTCACTTCAGAGCTAAAGACACACACAGACTGAAAGTGAGAGGATAGACAAAGATATTTCATCCAAATGGAAATGACAAGAAAGCAGGGGTAGCAATACTCATATCAGACAAATAGACTTTAAAACAAAGGCTACAACAAAAGACAAAAAACGGGCATTATATAATGATAAATGGATCAATACAAGAAGAGGATATTAAATTCATTAACATGTATGTACCCAATACAGGAGAACGTAAATATGTAAGGCAAGTCTTAACAGACTTAAAGGGAGAAATTGACAATAATACAATGATAGTAGGGAACTTTTAACACCCCACTTACAAAAATGGACAGACAACCAAGACAAAAAATCAATACGGCAACAATGGTCTTAAATGACACAATAGACAAGTTGGACTTAATAGATATCGACTTACATGACATTCCATCCCAAAAGAGCAAAATACACATTCTTTTCAAGTGCACATGAAACGTTCTCCAGGATAGATCACATGCTAGGCCACAAAACAAGTTTCTCAACAAATTTAAGAGACTAGAAATTAGATTAAGCATTTTTTCCAACCACAATGGTATGAAACTAGGAATCAATTACAAAAGAAAAATGGGGAAAACACAAACAAGTGGAGACTAAACAATATGCTACTAAAAGACCAATGGGTCAATGAAGAAATCAAAGAGGAAATCATAAAATACCTCAAGACAAATGAAAGTAGAAACATAACTTTCAAAAATCTATGGGAAGCAGGGGAGACCTTCAAGATGGTGGAAGACTAAGACGTGGAGATCACTTTCCTCCCCACAAATACATAAGAAATACATCTACATGTGGAACAACTCCTACAAAACACCTACTGAACGCTGGCAGAAGACCTCAGACTTCCCAAAAGGCAAAACACTCCCCATGTACCTGGGTAGGGCAAAATAAAAAAGAAAAAACAGAGACAAAAGAATAGGGACAGGACCTGCACCTCTGGGAGGGAGCTGTGAAGGAGGAAAAGTTTCCACACACTAGAAAGCCCCTTCCTGGCAGAGACAGGGGGTGGCAGGGTGGAAGCTTCAAAGCCAAGGAGGAGAACGCAGCAACAGGGGTGCAGAGGGCAAAGCATAGAGATTCCTGCACAGAGGATCGGTGCCAACCAGCACTCACCAGCCCGAGAGGCTTGTCTGCTCAACTGCCAAGATGGGTGGGGGTTGGGACCTGAGGCTCCAGCTTCTTCAGAGGTCAGATCCCAGGGAGAGGACGAGGGTTGGCTGCATGAACACAGCTTGAAGGGGGCTAGTGCGCCACACCTAGCTGGGAGGGAGTTGGGGAAAAAGTCTGTACCCGCCTAAGAGGCAAAAGACCATTGTTTTGGGGTGCGTGAGGAGAAGGGATTCAGAGCACCGCCTAAACAGGCTCCAGAGAGGGGCATGACCTGTGGCTATAAGCGTGGACCACAGAGACGAGCATGAAATGCTAAGACTGCTGCTGCAGCCACCAAGAAGCCTGTGTGCAAGCACAGGTCACTCTCCACACCTCCCCTCCTGGGAGCCTGTGCAGCCCGCCACTGCCACGGTCCTGTGATCCAGGGACAACTTCCCCGGGGAACACATGGTGCACCTCAGGTTGTTGCAACATCATGCTGGTCTCTGCCGCAGCAGGCTCGCCCCACATTCCGTACCCCACCTTCCCCCCAGCCTGAGTGAGCCAGAGTGCCCTAATCAACTGCTGCTTTAACCCCGTTCTGTCTGGGCAGGGAACAGATGCCCTCAGGCGACCTACATGCAGAGGCGGGGCCAATCCAAAGCTGAACCCCAGGAGCTGTGCGAACAAAGAAGAGAAAGGGAAATTTCTCCCAGCAGCCTCAGGAGTAGCAGATTAAATCTACACATTCAATTTGATGTACCCTGCGTCTGTGGAATACCTGAATAGACAACGAATCAACCAAAATTTGAGGCAGTGGACGTTGGGAGCAATGATATATACATATGTTTTATCCTTTTTCTCTTTCTGTAAGTATGAGTATAATTCCTTGGGTGATTTTGTCTGTATAGCTTTGCTTTTACCATTTGTTCTGGGGTTATGTCTGTTTTTTTTTTTTGTTTGTTTGCTTGTTTTTTTCTTTTTCTAATTACTTTTTACTATTTTTTATTTTTAATAATTACTTTTTATTTTAAAAACTTTATTTTCTTTTCTTTCTTTCTTTCTTTTTTTCTCCCTTGTCTTCTGAGCCGTGTGGCTGACAGGGACTTGGTGCTCTGGCTGGGTGTCAGGCCTGTCCCTCTGAGGTGGGAGAGCCAACTTAAGGACAACGGACCACCAGAGATGTCACGGCTCCACGAAATATCAAACAGTGAAAGTTCTCCCAGAGATCTCCATCTCAACGCTAAGCCCCAGCTCCACTCAACAACCAGCAAGCTACAGTACTAGACACCCTATGAGAAAAAACTAGCAAGAGAGGAACACAACCTCACCCATTAGCAGAGAGGCTGCCTAAAATAATAATGTCACAGACACCCCAAAACACACCACCAGACGCTGTCCTGCCCACTAGAAAGACAAGATCCAACCTCATCCACCAGAACACAGGCACTAGTCCCCTCCACCAGAAAGCCTACACAAGCCACTGAACCAACGTTAGCCACTGGGGACAGACACAAAAAAAGCATGGAAACTACAAACCTGCAGCCTGCGAAAAGGAGACCCCAAACACAGTAAGTTAAGCAAAATGAGAAGACAGAGAAACACACAGCAGATGAAGGAGCAAGGAAAAAACCCAACAGACCAAACAAATGAAGAGGAAATAGGCAGCCTACCTGAAAAATAATTCAGAGTAATGATACTAAAGATGATACAAAAGCTTGGAAATAGAATGGAGAAAATAAAAGAAATGTTTAACAAAGACCTAGAAGAACTAAAGAGCAAACAAACAATGATGAACAACACAATAAATGAAATTAAAAATTCTCTAGAAGGAATCAACAGCAGAATAACTGAGGCAGAAGAACGGATAGTGACCTGGAAGATAAAATAGTGGAAATAACTACTGCAGAGCAGAATAAAGAAAAACGAATGAAAAGAATTGAGGACAGTCTCACAGACCTCTGGGACAACATTAAACACACCAAAATTCGAATTACAGGGGTCCCAGAAGAAAAAGAGAAAAAGAAAGGGACTGAGAAAATATTTGAAGAGATTAGAGTTGAAAATTTCCCTAATATGGGAAAGGAAATACTTAAGTCCAGGAAGTGCAGAGAGTCCCATACAGGAAAAATCCAAGGAGAAACACACCAAGACACATATTAATCAAACTATCAAAAATTAAATACAAAGAAAAAATACTGAAAGCAGCAAGGGAAAAGCAACGAATAACATACAAGGGAATACCCAAAAGGTTAACAGCTGATCTTTCAGCAGAAACTCTGCAAGCCAGAAGGCAGTGGTAGGACATATATAAAGTGATGAAAGGGAAAAACCTACAACCAAGATTACTCTAACCAGCAAGGATTTCATTCAGATTTGACAGAGAAATTAAAAGCTTTACAGATAAGCAAAAGCTAAGAGGATTCAGCACCACCAAACCAGCTTGACAACAAATGCTAAAGGAACTTCTCTAGGCAAGAAACACAAGAGAAGGAAAAGACCTACAATAACAAACCCAAAACAATTAAGAAAATGGTAAAAAGAACATACATATCAATAATTACCTTATATGTGGATGGATTAAATGCTCCAACCAAAAGACATAGACGGGCTGAATGGATACAAAAACAAGACCCATACATATGCTGTCTACAGGAGACCCACTTCATACCTAGGGACACATACAGACTGAAAATGAGGGGATGGAAAAAGATATTCCATGCAGGTGGAAATCAAAAGAAAGCTGGAGTAGCAATTCTCATATCAGACAAAATAGACTTTAAAATAAAGACTGCTACAAGAGACAAAGAAGGACACTACATAATGATGAAGGGATCAATCCAAGCAGAAGATTTAACAATTGTAAATATTTATGCACCCAACAATAGGAGCACCTCAATACATAAGGAAAATGCTAACAGCCATAAAAGGGGAAGTCGACAGTAACACACTCATAGTAGGGGACTTTAACACCCCACTTTCACCAATGGACAGATCATCCAAAATGAAAATAAACAAGGAAACACAAGCTTTAAATGATACACTAAACAACATGGACTTAATTGATATTTATAGGACATTCCATCCAAAAACAACAGAATACACACTCTTCTCAAGTGCTCATGGAACATTCTCCAGGATAGATCATATCTTGGGTAACAAATCAAGCCTTGGTAAATTTAGGAAAATTGAAATCGTATCAAGTATCTTTTCTGACCACAATGCTATGAGACTACAATCAATCACAGGAAAAATTCTGTAAAAAATACACACACATGGAGGATAAACAATAAACTACCAAATAACCAAGATATCACTGAAGAAATCAAAGAGGAAATAAAAAATTACCTAGAAACAAATGACCATGAAAACACAATGACCCAAAACCTATGGGATGCATCAAAAGCAGTTCTAAGAGGGAAGTTTATAGCAATACAATCCTACCTCAAGAAACAAGAAATATCTCAAATAAACAACCTACCTTACACCTAAAGGAATTAGAGAAGGAAGAACCAAAAACACCCAAAGGTAGCAGAAGGAAAGAAATCATAAAGATCAGATCAGAAATAAATGAAGGAAACGATAGCAAAGATCAATAAAACTAAAAGCTGGTTCTTTGAGAAGATGAACAAAATTGATAAACCATTACCCAGACTCATCAAGGAAAAAAGGGAGAAGACTCCAATCAACAGAATTAGAAATGAAAAAGGAGAAGTAACAACTGACACTGCAGAAATACAAAGGATCATGAGAGATTAGTACAAGCAACTATATGCCTATAAAATGGACAACCGGGAAGAAATGGACACATTCTTCAAAAATCACAACCTTCTGAGACTGAACCAGGAAGAAATAGAAAATATCAACAGACCAATCACAAGCACTGAAATTGAGACTGTGATTAAAAATTTTCCAACAAACAAAAGCCCAGGACCACATGGCTTCACAGGCGAATTCCATCAAACATTCAGAAAAGAGCTAACACCTATCCTTCTCACTCTTCCAAAATATACCAGAGGGAGGAACACTCCCAAACTCATTCTAGGAGGCCACCATCACCCTGATACCAAAACCAGACAAAGATGTCACAAAGAAAGAAAACTACAGGCCAATATCACTGATGAACATAAATGCAAAAATCCTCAACAAAATACTAGCAAACAGAATCCAACAGCACATTAAAAGGATCATACACTATGATCAAGTGGGGTTTATCCCAGGAATGCAAGGCTTCTTCAATATACGCAAATCAATCAGCGTGATACACCATATTAACAAATTGAAGGAGAAAAACAATATGATCATCTCAATAGATGCAGAGAAAGCTTTTGACAAAATTCAATACCCATTTATGATAAAAAACCCTCCAGAAAGTAGGCATAGAGGGAACTTTCTTCACCATAATAAAGGCCATATATGACAAACCCACAGCAAACATCATCCTCAAGGGTGAAAAGCTGAAACCATTTCCACTAAGATCAGGAATAAGACAAGGTTGCCCACTCTCACCACTATTATTCAACATAGCTTTGGAAGTTTTAGCCACAGCAATCAGAGAAGAAAAAGAAATAAAAGGAATCCAAATCGGAAAAGAAGAAGTAAAGCTGTCACTGTTTGCAGATGACATGATACTATACATAGAGAATCCTAAAGATGCTACCAGAAAACTACTAGAGCTAATCAATGAATTTGGTAAAGTAGCAGGATACAAAATTAATGCACAGAAATCTCTTGCATTCCTATACACTAATGATGAAAAATCTGAAAGAGAAAGTAAGGAAACACTCCCATTTATCATTGCAACAAAAAGTATAAAATACCTAGGAATAAACCTACCTAAGGAGACAAAAGACCTGTATGCAGAAAACTATAAGACACTGATGAAAGAAATTAAAGATGATACCAACAGATGGAGAGAAAGACCATGTCCTTGGATTGGAAGAATCAACATTGTGAAAATGACTCTACTACCCAAAGCAATCCACAGATTCAATGCAATCCCTATCAAATTACCACTGGCATTTTTCACAGAACTAGAACAAAAAATTTCACAATTTGTATGGAAACACAGAAGACCCCGAATAGCCAAAGCAATCTTGAGAAAGAAAAACGGAGCTGGAGGAATCAGGTTCCCTGACTTCAGACTAAATTACAAAGCTACAGTAATCAAGACAGTATGGTACTGGCACAAAAACAGAAATATAGATCAATGGAACAGGATAGAAAGCCCAGAGATAAACCCATGCACATATGGTCACCCTATCTTTGATAAAGGAGGCAAGAATATACAGTGGAGAAAAGACAGCCTCTTTAATAAGTGGTGCTGGGAAAACTGGACAGCTACATGTAAAAGAATGAAATTAGAACACTCCGTAACAGCATACACAAAAATAAACTCAAAATGGATTAGAGATCTAAATGTAAGCCCAGACACCATCAGACTCTTAGAGGAAAACCTAGGCAGAACACTCTATGACATGAATCACAGCAAGGTCCTTTTTAACCCACCTCCTAGAGAAATGGAAATAAAAACAAAAATAAACAAGTGGGACCTAATGAAACTTAAAAGCTTTTGCACAGCAAAGGAGACCATAAACAAGACGAAAAGACAACCCTCAGAATGGGAGAAAATATTTGCAAATGAAGCAACTGACAAAGGATTAATCTCCAAAACATACAAGCAACTCATGCAGCTCAATATCAAGAAATCAAACAACCCAATGCAAAAATGGGCAGAAGACCTAAACAGACATTTCTCTAAAGAAGATATACAGATTGCCAACAAACACATGAAAGAATGCTCAACAGCATTAATCATTAGAGAAATGCAAATCAAAGCTACAATGAGATATCATCTCACACAGGTCAGAATGGCCATCATCAAAAAATCTACAAACAATAAATGCTGGAGAGGGTGTGGAGAAAAGGGAATCCTCTTGCATTGTTGGTGGGAGTGTAAACTGATACAGCCACTATGGAGAACAGTATGGAGGTTCCTTAAAAAACTAAAAATAGAACTACCATATGACCCAGCAATCCCACTACTGGGCATATACCCTGAGAAAACCATAATTCAAAAAGAGTCATGTACCACAATGTTCACTGCAGCTCTATTTACAATAGCCAGGACATGGAAGCAACCTAAGTGTCCATCGACAGATGAATGGATAAAGAAGATGTGGCACATATATACAATGGATTATTACTCAGACATAAAAAGAAATGAAATTTAGTTATTTGTAGTGAGGTGGATGGACCTAGAGTCTGTCATACAGAGTGAAATAAGTGAGAAAGAGAAAAACAAATTCTGTATGCTAACCCATATATATGGAATCTTAAAAAAAATGGTTCTGAAGAACCTAGGGGCAGGACAGGAATAAAGATGCAGACCTAGAGCATGGACTTGAGGACACACGGAGGGGGAAGGGTAAGCTGGGACGAAGTGAGAGAGTGGCATGGACATATATACACTACCAAATGTAAAATAGCTAGCTAGTGGGAAGCAGCCACATAGCACAGGGAGATCAGCTTGGTGCTTTGTGACCACCTAGAGGGGTGGGATAGGGAGGGTGGGAGGGAGATGCAAGAGGGAGGAGAATGGAGATATATGTATATGTATAGCTGATTCACTTTGTTATAAAGCAGAAAGTAACACACCATTGTAAAGCAATTATACTCCAATAAAGATGTTAAAAAAAATCTATTGGAAGCAGCAAATGCATTTCTAAGAGGCAAGTTTATAGTGATAAAGGCCTTCCTCAAGAAAAAAAAAATCTCAAACAGCCTAACCTACAATCTAAAGGAATAGAAATAGAACAAACAAAGCTGAACATCAGCAGAAAGAAGGAAATAATAAAGATCATAGAAGAAATAAATAAAATAGAGCCTAAGTAACAACAGAAAAAAATAAATGAAACTAAGACTTGCTGTTTTGAAAAGATAAAAGAAACTGATAAACGTCTACTAAGAGGAAAAGAGGACCCCAATAAAACGAAATACAGAAGGAAAGAGGAGAAATTACAAGTGATATCACAGAGGTACAACAAATCATAAGAGAGTACTACCAACAGTTATATGCCAATAAATTGCATATCTAGAAGAAATGTACAAATTTCTAGAAACATGCAACCCGCAAAGGCTGAATTAAGAAGAAACAGAGAATTTACAGATTGATCACTACTAGTGCAACTGAATTTGTAATAAGAAAAACTCCCAGTAAACAAAAATCCAGGATTGGATGGCTTCACAGGGTAATTCTACCAAACATATAAAGAAGAGCTAATACCTATCCTTCTTAAACTATTCCAAAAAATTGAAGAGGATGGAACACTCCCAAATTCATTCTGCAAGGTCACCACTACTGTGACACCAAAACCATACAAAAACACTATAAGAAAAGAAAATTTTAGGCCAATATCGTTGATGAATATAGATTCAAAAATCCTCAACAAAATATTAGCAAACCAAATACAACACTTAAAATGATCATATACCATGATCAATCGGGATTTATTCCAGGGATGCAAGATTGGTTCAATATTTGCAAATCAATCACTGTAATATACCACACTAACAATAGTAGGATAAAAATCAAATGATCATCTCAATAGATGCAGAAAAAGCTTTTGACAAAGTTCAACATCGATTCATGATAAATACTCTCATCAAATTTGGTACAGAGGCAACACATATCAACATAATAAAGGTCATTTATGACAAACCCACAGGTAAAATCATACTCAATGGTAAAAATCTGAACATCTTTCCTCCAAAATCAGGAACAAGACTAGGATGCCCACTCTCACCACTTTTTTTTCTAATGTCACATGGCCATATGGTTTTTTAAAAACATTTATTTATTTTATTTACTTCTTTTTTTTTTTTTGGCTGTGTGGGGTCTTTGTTGTGGCACGCAGGCTTCTCTCCAGTTGTGGCGTGTGGGTTTTCTCTCTCTAGTTGTGGTGTGTAGGCTCCAGAGCGTGTGGACTCTGTAGTGTGCAGGCACACGGGCTCTCTCGTTGAGGTGCGCCAGCTCACTAGTTGTGGCACACGAGCTTAATTGCCCCGTGGCATTTGGGATCTTAGTTCCCCAGCCAGGGATTGAACCCACATCTCCTGCATTGGAAGGCAGATTCTTTACCACTGGACCACCAGGGAAGTCCCTCTCACCACTTCTAACATAGTATTGGAAGTCCTAGCCACAGCAATCAGATAAAAAAAAGAAATAAAAGGCATCTAAATTGGAAGGAAAGAAGTAAAAACTGTTATTACAATACTTGCAGATGACATGATACTTTATGTAGAAAACCCTAAAGTCTCCACCAAAAAAAAAAAAAAAATAACATAGTTAAGTTACAGGATACAAAATTATATACAGAAATCTGTTGCTTTCTATACACTACTAATGAACTATCAAAAAAAGAAATTAAAGAAGCAATACCACTTAAAACTGCATCAAAAAGAATAAAATAATTGTAATAAATTTAACCTAGGAGGTGAAACTCCTATACTCTAAAAACTATAAAACATTGATAAAGGAAACTGAAGATGATACAAAGAAATGGAAAGATATCCTGTGTCATGGACTGGAAGAATTGTTATTGTTAAAATGTCTATATTACCCAAAGCAATCTATAGATTTAATGCAATCCCTATCAAAATATCCATGACTTTTTTTTTATAGAACTAGAACAAATAATCCTAAAATTTATATGGAACCACGAAAGACCCTGAATAGCCAAAACAATCTTGAGAAAAAAGAGCAAAGCTGGAGTATCATGCTCCCTGACTTCAGACTATACTACAAATCTACAGTAATCAAAACAGTATGGTACTGGAATAAAAACAGACACACAAGTCAATGGAAAAGAATAGAGGGCCAGAAATAAACCCACACATTTATGGTCAATTTGACAAAGGAGACAAAAATATGCAATGGAGAAAAGATAGTCTCTTCAATAAGTGGTGCTGGAAAATTGGACAGCTACATGTAAAAGAATGAAATTAGAAAATTTTTCTTACACCACATACAAAAATAAACTCGAAAGGGATTAAATACTTAAATGTAAGACTGGAAACTATAAAACTCCCAGAAGAAAACAAACATAGCAGATCACTCTTTGACATAAGTCATAGTATTTTTTTTAGATCTGTCTCATCAGGCAAAGGCAATAAAAGCAAAAATAAACAAATGGGACGTAATTAAATTTAAAAGCTTTAGCACAGCAAAGGAAACCATTGATAAAACGAACAGGTAATCTACTGAGTGGGAGAAAATATTTGTAAATGATATAACTGATAAGGGGTTAATATCCAAAATATATAAACAGCTCATCAACTCAATATCAAAAAAACAAACAACCTGATTTAAAAATGGGGAAAGGACCTGAATATACATTTTTCCAAAGAAGACATACAGACAGCCAGCAGGTGCATGAAAAGATGCTCAACACCACTAATCATCTGGGAAATGCGAATCAAAACCACAATGAGATATTACCTCACATCTGTCATTATGGCTATCATCAAAAAGACCACAAATAACAAACGTTGGCGAGGACGTTAAAAAAATGGAACCCTTGTACACTGCTGGTGGGAATGTAAATTGGTGCAACCACTATGGCAAACATTTTGGAGGTTCTTCAAAACACTAAAAATAGAACTACCATATGATCCAGCAATCCCACTCCTGGGTATATATCCGAAGATAATGAAAACATTAATTGAAAAAGATATATGTACCCCAAAGTTCAGAGAAGCGTTACTTGAAATAGCCAAAATATGGAAACAACCCAAGTGTCCATCAATAGATGAATGGATAAAGAAGATGTGGTATATGTATCCAATGGAATATTACTCAGCTATCAAAAAGAATGAAGTTTTGCCATTTGCAACAACATGGATGGACCTGGAAATGGATGGACTTAGTGAAATAAGTCAGAGAAAGATGAACAGTGTATGTTATCACTTATATGTGAAATCTAAAATATAAAACAAATAAATATATATAACAAAACAGAAATAGACTCACAGATATAGAGAACAAACTAGTGGTTACCAGTGGTGAGAAGGGCTGGGGAGGGGCAAGATAAGGGTAGGGGATTAAGAGGTACAAACTACTATGTATAAGCAACAAGGATATATTGTATAGTTCAGGGAATTATAGCCATTATTTTGTAATAACTTTAAATGAAGTATAGTCTATAAAAATATTGAATCACTATGTTGTATACCTGAAACTATTATAATATTATAAATCAACTATAATTTTAAAAAAGGAAAAGAAAAGGGAAAGTCAGGGGCAGATGGAAGAAGGCTTCTTGTATACTTAAATCACAGAATTAGAGGGCTGGAAGAACTCTCTTAAAGGGTTCCTAAGTACTCTCCAGTCCTGGCTACACATTAGAATCACCAGTACATCTTTTCAAATGCAGATACGTAGGCCTCATCCCAAAACTACTGATTCAGAATCTCTGAGACAACGGCCCATGAATCAGTATTTGTTTAAAAAAGTACTCCAAACTATTTTTTATCTAGTCATTTTGGCACCAGTCTTAAAATCAGCATTTAGGAACCACTGAGCAGACAGATCTGAAATTTGAATCCTTCATTATAGGGAACTCATTATCCCTATTTTTCCCAGGCAAGCATGTGGCTCTCTTCTAACTCTGCACACTAAAAGTGGACATCTTGGAGATTAAAATAAAACCAAGAGGACTTTGGTATTTACATATACATACCTATATTTTAAAAATTAAGTCCTGCTATACTTGTTCTAAGGACACCTCGAATAAGACTGTACATGTAACATTTATCCAAACTCATGCAACATATCCCATACTCCTTATGTATGTATTCTTGAATAATTTTTACCCAATACAGTCTATGTAATAATAGGGTATATAATAAGTTGTGATGTATTTGATGACCATTTTGAGTTAACAGTCAATATTGACAAAGAGTAAAAGTTTAGGTCTAGTTAGCTTCTAGAAAATGGGTACAAACTGTGGAGGGGGGGGTGTAGGGGCAAAAAAATTTTTCCTCAGCCCTCTTAGGGTCTCTGCCTAGGTTTGCAACTTAAACTACGACAGATGAACAGAAGAAAAGAATATAATTTAATAAAAGTTTTACATGACACTGGAACCTCCATAAGGAAATGAAGACTGAAAGAAATGGTTAAACCTGTGTGTTGTTATGCTAAGTTTGATGAAGAGTGGAACGTCGCGGAAAGAGTGATTGGGCAAAGAGTACGAGCTAAATACAACAAACTGTGGGAAACTTAGCAACGCCTGTTTGTTCCGATTCTTTTTGGCGTCACCTTGTCTTTGGAGATAAGGATGCTCCTTTCCTCTGGGTATAGGGAGAGCGCCTCTCAAATGAGGGTTTTCGGACCTGCTTCAAGGCGGCAGTGTGGGGGAGGTCTTTCTCAAACTCCTTCAACTTAAAACATTCAAGATGCCAAAGTGCTATATTTTGGGGTTAGTGTGTCCTGAACCCCATCAGGGGACATTAGGAATAGGTGATTAGAAGAAACAAGAAAATTGTAGGCCAAATTAGAATTAGTCTTGGGGTTCTAGCAGTATGAAGACCTGGAAAGCCAAAGGTAGGAAAGAACCAAAGATAAAGAATCTAGTTTCTTTGAATCTGAGGTAGCTATGTAAGCCCTCTAGTCTGGAACTGAAAGTGAAAACATAAGAGATTCAGGAAAAAGAAGATAGATTTCTCAGAAGTTTTTACCAAAAAGGGTTGAGTTCAGGTGAAAGAACCTTCAAAAACCGAGAACCAGAGTAAGCAAGGCTGACCTCAAACTAGGTTTTGCACTTGCCTCCCAACCTTAGTAAAATCCATACTATGAGTGCTCTTGACTATAAAATACTTTTTGCACTTTACAAAGAATGATCTGTGTATAGGCCTATCAGTGACTCACTAATGAGGAGGGGCACACAGGAAATTATGAGCAAAGAATGTGCTAATGCTATCAAGGCTTAGAAAGGAATATCTCTTACTCATTCCAGCCTCTCAAGTGGTAACAACCAGAAGCGATCTGCAATGAACTCAGGATGCCCTGACAATCACAGAGAGTAACTAAAAACATTAGCTTAACAATGTACTAAAAACTAGAGATATACCCAGGTAGCTACCTCTTTAAATTGCTCAGATTAGTTCTCCTAAGTTAAAGAGGAAATATTTTTCTAGATTACTTCCACGTCTGTACTATTACATGTCATTTAACAATATAGAATGCATAGAAATATAAGTCTTTCTCTAGTGGTTCCATAGGCCTCAAATTCAATTCGTTTTATTATGGTATGTTAAGATTTTTCAATTGCCCTATGAACACGGCCTCAAAAGTCTGTTGCGTGCTTCCTAATCAAGATATTGCCAGAAGAAAAAAGGGAAAGATTAAAAATCAACAGCCATCTACCCCTTAGCACTACTTGCGTTCAATACCACAGGACACTATCTGTCTTTATAAAGTGCTATATATGATCTAAGCACAATTGACTTCTCTCTGGATAGAACCATAACAGTCATAGGCTTTTAGAGCTGGAAGGAAATGGTCATTTAATGCAACTCCTCATCACCATCGTCAGCAACAAGCATTTATTGTTTGCCTGCTGTGTCCTAGGTTAATACCACCAAACAGAAGCTGCAAAATTTAAGGCCATTTATATCAAAATGATGGTAGATGTAGGGAGAGGTTAAAAAGGGAAACAGAAATCCTGGAATCAAAATAATTATAGAATCTCTGAGATGAACAGGAATTTAGCAAGGAATGAATTTAGCAGGATAAAAGGAATTTAGATTGATCCAAAATGTATTTTTACAGGGAGAAAAACTGTAGTCTAGAGAGGTTACAAATTGTTCAGTGATATAAGGCAATTAACTAGTGGCAAAGCTCAAACTTGAGCCCAAGTATACTGACTCCTAAGTCTAAGGTTCTTTCACTACAGCTTGTAACCTAAACTATACCCTTTTGCTATAAAACCAAAATTATTTTCCATCATGAACAGATCACACAACTATCCAATGTCTACATACTAATATCCCTACATTTAAAGAAATTGAAAAAAGAATTTGAAAAAAATTTAAACTTAGAAGAATTTGAAAAAACTTAAAATAGGACTTTCCTATTCTTTGAATACGATTTCTTATAATTTTTGAACCACTATGCAATTGACTGATCCCTGTATATATGCACAATTACCAAACAGTTCATATTAGAGTCTTACAGTATGTAATCTTGACTTTCTGACAAGGTTACCATACTTGGACCATTTTTTCCATGTCAATAACTAGACTGGATCGGGCTAGCCTCTAAAGTGTGGGAGGCAAGGTAGCAACGGTATTCTATACCATGATTCCCATAGGACCCAATGTCCGGAAGCCAACAGCTCCAATTCCAGCTTTATCAGTGATTTATTGTAGACTTCAGTAACCATTAACACTAAGGTTTTCAGTTCTGTTCAGAAAAGAGACCCTCAAATTGATGAAATTATCCAAGAATAAAGACAATACTTTTGTGCTAGGTTTTATATAGGCATAGAATTGTTCAAATGACCATGTGAATACTCAGATTACTTTAATAATGAGAAGGATAAAGCAAACTCCTCATAAATTTTTCTAAATTTTTGAAGAATGTGATGTTAGCAGAGTATTTCTCTACCTTACCTCAGGTTCATATTACAAGTATCTGATGAAATTTTATGGAATTCTTAAGAGACCTCTGTGATTTATATTTATGAAGTAAAATATTTAGCTTCACTATATTTTGCATATAACAGAATAAGAACTAAGATCAAAATTAAGTATGTCTGTATGTGTTTCAAATTAAACAAGAAGAATTGAGCTTAAAGTCAAATCTCTTGAGGTGGTCAGTCGTTTGAGTTTGTATTTCCATGTTTGTGAGAGCTCAAAATACTTGTATAAAGAAAATGTTCTTAGTTAACCTATTTTTATTGAATACCCACATCTCTCAAAGGTAATTATAACTTGCTTTTGCAACATAAAGTAGAAGTCAAATTATTCGATTTTATGTACATAATGACATAAATGAAATGTAGTCAGAGATAGAGTTAAAACAACCCTGGGCTTCCTTGTGGTCTTCAGACAGCATTTTCTAAACTCACAGTTGAGTCCTTGTCTTTACTCACCCACTTAAAAGGCAGTTTCAAGATGGATGAGGCAGCAACAAGGCAGCCCTGGTCTTAATAGCAAAGCATAAAGTCAACAATTTAAACTTTCAGCAATACTGTGCACAGCAACAAGAAAAATGTGTTCATAAGGCAAAAATAAAATTAAATTTTTAAGTACTTTTTCATCTTCCCTTTATTTTCCTGTTCTTTGTTTTTTTAAAAAATTTATTTATTTTTGCCTGCGTTGGGTCTTCGTTGCTGTGCGCAGGCTTTCTCTCTAGTTGAGGCGAGGGGGGGCTACTCTTTGTTGCGGTGCGTGGGCTTCTCATTTCAGTGGCTTCTCTGGTTGCGGAGCACGGGCTCTAGGCGTGCGGGCTTCAGTAGTTGTGGCTCTCGGGCTCAGTAGTTGTGGCTCGTGGGCTCTAGAGCACAGGCTCAGTAGTTGTGGCGCCCGGGCTTAGTTGCTCCGCGGCATGTGGGATCTTCCTGGACTGGGGCTCAAACCCGTGTTCCCTGCATTGGCAGGCTGATTCTTAACCACTGCGCCACCAGGGAAGCCCTATTATTCCTGTTTTTAGATGCATCTCATTAGCAAAAATACTTAGAATGCAAATATTTTAGTAAAGGATAACTCTGTTGAAATTATTACAAAAGATTTTGACATAGCTGTTTGAAGAGTTTCACCTGATTAATAATTTAGAGTCTACTTCATCTTTAAGAACAAAAGAAAAATTGATAATATTCCTTCATCTTAATTCCTCCTACTCAAGAGAGGATAAGAGAAGAGCTTCCTCTGCCCCCTAAGTTGCATTCTTCTTTTTACCCAACCTCAGATCAGAGGAGAAGAACAATGAAGTAAGCGGGACACATTCTGGGATGTGAAGAATGCAATTCTTTACATAAGTTTGTAAGACAGTCCAATGTACAATCGGGTAAAGAAGAATGAAACATTTCTTTGATTCTATTGTCACTTTACCACATGCCACATTTTTCTCAAGAAAACTGAACTACAGAAAGACTGAGAAGAAATTTAATTATATAGCTTCCTCCATCTTAGAAATCCTCAAGCAAGAAACAAAGTCATAACAGGCAGCACTTTTATTAGCTCCATTTCCCAGATCTTTAAATTCCTATTATTTTAATTGAGAGTAGAAATATATTATTTTGTTCAGCCAGGTAAATCATCTTTGGATCTAAGACTTCTTAAATTAAAGGAAATAACTAATTTTGTCTTTTTGATTAACTCTCTGGGAGCTGAATTTCCCTTAAACCTTTAATTATATCCATAGGTAAAGGGAAGGAAACATCCTGCAAACAATCACGTTCTTCTTTCAATAACCAAAAGTCAAGGCTATCATCACAATAAATGCTGGATGCAGATTCCATTGCATCATTTAGCTCATTTCTCTCTGACCTCACAGCCATTCCAAAGGAAAAAAGGAGATCTGGTTTCTTATAAGTATTACAGAGGTAAACAGCAGAGAGGTCAGGCAAAATTGGCATAATTTTGCTTATCCCAGAAATTACAAGAAATCAGTGATTAAATGTCAGCTTCACCATCTGCATAATGAGGGAGAGAGGTGGGCTCAGGGAACTGTTAAGTCCCTTACTGTTCTGACACTGTGAATTAGTGAGGTATTAGAAGCCAAATCCCTTTGTTCCCCTCCTTCTATCACTAGCAGTTGCCAACTCTAGTTTTGAAGCAATCATTAAAGTAAGGGATGAACTGGCACTGGCCACATGGCCAACTCTACAGTGGTATACAGTGGCTCAAATGAAAAGTATATACTATCCCATTGTTGCAGTAAGAAATTCAGAATTAGAGTAGGCTGCATTCAAGTTCCAACTCTCTGATACTATAATGAAGCAGGCTCAGAAACCAAGGATGGATGGATAAAGAGTAGCAGAGTGAACTACAATCCAGACTGACCTCTGGCCCCTCACACTGGCCATGCCCCATTATACGTGAGTGACTGCTCCAAGGAAGTCAAGGGGAGCCAGGAGTTCAGCTCATACAGGACCTAAGGTTATATTCATCTTCCTCTTCTTTTAATTGTAAATTCATTCAGAAAGTAAAGTGGCATGCAGAAACTAATGCAGTTACATTTGCCCATATACAGAACTAGAACATCCAACAAAACTAAAGGCCCAAAGGGAAAATTTCAGGGATATCTTACCGTATCTCAAACCCAATGCTTCAGTAAGTAGTAGCTTAGACGTACAAACAAATGCAATGTTCCATTGGGGCACAATTCTACTTTCTTATGTTTGAGCCTTTAGGCCATGCCATTTTCGCAGTCAACAACACCCTATGGCTCCTCTGGAAATCCGCATCTCTAATGAAAACAAACAAACAAAAAACCACCTTCCGAACTCCCCAGGGGAACCTGATCACCCAAACAAAATCAATTGTTTCACCTTCTGCCCTCCCACAGCCCTTTGCTTGAGCCTCCATTACAGCATGCATTTCATTATTTTTGCATTCTCTTTCATTGCCATGACTTTTCTATTGCTATTTTCTAATGAGTAAGCTCATTGAGGTTGGGGCTCTATCTCACTAAGCACCAGGTACCCTCACAGCACCCAGTACAGTACTTCGTATACTGTGGCTCTTGAATGTTTTTAGGATGCTTACCTGGGCGCCCTCCTAAGATGAAATCTTTGGCATGAGGTTATCCTTCCATTTGCAATTTGAGTTCTGACTTTCAGTACAAGGAAGATTACATTCAATAAACTGAAGGATGTTAAAATAGGTATGAGATTCTAAGTCAATCCCTATTCTCACATGTGATTGACATAATAAAAACTTTCCAAAGTGACAACTTTGAGTTTTTTCCTTTCTACCGGGGAGCTCTTTGGGTTGCAAAACAGCAATTCGTGAAATAATATGGAGCTATACTCAAAGGAGAGTTGGTAGGAACCATACACAAAAGGATGCACCTCAGTGGCATATGGAAATCTGATTCTGGAAGCACATCTGTAATCACTATTAAACAGAGCCACATGACTACTGTATGTCCTAGAGAGTCTCGCATGATGTCATACACTAATGCAAAGATTAGAGGCCACAGTCTGTGTATCACTCTGCCGAACATTTCTTTTAATTTAGTTGGGCTGAACACATATAGAAATGCACAATTCAATCAAGGATCGGGTTTAACCATAAACATTAAGGTTAAAGTTAAAGGGATTATTACTGACTAGACAGGATATTATATAAATATGGCTTGGGATTGATAACAAGCTCTAACTATAAAATACTCATTTGGAAAGGAGGACAAGGCTATACAATGAGAGGAAGACAAAGATTCTGCTAATGTATAAATGATAAAACAGGCCATTATTTAATCAAACCCACACAGGGCACTTTAACATGATGGACACTGAGAGCCTCATTTTATGCTATCCATACTGGAGGCAAAATTAAAGGATGCCATTCTAGCACTTTCAGAAATAAACACCTTTGGATAGAATCTAAGGCAGAGGCCCCTTATAGCAAATATCAAACTATCATGGATAATGTTATGGTGAATCTTCAACACACTTATTTAAATGCATTGGATTAAAACAAAATTGATTTGCTCACTGTCTATCTTCCTTCTCGATGTGGAACTCCAATTAAAATCAATAGGTTTGAAGCTTGTAAGCACAGCACTAAATTATTAACACCATGAGTTCTTTTAGAAAATTAACACTGAAAAAGTGGAATTTTACATAGACTTACTTTTTCATTCTGCATGAGAAAGTGGTTGCAGTATAATTTCCTTCCAACATTTCCCTCTTTAATCAAATCTATACTTTGAACGAATTTAATCAAATAGTATTTGCAAGGAGTTACCCAATGGAATCTTAGGACTAAGGAAATTTATCTCTTGGGTCCTGCTGGCTTTAACATTCTTTGATCCCAAGAAAATGATACCGATGGCATGATGTGTCAATAGCAAACAATTTTAATCTTGGCAAACCCTAAGAATGGAGCAGAGAGGAGATTATAGAATGCTCTAAAAGAATGCTCTCTAATTTTTCAACAATCCATTTCCCACTTTTCATTTCCCCAAAGTGAAAAATATCATCACAATGTGTGCTTATGTGTGTGTATGGGTGCATGGCTAAAAGAATAATGTTTATTATTTTTTATGCCCTATCTACTTCTTTAAAAGAATTGGAGCAGTGCATTAATAAATAGGAATACACTCAGAAACTAAGTAAAGTGGGATGTGTATGTGTAACAGTTGTACCTGAAAACCTAAGCTAAGAAGAACTACTACAAGTGAGCATAAGTTAGTTCTGTGCCCCGCACCACGATACACTCAACATATATGAGAAATTAGCTCGCATCAACAAATTTGTTACATTAACAAAACAGGGGCTGGATTTCAACATCCTCACTGATGAGGATTTTATCATCAGTATCCCCTTTCCTTTGCACAGGGAGTACCAGTTCATTTGAAAAAAAAAAGTCCTAAATATTGCCATATTTCCATTTTCCCAAAGAATTTCAGCTTAGAGAACTCTTCTTCTCTTTATTATAAATTAATCTCTGCTCAGAGTTCATCAGCTTTTCCTGAACTAAAGTTTCTCAAACCCATCTCCATCCTACCCTACACCCCACTGTCAATAACATTTGTGAATGTTCTAATCCCTATCCCTAAAGGTACAGATTCTTCAGTTTTTAATCCCCATTGATCTGTGCTGACATTGCTGAAATCTATTCATGTCATCAAAGCACAATATTAGAAAAATTAAATTTTCAAATAAAGGGGAAAATGCTACTGAAATTATGAGATACCTACTAATATGAGTTGAATTTTTTAATCTTTAAGAAATACCATTATAAACATAAGGCTGTTTACATGTTCTCCATAAAACCATGGCTAAGGTAATATATTTTAGTAGTTGAAATATATGGTCCCGTTCACTTTGCAATCAACTTAACGAAACTGTAATTCTCCAATAAGGATAATCAACATCCAGTACCAAATCTGAATACATGTACAAAATCTGATTTTTTTCCTCCAAAAAATATGCCATACAATCTGTTTAGAAACTTTAAAGGACCATAGGATTTTAGAACTGGAAGTGATCTTTATAAAATACTTGGCGGTTTTGATTTTATAATGAGTGATTTCTAGCTGGGGATGGGGTAGGGTGGGGCAATGACAAACAAGTAACCTCAGGATGCAGACAAATGGCAAAGTTCCTTAATTAGTTTTTGAATTGCCATAACGAAAATAATCTTGATGAGCAATTCAAAGTAATTAGAATGCTTTGAACAGTATGCTACCCAAAAAGATCTGTGATCTACAACTTGAGCTGACTGGTACCCTATCATTTTACAGTCCTAACCAGAGATAAAGTACCATTCACCAAACAAATCTTTATGGCCCTCCCCAAAAGGACCCACAGAAGATTTTGAAAGACACAACCTTAGAAGTCCATTTGTCTTTTCTTGTCTTGCCTAATTTCATTCCCTTCCTTTCTTTCCCTTCTTCCCACCCAGTCTTAAAGCCAGCTCAGCCAACCAGTGATGCCTTTCCTGACCATCTCAGAAGCCTCACATGACTCATCCATCCTAGGAATTTCTGATCAGGTTAGTAGGGAGCCACTGAAAGCTTCTAGCAGATGAGTGAAAAAATAAAGTCTGTGTTTCAGGTAGTTTCCTTATTTCTGCACGTTGCCTTGGAAAGTTGTCAACACAACTTTCCAAGTGTATTTAGTGACAGAGGCCAGAAAGGCATGATAAAAGAAGCGATGATGTCTGACATTTCCCAAGAAAAAAACACTGCTAGAACTTCATGATTAACTAAATATGGAGATAAAGGAAATCAGCAGCAAATTACAAATAATGCCTGCTGGTCTTTTTCTCCCTTGATAATTTTGTGATTGACCAATATATGTTTTATGGCTGATGGCACCTCCCCTACTAAATCAAGTAGTTAAGTGGCATTTGGTAGAGCCTGATTACTCCATATGCGGTGATCTAATAATTTTAATGCAGTTTTGATTAAGTACTATTCTCCTTACTGCTGACAAGGTACCTGAGATGTTAATTGTAGGGTGAAGACACTTATTCAGTACAAGGAGGAAACAAATGTGATTATATCTGACACCTAATACTCTCTATTCACTTTCCTTCTCTAATAGATATAGCCCCTTAATTTAAAATAGTGAAAAGCAATCAGTGCCCTCCCTCATAGTCCTATAAAATTCAATCACTTTTATTTTCTTGCTATAGAAACTAAGAAAAATATTAAAATATATTTGTATATACATACACATAATTTATCATTCATTTTTGTTACCAACAGAACTTTCTATATCACTCAACCATTAAAATTTTTGTCTAGAAAACAAATAAAAATGTATTTCCCTATTAACTATGATCTGGAGTCTTTCCTTGAATTAAGCATTACGATAATGGGACCAATATACAAGTCAGTTACCTCAAAAAGAGAAACTTTCCTATTATCTTACTGTAAACCTAATCCCAGAGAAAATACTATAAAATGCTTCCTTTTTTTAGATCAGCAATTCTCAATGAGGTTCCATGCCCTAAGACAGGGTTTGGCAAACTTCTTCTGCAAAGGGCCACGTAGTAAATGTCTTAAAGGCTTTGTGGGCCAGGTACAGTCTGTGGTCTCTGTCACATATTCTTTTTTAACAACTCTTTAAAATGTAAAAAAAAAAAAATTTTTTTAGCTTTCAGGCTACACACAGACTGCAGGCAGGATTTGGCCCTTGGCTCTAGTTTGCCAACTGCTGCTCTAAGGAATCTACTGTGTGTAATAAACTCCTCTCTAGTGCATCTAGAATGGTTTTAGTTGTGTCCTTCTTGGGAGAATTGAGAAAACATTAACTCATACCACTGTCTCTGTTTTGTGGTGCAGAATGACAATTGCAATTGAGAAAGGCTGCATTAGATTAACAAAACTCCAAAAACACTACTGGAAGAAGGTGATCATTATTTTTTAAAAATACAGGCATTCAAAAATATTTACAAGGGAGAGGGGAAAATCCAAAATTTCAAGGAAACTTCCTTTTGTACAAAACATAAGCCAAACATTATAGCCTTACTACCTCTTAGTAGAAAATTAATTACACATAGTAGAAAAGTAATTACACATTAATTGCCTCAGTAGAAAATTAATTACATCCAATTCAAAATTTGCTTGGAATGGATACATGATCTCTTATCTTTTATAAATAATAGCCTAGTCCAGACTCCTAAGCAGAATCCCCAAAGCTCACAGTTTTACATTTGAGGAGATGCGTGCAGGCATTATTTCACAGCATAAAGGAAGAGAATACACTACATTCTTCATTCTAGTAATTAGGAGAAGACAATTTAGTGTCCTACTAGGAAAAAAGAATTAAATTCTCAAACTCTGGAATCATCTACAACTGTGCTTTATCTTTCAATCAGGATCATACTTACACTATGACTGCACGACACACTGTCATTAAAGAATAACACACAAGAGTAATCAAATTAAATTGCTTTGGGTTATACAGATTGACTCTCCCAAAAAACCCAGGCATGTGGATGGACAATGGGGGAAAGCTGTCTCTATCCTGGAAAGTGGGGAGGGGGCTGCAATCCCTGGGCAAAATACAATGTTGTTGTTGGTTTTATCCAAGTATGAAGACATTTATACCTTTTAAACTATTGGAAAGTTAAACGCCAACAATAGAATAATGTAGTATTTGGTATCCATAAGTCTTCTTAGAAAAAAGTAATTGGACTACATACTTCTCTAGAACTCTTCTCCCAGCCAAGATATAAATCAAGTGGTGCTAAAAAGTGATTAAGCAAACTTATTTTAAAGTAAATCTGAGATGCTACACAGCTTTGAAATGCTCCAAAAAACTGTTTTAATCATTCCCTGAGGGAGAATTTTAAGGCCAGAACCTACTGGAAAAGTAACAATCATATTAATTCCAGTCATTTGGAAGAAAGATTTCTTCTCTTTAGCCTTCCCTTCCCCATCCCCAAATAACAGTCCAAATTAGTCAAATATAATCCAGTGATAATCTGGCACTTTTCCGTGTTAATGAAAAGTATTCATTTTGCCTACAGAGGGAAAAAAAGGCCACCCAAAATGACTCCAAGTGTCTAGAAACAATTTATTGGTGCAGTACACACGCCACCAATATTGCACATCTTAAACAGAAAAGCAGCTGAAATCACCATCCCTATGATGTCAGCTCTCCCCCCTGATCTTTCACAAGCTTTCTCCCAACCACAAAAGACTCTTTACATTTTCTTGCCATAACAAGTCGATTACGTAAATGTAACTTTTATCACAGAAGTCATAAGCAACAAGAAAGAAATGAATTACTATTACCTCCCCAATTTCCTTTTCTGTTAGCTTTTTCTCCTCTCTGCAGAAAGTAGAGAAATTTCCCATTCTAAAAAATATAGAGAGAATTCTCAATCTTTAAAGCAAAAGACTACTTTTTCCCTTCCTAGGAAATACTGTCTTTCTCTTCTTCCAGTGTCCAACACCTTTTCCCTCACCTACATTTTCTGTCTGCTCATGAGGCAGCAGGAATCCTCTGGTATTATGAAATTCTACCTTCCCAAAGCACGGTTTACACTGCAGCCTCCAAAACGATGCCTGAACCTCAGCAGATAGAAGAGCCATAGCAACAGCGGTAAGTTTTTTTCACTTGCTATTACCAGAAATCACAGTCCGAAAAGACGACGATGGAGGTGTCACCTATGCTAAAACCTGATTCACTATTTAACTAGTCAAATCCCACGTTTTCATTTTATGTGCCCTTTGGGAAGCCTGTGACAGAGTAAAAAAAAGATCTTTCAGTGACAGTCACCATTTTTCATGAAGAGATAAATAGTTAAAAAAAAAAAAAGCAGCTCTCCTGTATGAGATTTTGTTTGCCACTAAAACAGAATCCAATGCCCTAACCCCCTCCATTCCCTATCACCTTAGAATCTAGTGTAAAGTACCTATAACAATTTTAGCTTCAAAATAAGAGCTTAGACAATGATCACAAGTTTCTGTTAACCAGAAGTCATTTGTATACTGCTCACATGCCTCTGATTTTACTAATAGGTAAACAGATTTATATCTATCAAAAGCAGTTCCTTTGATGCAATGACTCTCTGTAAGACTATTCTATGGGAGAAATTAAGCAGAGAATTGAGAATCTTGATAAATATAATCCTACGTAATGTTCAATCCAATTTTAATTCACTAAAACAGCTTAACACTGGTACTGAATTTCATTAAAAGTTGTTTCCCATGATCTGTTTCCTGTATGGAATAGACTGCTGTGAGTCCAATTTCTTTAAGAATAGTAATAGTTTAAATATTAAAGACAGAAAAAGGAACTAGTGATGATAAAACCGCAACGTGTAAAATCCTGATAACACTGTTATGTATTTAGTCATAGGTACATATATGCATATGTATTTACCTTTTATAAATACATATTTAAAGATTTTTATAAATCTTTTTAAAGGTGGTAAAGAACTCTATATATTTACTATATAATAAAAATATTTAGCAAATCCATGGATACCATAATTTTTACTGAGTACATAATTTTTACATCAATTTTACTGAATTCCTTTTATATGCAGACCTTCTTAAATGACATTACCAAATCATCATTTTCTGCTTCTTGAACTTAGTGACCATCCTATCTTTTACCCATTTTTATTTTGACAATGCACTTTTCTACTTTTTAAAATAGTTATGTCTAAATTTGGTACAGCTGACTAAAAACTCTACTGGCCAATGTTGAGCCTCATTTTCTTGAATAGATCAAAAGTGTTTTCGAACACAAAATATACTTCATGCACAATATACATTTCATGTGCATATACACACAGCCTCCATCAATTTTCCCCAATGAAAACTTAATTTACCGTCCAAAATCATGAAAAATGGGTCACAAAAGTAATTAAGTATCCTGGAAAAGAGATAGCTACCCCAAAAGAGGTGAGAGGTATAAGGTAAACATATCAGAATTTTACACCCAAACAAATTGTATTCCCTAAAGGGGGAGAAAGTCCCCTAGGCACTCAAGGACCTTATTTTAATGGTAATTAAACATCACCTAAAATGTGTTTAGAGGTACATTTCTACACATGTTTTTCAACATCCTCACTGGTGGCACATCTTTGATTCTGAAGGATAATTTCAGTTTTGTTACCTGTGTGTTCATTTTAGAAATTGAAAAGTGACTTAGGTCCAAGGCTGGTGAATGAAGTGGGGAATCAAGTTTGCTCACATTGTTTGGTGTTGGCAAACTCATTAAGTAGGCCCATTTGCTTCTCTTATTTTCAGTTCTAATCCTTTGTTGAAACTGAGCTCTGAGCTTTCCTACATGGTACCTGTTGGCAAGTGGTAATATATTAATCTGACAGGTATAGAGAATATTTTAGAGAGCAGAAGCTGGAGTCAGAAAGGCCATTTAGGAAGTGGTTTGATATTTCCGTAATGATTCAGAAGTAACTTCCTCTCCCCTCCAAGAATTTCCATATGTAAACACAAGGTGGCTTTGGAATATGATAACTTTGAATGGGTATTTTTGACATAATAGCAGCTCAGAGTTATTACATCTGGGTTTTTTTTGGGGGGGGGTTAATACAGAGTGAGGGAAAGGGATTCTGTACAACAAAATTGATGAGATGTATCAAAATTGGAAAAAGTCTTTAAAATGTCTATCTTTGGAGTAAATGGTGCCACTTACTGGCATTTAGGAAACTGGCATTTTATGTCACTTTAGCCAAATTGCATTTTCACAAGTATAAGCATAAATAGATTTCATGTTCTTAATAAAAGTGTTTGCATTTGAAGAGCATTTACTGAGCTGTCAAACCTACCTGGATCAAGGAACACAGAAGTGGTGGGTGACAGCGAGATTTTGGAAACTACAAAACTTAATACAAAATTGAGTTCAGCTTCTTGGAAGGATGATTGAAAATCATGTTATTTTGATTTCTCACAATTTCATCTACTATCTCTCTCCATGTAGGACCTCCCATCTCCATCTTCACTCCTGAACAAACCTGTTACTAATTGCTTCTGCTTGGTTGTGTGGCCAGTGCTTCAAATTCAACTTTTAAAAATAAACCCATTTTCTCCCAAACTTGGCAATATCTTTGAGTCTTTACTCTCCCATCACGTTTTTGCCCTTCCCATATCCAATTAGTCACCAAGGTCTGTCAAGTCTTCCTTACGTGGTGTTCAGAGTGGTCCCCAGACCAGCGGAGCAGCTAGGAACTCATTAGAAATGCAAATTCACGGACACTGCAGACCTACTTGAATCAGAAACTCTGGAGGCAACCTAAATGTCCATTGACAGATGAATGGATAAAGAAGATGTGGCACATATATACAATGGAATATTACTCAGCCATAAAAAGAAACAAAACTGAGTTATTTGTAGTGAGGTGGATGGACCTAGAGTCTGTCATACAGAGTGAAGTAAGTCAGAAAGAGAAAAACAAATACCATATGCTAACACATATACATGAAATCTAAAAAAAAAAAAAAAAGGTTCTGATGAACCTAGAGGCAGGACAGAAATAAAGACGCAGACGTAGAGAATGGACTTGAGGACATGGGGAGGGGGAAGGGTAAGCTGGGACAAAGTGAGAGAGTGGCATGGACATATATACACTACCAAATGTAAAATAGATAGCTAGTGGGAAGCAGCTGCACAGCACAGGGAGATCAGCTCGGTGCTTTGTGACCAACTAGAGAGGTGGGATAGGGAGGGTGGGAGGGAGACGCAAGAGGGAGGAGATATGGGGATATATGTATACATATAGCTGATTCACTTTGTTATACAGCAGAAACTGACACAACATTGTGAAGCAATTATACTACAATAAAGATGTTTAAAAAAAAAGGAAAACAAAAAAAGAAACTCTGGAGATGGGGCCTGGCAATCTGTGTTTTAACAAACCCTCCAGGTGGTTCTGATACATGCTCAAGCTTGACCATCACTGCCCTAGATCACACCCTTAACAGCTAAAGCCTGGGCTATTACAACATCCACTTATTATATCTAGCCTTTCCCTCTCCAACCCAGCCTGTTAGGTTGGAAGCCTAATGTAATCTTCCAAAAACAAACAACGAACGATTGCTTTCATCAGTTCACTTTCTTGATTAAAAAACAACAACAACAACAAAAAACCAACAACAACAACTTGCTCTAGACTGAGTTAAAAACAACTGTCTCAGTCTGGCATTCAAGGCCTTTCATAATTTGGTCCTAACGTAGTTCATGACAACAAGCACCGACCTCACACCTCTGTTATGGAAGGAACCTTGTGTGTGTCCCTTTATGCCTTTTCTCCTGCCTGTCTCCCACTCTCCTTTAAGGGTCTGTTCAGGGACGCCCTGCCTAGAAGTAAGGTAGTGCAGTGGCAAAAGCACAAGTGCCTAGCATAAAGGCATTCTATAAATGATAATTCCCTTCCTTAGTCTGATCTTCCTTGGAATGCTACTATATCAGTTTCTATCACATTTGGGATTCATTACTATTGCTCTGCACTGTTAGATGCCTAAATGTGTAGATGTCTACTCTCTTCAGTTTCAGTATAAACTTCTTGAGGTCAGGGACTCCTTTATACTTTTTGTATCTCAAAGATAGGTATCAAGCACTATGTCCTACACAATGTGGGTCTTCCAAACTTTGCTGCTAATAATTTTCTAGCTTAAATCACACCTAGTTGTTTCATGAAGACTAAGCGTGTAAAAACATTAAACCTGGATCACCAGCGTCCAACTTGGGAAAGTCTAATACATTACCATTAACTGACAGGCACATAGGAAGGCTCAGAGCAAAGTTCAAAGGATTTGAAATAAAACTAGAGAAGCAAACAGGACCCTAATTAATGAGCTTGCTAACTGTTCTTCCCATGGGGTTGGTAGCACTTAAAAAGCATACATTTGAAATATGCTTCTTTCCCTGAGGCTGCCAGACACACTGACTGTAGTCTCCTTAACCACAAGAGGTCAAAGTTCTATTTTCTAGCCCTATACTTAGTAGCATGTGTGCATGCTTTGCTGATTGGTTTCTTTTATGCTTCTACTTAAAGTTAAGGCAGGCAGCAGGAAATTGAGACCAGGGAGGCCAGAAAGTTTCCCAGCTCTAGGGGGCAACAATAATGATGAACCTAGCTCTGGGAAGAAATTATGACTTTATGGTTTCTACTGGCTCAGCTGCCCCAAATTTTCTTGCATTAATAACAACTTATGCCCCACTTGATTATCTATGTTGCCCATCCCTTCCCCATCACCCACTGCTATGTTATTTATACTATACTGCAGCAAGCAGTTAAATCCTAGCTTAATATAACATACTGTAAAGTGATATGTCCCAAAGCCAATGGCTTAATGGAAAGCCGGGGGAGGGGGATAAAAAGGCACTAACAGGGCAACTCAAAAATGCATTTTCAAAGAAAAATCTGGATGCGTCTAAATGTCCTTGAAGTCTTTACTCCACCTGCCAAAAATTCACTCCTAGGATTGTGTTACCAGGCACTATTGAAATCTGGTAGAGTAATTCACTAGTGTGCTTAGAAATTCCCTAACATACCTAGTATGGTATGGATTTCAAATCCAGTAAAAACTTCATTAAGTTGATACTGGGAAGCTATTTCTATAATTCAAAGCAACTGTTATTCTTCAGCTAGACACTCTATTGTTCTGTAATAAACAAATTGAAAAATTCAATGATAGTTGATTTGAACCCTACTTTTTTCGGTCCTTTACATTTTAAATTGATAGGGTTTTACAGATTTCTTTTCCTCACTTTTTTATAAAACAGGTGAAAGGGGGAGGGGGAAAAATACCACTAAGAACACACGCTCTCTGTTACAAGGATCTTAAAGAAAGGTTGAGAAGTTTTTTTCTGTAAACATTTTTCGTGAGAAAAAGATAAAAACACAATGCCTTGGATTTCCTCAGCAGCACATTCTTGAAGTTACTTGATCAAAAAGGAGGAGAGTGGACATTTTAAAAAAGATAATTAGAATATTTTTAACTCTTACACCTAAGCTGTCTATAGTTTTGTTTACTCTAGTCCCCAGGAAGTATGAACCACAATTTTGTTCATATTTTGCTAGAATATCCAAAGCTGTCGTACCAATGGCTAATCCAATATTTTAGGACACGGATCATTCTAATCCACGATCGTATGATAAACCAAGGAAAAGAAAGGCCAGCGGGCTGCTGTCAGAAGTATGCTGGAACAAGTCCAGAAAAGGCTGAGGGGGAGTATAGCTCTATCCCCAGTAAGGTAAACGCTGGTGAGAGGTAATGGGGAGAGACAAGCAGGAATAGAGGAGAAGGATGGGATCTGCTCTGCACTAGGTTTCCTGGTTTCTCTGAATGTGCATTTCAGAAGATCTGCTTGAAATATATGGGATTTGGGGGAGGGAAAACAAAGAGGATGATGGGTAGTGTTGGCCAGCAATGTGCTCTTCTGTTTTTAAATATAAATTTGAAGTCATTTTCCTATTGGAGAACTCTTCCTATTTCATAAGATTGTTGAGAGGAATTAGTTAATATCGTATTTAAATGTTTGCTTTCTGTGGTCCCTACCATATAACACCTTAGTCTAAAGTGGCAGATGACCAAATGAGAAATGTACATAAGATGGAGTGAAAATTTTAGCTGTGCGTATTTTATTGATTTTTGTTCTTTTAAAAATGAGTTACCTCATGGCATTCCTCCAGAGACATTCTTGTATATGTACCTGTGGTAGAAATTCTTTGGGTCTTAACTACAAGAAATGAAAAGGAGTTTGTTGCATCACACCTAATAATAGTGTTAGTTTTTGTTCTCCTAACTCTGCTTTCTAGCAACAAATGAGTAAAACCACGACTCTTTCAGAAGATACAATTCATTCAAAAATTATCACCAAGCAGTTTGAAATTCTACTATTATATTTCTTTTTAAAAGGCATTACTTCCTGTAACATGTGAACATCCATGGGAGAGGTCACACAGTGAGCCACTAATCAAAAACACCTTAATATCAGTGAAATGTATCAGATTCTTTCTAATGTAACAGCTGGGACAGAGAAGTAAAGAAGTTTCTTTTATTTATTTGTTTGTATTTTTTTGGGAGGGGGGAACAAAGGGAAGGAACAAGAGGTTATTTCTCCCAAAGCCATAAATTTGTCTGAAATCAGCCCTAGTTACTAGGAAAGCAATGAGGGCTCCTTTTTCTCTCAAAGGTCTTGCAAGATGAGAATGAGAGCTTCAGTGTGTGGACAGCTGATTAGTTACAAGTATATTTCATTAGACCTATTACATGTAATACATTAAAATCATTTTAGTAAGTATAAAATGTCTACACTGTACACAAATTAGCCTTCATGAGCTAGAAGAATTCAAGCATTACACAATATATTTACAGAAACAGAATGGAAAAAAGTCAGAAAAGTCTAGTCTATGTGTACTGCACTCACTAGCCTACACTTTTACATATAATTCATACCTAACGGTATAAAGAAAAGTAAGATACATGGTCCCTACCTTCAAGTAATTTACAACCTAGTTTGGGAGACAAGTATAACATATATAATTAGGGAAAATCTAAGGCAGTATATAAATCAAGGACTGGACTGTCTGCTACTGACAAGGGATATAACAGGTGCTTGGAAATGGGAGTGATTTCTGTAGCCTGGAACATTCAGAGAAAGTTCATGGGGAAAGCAAGATGGAGACCTTGAAAATCAGGTAGGATTTGGCCAGTCAGTGATTGCTGAATTGCAACTGGCATGGTAGAACAAAAGGGATTTCTTGTTGGGGAGTAGAAATAACTAACTACAGATCTGTAGAGAGGAGCCAGATAACAGAAAGTCTGGAAAGCTGAGCAGAAGACTTTGGGTCTGGTGGTGGTGGTATGTGTGTGGCTGCTTTGGCGGGGGTGGGGAGACTGGATTTCAATAGAAAAACATGGGTTGTCAAGCAGGAGTGAGAGGGGATAATGACAGTGTTTTCACGTGATTAGCCTAGCACTGTTTTGTAGGATGAACTGCCCACATACATCATAACACCTTTGATGAAGGAGTTCAAAATATACTCCGCAGATGATAGTTAATTCATCCTAATAGCATCTCATTGAGGCAAAGGAAATGCAGCTTTTATTATTCCCCATTCTGTAGATGATTTGCTCAAGGTCACTGAATAAATGAAAGGCAGAATAAAAACACACAGTATCACAATGTTCAATGGTTCCTAGGTACCAGCTAAATTATATTCTCTCATTTTCTGTAACTCAAGCAAGGGAGGTACATGATGGACATTTGTCCTCATGTGCCATTTTTAGACCCTCATTAGTGTTCAAGGCACATGTCCTACCATGCCCAATTCCTGTTTACTCTCCGTTCGGCCCCCAGCCTGCTTACCCCATACCCTGCAACTACCTCCAACTCTCCCAGCTCACAGTTGTCTTTGATTATTCTGTTTCAGCTGGTCTTCTGCCACTATCATTAGCATATTCAACATCTCTGAATATGCTTCCCACCAACGAGGACAATGGTTTGGCTTTATCTATTAGTGCAAGCATTGCTCTCTACCTCTTTCCACCTCAAATTGCAAAGCTGATCAGTCCTTTCAGAAGGTGGAAGGAAGGTAAGAAGCCTACATACTAGATTCTGACACCAAACTGAATTCTTTCTCCAATTTAGGTTTCATGATGAGAGTTAAATAAAGAAGTCGCCCCCACCCCAGTTAACTCCTTCCCGATCCTGACACATTTTCTCATTCCCCCCCATGCATCTTAAGTCACCCTTCCTTTTCTTACAAGCCAACCTTCCACCTGTGCTTCCTGCCTCACGAGGGCCCTCACTTCCACATGCTCTCTGGCATTATGACCTTTCCCTCCTTGGTGGCTCCCACCCTTCAGTTTCAAGTAAAGAAACTGGCATATAGTAAATGCTCAGTAAATGTCTGATGAATGACCAGAGCTCCAGATCTATATCTTCAAGTATTCGCTGGACATTGTTAAAAACAGCTTTACTGAGGCATGTTGAGATACAAAAAAATTGTACATATTTAATGTATACGATTTGATGGGTTTGGACATATGTATACACCTTTGAAACCATCACCACAATCAAGATAACAGACATACAGCTCTACATTTTTATTTTGTCATCCCACTGTTAGCTTGAACTTCACAAGCCTAGAACAGAAATCATTAATGTTCTACTGGATCTGGCTCTTCTCCCTGACTTTCCGATTTCTTTTGGATGTACCAGAATTGTCCCAGTTGCCCATATTCAACATCACAAAGGCTTCGATTCTTCCTCCTGTAACTAGCTAATTACAAGTCTGGTAATTATATTTTCTGCCTCATAGTACTAGGCATAGGGAAGGCAATCAGTCAATGCAAGGTCCATTGCATCTGTACAGATATGAATACCTTGTTGAAGTAGTCTCAGTAGATCAAACTGCCTCAAGTCTCTCAATCCTCCAGTTCATCCATTCAACCAATCTTAAGATTTCTCTTCCTATATACAACTTTGTTGAGCCTCCCTTACTTAGAAATGTTTAATGGCTAGTCTGAAGGCCAAAACCCTTCCCTAGCATTCAAGAACCACCATAATGTGGACCCAGTCAAGTTTTCCAATCTTACCCCCTATTATTTTTTTAGTGGAATTCTTCATCATAGTCCAAGTGATTTTATCCCACGCTCAAAGATTGTGTGCGCGCACACACTTGCTCAGGGTATTTCCCTGCTTGGAAATGCCCTCCCCAATATGGATCCTAAAAATCCTTTGGGGGCAAGCCTTCAACTCTTCCAGTCAGCAACTTCTATTATAGAGTAAGTATCACAGATTTTGCATTATTTGATATTTCATGCGCTAGATTAATCTCCCCAACAACATTTTAAGATCTTTAAGGGCAGAGATCATGTAGTATACTTCTGTATCCTTCCCAGAACCCAGTAACTAGGTTCACCAATGCAAGGCAATGTTTTCCAACTCTTAGATAAAAGTCTCCAATAAAGTGTTCATTAATCCTTAAACTTCATTTCCATCTCACATCTCAAATAACAACCATTTACAAACTGTACCACCCTGATCATATTTAAAGATACATGAAGACTAATGTTTAAATTCTTTAGCAGGAAGTTTAAAAAATTCTTTCACAAAAGGCATAACACAAAGCGTAACATAATAATACTTAGTACTCTAATTCAACATTTAACTTTATTCTCCCACCCACACTTTATGAAAGATTTAACACCCAATTTAGAACACTTGTCTTCATAAACATTAATGCAGGTTCTAAGGGGAAATATCTTAAACTTAAGTATGATTTACAACTGAGAACTTCAAAGAAAAAACATGTTTTAAATCATTAAAGAGTAAATATTTGAGTGGAAAGAAACAGGTTTATTGGCTTATTTTTTTTAAGTTGTTCTTTAAATATGTTTCAAGAGTTTAGCTCCTGGTATGGAAAATTCCTTTAGTTATATACTAGAGAAGTAAGCACAAATTAAGTACCCAAAAAATTCATACCCTCCACATTTGGTGTAATATGGCAAAAAAAGTTCATTACCACAATATTAAGAAATATTAACAATATGAGTTTGATAACTAATTCACAAGGAAGGGTTTCAACTGGACCAAATCCTGGGTTTTCTTTCGTCACTCCAAGTTTCTTTTCTATTTTAAACTAGTGGCAACAGAAATTTCTTTGTTTGAAAGTCAGGAATGCTGGAAGTCTTAAGTGATAGAACAGGTAGCTCGACTTCACGTCTCTCCTCAGGGGGAGAAAAACACTGTGGATAAAGTAAATTTGTTTTTATTTCTGGAAAAATCATTTTTTCCATCAATCTTCATAATTCCCTAAAATAAACTGTTAAAAAGTTATAGGCCGGTCGACCACTTCACCCAGATTTGTGGAAATACTATACATGAATTTCAAGAACACATGGCTAACACGTTTTCTTACTACTCTAAAGGTCTAAAAGTTGCCCCTCTTTCACAAAACTCGAGGAGAATTCTACAAGCTCGTGATATATTTCTGCATCTCATCTGCAATATTTTTAAACAAAAGAATAGTCAAAGTAGTCTAGGCTCAAGAGTCACACTGCATGCCATCAAATTTATTTTTAGGATACTCCACAATTTTAAAAGTGGAAAACTCTTGTGTTGCACCAAATGCGTAAGAACCACATATACAAAGAAAATGGAAATAAGAAGTTAAGAATTTACCATTTCATTCAGACGGGGAAAAATGACAAATAAATATTCCTCTCCTCTTTTCTAATATTGAGATGATTGCCCTCCCCAAATCAGGGTAGACAAAGTAATCACAACTTTGGGCAGACATAAAGTGAAAAGCAGAATTTATCATTCAGAAGATGTGATTCACATTCTAAACCACCTTAATTAAGATTTTAAAATTCAAGAGATAGGGAACTCAGATAATGAAACAAAGCAGGGAGCCATAATAAATACTGAACAGCAAGCAGTTCCTACACCATATAAATCAAATAAAGACAAATCAAATAAGGACCAGAAACCATATAAATCAAATAAAGTCAAGACAAATGAAATAAAGACCAGAAACCATTTTCTCCTCAGCACACAGAGTTCCCCAGAATCACAAACTTGATGAACGGGAGGCACTCAATCTGCTGACGCACGCACGCAGGCAGCGCGTGCACACAATGGAGAGAGAAGTACCGAGACCCTCAGAGACAAACTACACATCCGTAACGTTCTACTCTTCACAGAATGGAAAGGAGAGCACGGTGGGAAAAATTTCGCACTTTCTTCCACATCAGACAGAGCAAAACTGTAGTTAGTAATGCAAATTACTAATTCTCTTGATATAATCAAAGGCAGAACTGAATGAATGGGGTGAGGGGCAGTGGCTGGGGGAAAGAGGGAGGGAAGGAGGGGGGTGGCGTGAGAAGAAGGAAGTTTGAGGCATTTTGTAAAGCTTGAATGGATCAACCTATAAAAAGGCCCTAATATTTCTCATTTCCCTTTTTCTTCCTTTCTTTTTTATTAACTACACAGCGACTTCCTGGGACTCAACCCAGACTTGCCCTATATTTAGCTAAAAGGCCTGGTGCTTAGGACACACAGGCGTCCTAGGTTAGATATATGTCCGACACAAACGGTCCTTTTGGGGAAAAGTATTTTAAAAATCCCTTTTTTGTGTGTGACCATGCATCAAATGTGACCAACTGCTTTTTAAAAAAAATGAATACCATTAATTAATTAGTAAACTGAGGCTCCAATCCATAGCACTTTGATTTCTACTAGAAACATAAGTTGTTTACTACTCTAAACATTTTTTCTGAACGTAGAAAAAGTTTGCTTTCACATTTTTAGAAGGTAATGAGGCTTAAGTGTTTCTAGTCTCTGACCTATTCATAAATAGGTTGTTTAGGCTGTCTAGCAAAGGAAAAAAAAATAAAATGTGAACGCTTAAAAGTTAGTAAACTTGGATAACATTTAGTAGATAGCTTGAAATGCACCGAGTTAAAAACATAAAAGCATAAAAAGTGTGTGGACATAGATAGCTTATTTCTTCTTCAATAAAATGAAAATATAATGGGAGAGAGCTGGGAAGATGTCGAGTAAAAAGTTGGGTCCCAGGCAAGTAGTCCCTTGTTGAGGACAAAAAGCTTCCTTTAACCGCATTGCAACAGACCTCCTGTGGGAAAGGCAGGGGGCGGGGCGGGGGAGTCATCACCTCCGCTACTCTAACCTAGGACCCTGCATTTCTCACGCCACCCTATGGGCTGGACCAGACTGGGGGAGCGAGATACAACTTGGCCCTGAAGCAGCAGCACCAAAAGGGGAAAAGAAGTCACCTCGCTCTTTGCTCTACGCACACAGGAAGAGCCCAATTCAAAGCCGCCACCACCGACACCCCGTTGCCTTGCTCCGCCCCAACTTGTGTCGTGTGTGTGTGTGTGTGTGTGTGTGTGTGTGTGTGAGGGGGGAGCACCACTTGCGTTTTACCCCACGAATTCCGAGACACCTCCATCTCTCCCAAGTTAAGTGCTCCCACCTCCAACCCCCAACCGCACCACGCTCAGCCGGCGCAGGTGTCTCGCTCCGGGCTATTTTGTGCACCCCCCCCTCTCCCCCCCAGCATCCCCACCTCGCCGCGCCCCCAGTCCCTCCGCGCCCGGCCGGCGCAGTGCACCACCTAGCTTACACGCCGGGAAACACTGAGAACCCTCTTCCCAGGTCACCTGGCCGGAGCGCCCGGCCCGGCTTCGGGGGAGCCCTGGGCCGCCTCTCGTCGCCGGTGCCCAGCGCGGAGCGCGCCCCGGGCTCCCGGGCAGTCACGTGGACGGCGGAGGAGGCCCGGGCGTCCTCACCTGCATCCCGGGCACTTGGACCGCCACCGGTGAGTGGGCCATGAAGGCGAAAGCTGCTCCGCGCGGCTTCGGCGGCGGTGGCGCCTTGGGCTCCGACTGGCTCCTCCTCCGGGGGTAGGTCGGCGGCCCTCCCAGGCTTTTCGACCGGGGCCTGGAAGGACACATACGAGTGGGGTTACGGGGCGGGTGGCGCGCGCGGCCCGGGGCCGGGAGGTGGGCGGTCCGCGGCGCGGCTCCCCGAGACTCAGTCTACCTTTCTGGCGCCCGCCCGCCGCTGTGGCAGCCGCCTCAGCTGCTGCTCCTCCTACTGAACGCTGGGCGCCGTGTGTGGCGGTGGCCGGGACCTGGGCTCGAGTGATGCCGCTCGTCTGCTCCTCGCCGCTTTAGGAAGAGGAGGTGGAGGCGCCCCAGCCACCCGCCTGCTCGCCGGGCCGGGGAGGCGGTTGGGGGCGGTTCCGCCGCTGGCCCTGCCCCCGCCCCGCAGCCGGGCGGTGTCAGGAGAGCTAAGGCTCCGCGCAGGGAAGGGGCTCGGCTGGGGTGGTTGGAGCCCGAGAGGAGGGAGGCTCTCCCGGCCCACGGAGAGGAGAACCCGCGGACAGAGGGGCCTGGAGCACGGCTCGGCCTGGAGAGAGAAGGGAAGAATTCGGGTGACCCTCGGGGTCCGAGGGCGTCCCGGACGCGGCCACGTTGCAGGCAGGCGTGCGAGGGCTCGGGCACACGCGGCCTCACAGAAGTCTTGAGTTGAAACTTGGCGGGTGTTGGAAGTCCTTCTTGACTCCCTGATCTGGTCGAGGGCGGGGACGCAGAGAGCCGCCGAGTCGGTGGACCCCTGCTCTTTCCCCAGCTTCGGGCCGCGCCACTGGGCGGGTCCGTGACCACTCTCCTCTTTCCGGATTCCCCGCCCCCAGCCAGGCTTCAGGTGACTTAGAACTGAGGCTACCCCTACCTATCTCTTGGGCTGTCAGTTGGGGGGTTTGGGGGGGTCGACCAGACTGGGGCTTCTCTTCATCACAAGTTCTGCACATGTAAGAGAGAGGGAAGTTGGAAAACAGATGGTACATCGGCAGAAAAATTAATGAGGAAATAGAGGCATGGGAAATGAGATTGGGTCATTAGATGGGCGTATTATTGAACTCAGCATACACAGCAGTGGTTTTGGCAACTCCCTGCCTCCACCCCATTTGAAGTTTCACTCCAGCAGGGAGACAGGCTCTTTTGAGAATAACCTAACAATAACAACCGCAATAATAATAATAGCAGTTCCGGTCATCTCATTATGAAGGAACCTTTGAGAAACCACAAGGGGTTGTAATATGTAATATCCAAGTGCCAGTTTAAAATGAGGATGGAGTTCCCTAACTTGCAGGTTGTTGTAGGTCTGTACCCAACACAGTGTTGGGGCTCTGGCAGACAATAAATGTTTCTCTTGTTCCTTTTGAATCTGTCTCAAAAGATAGCAAATTATTGTTATCAATATGGTTATTGTTAATGGGTGCCACTTTCTTTGTGCCAGGGACCGCTAAGTGCTATATATATGTTACATTATTAAATCTTTACAAGGGTCCCCTGAGGTCATATTGCTTTTCTTCCATTTTGCAGAAATTCAGAAAAAGGCTCAGTGAGGTTAAATAATTTGAGCCAAATATCACATAATTAAGAAGTGGTAGGGCTGGGAATTCAAACCCAGGTCCTTCTAACTTTTAAGATCTGCTGTCTTAGCAACTGTCAAGTACTATACAAAATAGTATTGTTAACTATAAGTCACCATGCCATACATTACATCCCCAGAGCTTAATAATCTTCTAACTGGAAGTTTGAACCCTTTGACCACCTTCACCTACTTCCCCCATCACCCTCCCCTGGCAACCACCAATCTACTTTCTGTTTCTGTAAGTTTGGTATTTTTTTAGATTCCTCATATAAGTGAGATCATACAGTATTCATCTTTCTCTGTCTGCCTTATTTCACTTAGCATAATGCCCTCAAGGTCCAACCACGTTGTCACAAATGGCAGGATTTCCTTTTTTATGGCCAAATAATATTCCATTTCATGTATATACACCACATTTTCTTTATCCATTCACATGGTAAAGGATATCATCCTCAAGTCCAGGCCCTCACCACTTCTAAACTGATGATAGGCCACAATCCAGTCTCTATTTCCCACCAGCCCAGTTCACACTTAATGCCAGCCTGACCAGAAACCTGCAGTGCCATCTAAACTTTAATGTCCATAGAAATTCCCTGGGATATTTTTAAAGTGCAGATTTTGACTTAGCAAGTTTGGAGTGGCCCAAGATTCTGCGTTGCTCTCAATTTCGCAGGTGGTGCGGATAGTGCTGATTCTTAGACCACACTTTGAGTAGCAAGGGTCTGAATCAAGCCCCATCATTTAAGGCTCATCTCGAGTCCCACCCCCACTGACTCTTCCTCATTGATCGAAGCCCTCCTTCAAACTCCTCCTATTGCATGTTGGTGGAAGCAGCACTCACATTGTAGTTCTTTCTTCTTATTTCATGCATTTCATTTGCTTCTCTTACGTAAGAATTATTCAGATAGAATGTCAGCTTTCTGAGGGCAAGATTTTTGTCGGTTTTGTTTGCTGCTGTATCCTCAGAGCCTAGAACAGTGTATGGCACATAGGAAGCCCTCAATAGATATTTGTTGAATGAATGGATGGATGGATTTCCTTTGAACTCTTCACTGAGGTTGGCATAGTGCTAGTTGGTATAGTGTTTTATTGATGGCCTGGTTTAACTCCTAGGCACTGCTCTTGCTGAATCTTTAAATTGTTCACTTTACTATATGTTACATCTTTCTTTTTTTGTCTCCTAAATTCTTTTCCATTACTTTAATTTCACAACTACCTAAGAGCAAGTTGTGTAATTTTAATAAATAAGGTAAGCATATCTAAGAAGTGACTTTTCCTGACATGATTCTGGGCCAGAGTTATGTAAGCCTGTGGAAGACTGAATGCTAAATTTTGAGACCTGAACTATTGAGAAATTTCCTTAAAAACACTGCTTTTGAGATCTTAGTGAACTTTCTCACCTTTCTTTAGGTTTCCTGCTATTAAATAAACTGTTGTTGTTATTATTGATAGAGATCACTTGAGTTTTTACATGGAGTTCCTTGTAGTTTGCTTATGCTTTTTCATGTGTCTATTTCTTAATTTAAACAAAATGACAAGAAATTCAAGTATGCTTTTGTTATTCCCCCCCAAAAGGGCACTTGAATATTTTTACTCCAAAATGTCGGCCTAGAGTCTAATAATATATTACAATGTGTTCCCACAGCTTGAGGGGAGACACCACATCTTATGTTCTGAGTAGCCCCATAGAGTGTGACATAGTGTATCAGATCGGATTTGGTACCTGCTTGATTGATGTGACCTGAGTGGGTATGAATACTTAATAACCATATAAATAAAGCAAAATTATATACAGATTAAGCAAAGTCAGTGAATTCCAAGTTCGACTGTGCCCTTGAACCCAACAAAAGTTACTAATTTAAATTTACAATCTGTGGCTTCAGTTTCCTGACATTTGTCACACCCTCAATATTAAATATTTAACTTTTCCCATGTTTATAAATATTTACTGAATGGACTGGGTTCATGGCTAAAGTGCAGGTAGACAGAAATGGCCAAACTTTAATGTAGGCAATAGTGAGGTAATGCATTAGGGCCATGGTTCTCAACCAGGAGCAAATTTGCTTCCTGGAGACATTGTTGGTTGTCACGAATGAGGGGGAAGGGTGCTACTGGTAGTGGGCAGGGGCCAGAAATGCTGCTAACCATACTCCAATGCACAGGGCAACAAAGGATTAGCCCACGCAAAATGTCCATGGTGCCAACGTTTGAAACACCGTGCTCTATACTCTTTGCATTAAGGTTTACTAACCAGGTGACAGACTTTTTTTTTTTTTTTTAGTTTTTTTTGATGTGGACCATTTTTTTTTTAACGTCTTTACTGGAGTATAATTGCTTTACAGTGGTGTGTTAGTTTCTGCTTTATAACAAAGTGAATCAGCTATACATATACATATATCCCCATATCCCCTCCCTCTTGCGTCTCCCTCCCACCCTCCCTATCCCAGCCCTCTAGGCGGACATAAAGCACCAAGCTGATCTCCCACATATCTCGCGTCCAAAAAACCAAAACATAAAACAGAACCAATGGATGTGGACCATTTTTAAAGTCTTTACTGAATTTGTTACAATACTGCTTCTGTTTTATGTTTTGGTTTTTTGGCCGCGAGGCATGTGGGATCTTAGCTCCCCAACCAGGGATCGAACCTGCACCCCCTTCACTGGAAGGCGAAGTCTTAACCACTGGACCGCCAGGGAAGTCCCATAAGCAGGTAACAGACTTAAGAATCCTTGTTCCCTGAAGATTTTAGTTCAATGTGGTGGCTGGGGCTAAAACGAAGAAACAAACAATCCCACAAGATATTGGGCCACATCAAGGGGGTACCGGAAACAAAGCAGTATTTTTATGCCACCTTTGGATAGACCATAGATCATCTTCCCCCAAAGAGTGAATACTACTTAATGAAAAATACTATTGAACAGAAAATAACCTTAAGAAAAATTTAATGATTTGTGTTAAAAAATTTAATCATGGAGCATGTTCTAATGTACCAGGCATTACCTAGGAGCCTTCAAATATGTTACCTCATCGAGATAAATATGACCTCTTACTCCACTTTATAAAATTTAAAGGTAGGGTTTCACATTTTGGACTGTCACATTTTGAGACTCATCACTACATTAAAATGTATAAAGTGCATATATGTCTGAAGTGTAAGAGAAGTTGATACAATTATCTGAATTTCAATTATCTGAATATTTGAAACTAAAGGAAATTATCCGGGTAATTCTAGAACCCTACCATCCAGTGATAGGAATATTTTGATTTAAGCTACTAGACTCTATTGATATTTGGAAATATAACATTCAAGGGTTCTTTTCTTTTCGTTTTCTTTTTTTTTTTTACAAAGGCATATGTGATACCGTAACTCTCCTCTTTACTTTACTCTCTGTGGGTATCAAATTGGAAAGCATGAAATAATAGTTCTTGCAGATGTTGTAACCTGGCTATTGTTCCAGCAAAGCATCCCAAAGAAAAACATACTGAATCAATTCTCAGTCAAGGAGCATTAAACCTGTGTAATTGCTTAATTCTCCTGAATAACCTTGCACCTTTGGGGGCTCGCACAGTACTCTGCCATAGTATTATTTATAACAAAAACCTAGTATTTAAGACTCAACACAGCTGAATTTTCTTGCTAGCTTTACTTCCTGACGCTACTGAGGGGAGTAGAGCAACGGGGGAGGTGGGTGGAAGCAGATGCTGCTTAAGCGGTTTCCTGCTTAGAACATTTCTTTACATATATGCTTACTCACTTTGCAATATTTGCATTTAAGTATGAAAAGAATTGAGCTCATTACTTCTTGCCTTCACCAATTGGTTACAGAACTGAGAGGTAGATGTGGCCCCAACAATTTCATTCACATGTAGAGGTAGGAGTCGAAAGATAGCACGATAAGAAATAACTTCCTGGTTCTAGTTTTGCTGCCTGCCTTAACTCTCACACAATTGCACTGTTGATCTTTAGATGCCTTAGACCCAAGGTGAAGGCCCTCAGAAGCCTGCCGGCACTCACTCACAGTCTCCTCAATGGTGACAGACCACTGCTTGCTGTACCATTCATCCTATAATTGAGTTTTGTGTTGCCATAGGGGTACATGAGGAGACTGGGGAGTTTCTTAGGAGAGATTCTTTGGGAGACTAGGCTCTTTGTAATGAAGTCAGGTAACTTCTTTGTATTCTCCAGAGTGCAGTTTTTAGTCACAGGAGAACCATTCATGGGTTACCATGAAATGATGCTAGACAACCAATTTGGGTGATACTTTTCCCCTCAGAATTAACTTTTTTACATGTATTGAATTGACCACTTGTTCTTTAATTTGTAGGTTTCTCAAGAAACAGTTCTAGTCAAAGGTGGCAGTTAAAAACAGGAAAAAAAACTGGCAGTTGAGACCAAATAGGAAGTGACTATGCCATCAGCTCACACTGAGGAAAAGGAAGTTGTTGCCAGGACCTCTAAGAAAGGCAGTTGTGTAAAATTACCCTTCAACTTGCTTGCTGAGGTTCTGTCACCCTGTGGTAAAAGCTCCCATAGTTTTGTTACTTCTGTACCCAAGAGAACATGAACAGAACTGGAGAATAGCAGGCAGCCCTTGCAGGGCTGTTATCAGGGACTACCAGAAGTTTCTGGGGCAGAAACTCAACATTGTAGACAAGCAGAGCTCCCGCTCTACTCATTTTTTTTTTCTGTGCCAAATAGATATTTTAAGATTAGTTAAAATTCAGTATGTTCCACCGTGAGGCCCACTAGAAGGGTCCCACTATAGACTGCAACAGGGGATTTTTGCTGAGAAATCGAAGGCAGAACGTTTTTTTTATACTTTTACTGGGGCCCCAGAGCCAGGCTAGGCCACACCACCTTTCCCTTTTTCCTTTCGTTTCTCTTCCGCTCTTTGCTTTCTCACATATTTCTCGAGCACAGTGCCAGGAACTGTGCTAAGTGCTGGGAATACAAAGAAATGCAAGGAGTTTGCTTTCTTGCAAGAAATACAATAAAAAAACAAGGATCACTCAGTAACCTTTAAAAATTGTATAAAATTAAAAAACAAACAAACAAACAAACAAGGAGCACTCAAAGTGATACATAATGATAGTAGCAATACAATTTTTGAAAATGTTACAGCAACTGGCACCAGAGAGCAATTCATTTTACCTGTGTAGATCCTGGAAGGCTTCACAAAGAAGGTGATATTTGAGCTACGCCTTGAAAAATGGGTAGAGAATCAGGGAAAGGGAGTGGAGAAGAAAGGGGATTCCAGATAGAAGGAACAGCATGAGCAAATGCCTAAGTGAGGCATGTGTATTCCCATCACCTGATGACCTGGTTAAAATACAGATCCTGTGCTCCATTTAGACAGATTCTGATTTTGAAGGTTTCAGATGAAGAAAGGGCATTTGTATTTTATTTAAAAAAAAAAACACTCCCCAGGTGATTATGATGTGTCCTCTTGGTTATGAACCACTAACTTAGAGGAATGACAAGCTTTCTTTGAGGACGAGATGGTAGTTTGGTCTAACAGGCAGAGGCCTGTTACATGAGGCATCCCAGCAATGAAGTTGGAAGGAGGAATGGGGGACAGACTGTGAGCCTTGTCTGCCATGCTAAAAACTTTGGACTTGATCCCGTAGGCTCCCAGGAGTACTGAGTGGTTTTAAGGAAGAGAGGAATTTGCTCCAGATTTGTATTTTTTTAAAAAACTCTCTATTTAGTACATAAAAGATAGATTGGATATGGGAGAGACTGGAAGCAGAGGGACCTATTAAGATGCTATTAGGAGGGCATTGTAAAAGTACAAGAGAAGAATTGAACTAAATTAATGGCTGTAGAATAAAATACCTAGGAATAAACCTACCTAAGGAGACAAAAGACCTGTATGCAGAAAACTATAAGACACTGAAAGAAATTAAAGATGATACAAACAGATGGAGAGGTGTACCATGTTCTTGGATTGGAAGAATCAACATTGTGAAAATGACTATACTACCCAAAGCAACCTACCGATTCAATGCAATCCCTATCAAACTACCAATGGCATTTTTCACAGAACTAGAACAAAAAATTTCACAATTTGTATGGAAACACAAAAGACCCTGCATAGCCAAAGCAATCTTCAGAAAGAAAAACGGAGCTGGAGGAATCAGGCTCCCAGACTTCAGACTATACTACAAAGCTACAGTAATCAAGACAGTGTGGTACTGGCACAAAAACAGAAATATAGATCAATGGAACAGGATAGAAAGCCGAGAGATAAACCCATGCACCTATGGTCAACTAATCTATGACAAACGAGGCAAGGATATACAATGGAGAAAAGACAGCCTCTTCAATAAGTGGTGCTGGGAAAACTGGACAGCTACATGTAAAAAAATGAAATTGGAACACTTCCTAACACCATGCACAAAAATAAACTCAAAATGGATTAAAGACGTAAATGTAATGCCAGACACTATCAAACTCTTAGAGGAAAACATAGGCAGAACACTCTATGACATAAATCACAGCAAGATCCTTTTTGACCAGCTCCTAGAGAAATGGAAATAAAAACACAAATAAACAAATGGGACCTAATGAAACTTAAAAGTTTTTGCACAGCAAAGGAAACCATAAACAAGACCAAAAGACAACCCTTGGAATGGGAGAAAATATTTGCCAATGAAGCAACTGACAAAGGATTAATCTCCAAAATTTACAAGCAGCTCATGCAGCTGAATATCAAAAAAACAAACAACCCAATCCAAAGATGGGCAGAAGACGTAAATAGACATTTCTCCAAAGAAGATATACAGATTGCCAACAAACACATGAAAGGATGCTCAACATCACTAATCACTAGAGAAATGCAAATCAAAACTACAATGAGGTATCACCTCACACCACTCAGAATGGCCGTCATCAAAAGGTCTACAAACAATAAATGCTGGAGAGGGTGTGGAGAAAAGGGAACCCTCTTGCACTGTTGGTGGGAATGTAAATTGATACAGCCACTATGGAGAACAGTATGGAGGTTCCTTAAAAAACTAAAACTAGAACTACCATACGAAATTGAGTTACTTGTAGTGAAGTGGATGGACCTAGAGTCTGTCATGCAGAGTGAAGTAAGTCAGAAAGAGAAAAACAAATACCATATGTTAACACATGTATATGGAATCAAAAAAAAAAAACGTTCTGATGAACCTGGGGCAGGACAGGAATAAACATGCAGACGTAGCGAATGGACTTGAGGACACAGGGAGGGGGACGGGTAAGCTGGGACGAAGTGAGAGAGTAGCATGGACATATATACACTACCAAATGTAAAATAGATAGCTAGTGGGAAGCAGCTGCATAGCACAGGGAGATCAGCTCGGTGCTTTGTGTCCACCTAAAGGGGTGGGATAGGGAGGGTGGGAGGGATACGCAAGAGGCAGGGGATATGGGTATATATGTATACGTATAGCTGATTCACTTTGTTATAAAGCAGAAACTAACACACCATTGTAAAGCAATTATACTCCAATAAAGATGTTTAAAAAAATTGTATGAAAGGAATTCTGGCTAAGGACAAAGTTGTTAATAAAAGAGTCATCTTTTGTAATTTAAACAATTAACTCTGAAATTCAAAAATAAAAATAAGAATTATGGGGAAAAAAAGAGAAGCACATGTGATCAACAACAGTTTTTATCGTTTTCTGTATTATATTATTATGATGTACAAATCAATAACTTAATTAAACATTGATACAATTAAATTTTTAAAATTAATTAATTAATTAATTAATTAATTAATTAATTAATGGCTGTGAGAATGAAGAGGAGGGTATAGATTCCAGAAATAATTTGGAGGTGAAATCAACAGCATTCAGTTGATTGGATGTGGACAGGACCAGAGGGAGAGGTTTAAAATGCCAGAGACATCTAGCTTAGAGAAATGGGTAAACGTTGACGCCTGGAACTGAGCCAGGGCATACAGAAGGAGGACCAGGTTTTGGGGAAAGATAAGGAGTTTAGTTTGGATACACTGAGTTTGAGGTGCCTGTATGACATCTAAGTGGAGATGTCTAGAAGGCAGTTGAAAATAACAAGAGGTCAGATTGCAAATACACATCTGGGAATTGCAAAGAGAAATGCTTTGTAACTTCATGGCAAGGTGTCAATAAGGGCATAAAAAATAGAAATCAAGTTAGAACCATTCACCTCCTATTTAGAAAATCACTTCTTGTATAATTTTTCTATGTTTTGGTCCAGTCAAATGCTGCCTGTGCCTACTGACATCATATCTATCTCAAAAAGTATACTATTTTCTTAAGAGTAATGATTGTTAATCTCATGTCTATAAGATGGTATTACCAAATATTTCTGCTGTGTCCCTGCATACGTAGATTGCCTTTTGAATGCATGATAATGACAGTAAAGAAAGGAATGGAGCAAAGGACAGAAATGATGTGAAGAGATCTGAATGCTATGTTGCCAGGTTTTCTGGGATGGTTTTCTTGCATGCAACTGTAAAATAGATTATTGTGCGCCAGAACAGTTTGTATTATATTTCCCCTCCTACACTCTAAAGAAAATGAGGTGGGAGATGACATGCATGCCTGGTTTCACGAGGCCAAGTCAGTGTCTTCTACAACAGAAAGAAAAACAGGAACAATTTATTGCAATCTAAAGCACAGATTACTGGCCAAGTCATGATGTTTGCCTGCTGTGAAAGTGCACAGCAACCTTAGTTAATACTTCTTCAATTTTTCAGAATCATTCATGCCATTCTGGTTCTTCCATTCTTTCTGTGCTATTGACCTTTTATGAAACTTCACACATCCTTATAGTTTACCATATGTGAAGGTAGGCATTCAAGTGGCTAAATGCCAACTTGAAGTTAACATAGATAAATCATGCTTTTCATATAAATTGTGAAAATAGTGGTAGACATTTACAATCTGAGATCATGAAAGCAGATACAAATAGAGTATATTTTAAATGTTTTGTACAATGCATTTTATTATGTGTTTGGGTTTTTCTCAGGTGTTACAAGAAACTGAAATATACCAGCTCTTAAATTTTAAAGTAACTTTTGCGTCTGACAATATACAGATTCCTGCTATGCAAATATAGAGAAATGAGTGCTTACTATGTTGTGAAGGATGGATTTAGTTCATGAAACATACACTAAAAAGAGATTATTTTCTTCTTTTTTTGCCAGACTCTCAAAGCATAAAAAGGTTATTGCTGTATGGAAAGGTCATTTGTATGAACAATGACAAAAGAAACTGTGTCTGGGTTGTAAAATGCTAGGTTGTTGAATATGTTTCCTACTAGAAAAAAAAAAGTAAGGTAATCAATGTGAGAATGCATAACAATACACTTCAATATCACTCTTCTACTTTGGTTCTGCACATAGTAAATTAGGTATAAAGTAGTTCTTTCATTGTCCTTTTTAAAGCAAGAAGCTCAAGCCAAAGTCATATTAATGTAAATTGAGGCATCAAAGCTATAATTTATATAGTGCTTACTATTATTTACATAGTGTCAGGCATGGTTGCAAATTATATATACACCCACATAATCCTCAGCATGACTCCATGAGCTAGGTACTACTATCATAATGTCGTTCCCATTTTACAGTTGATGAAACTGAGGCACAGAGAGATTAAGTAACTCATCCAAGGTAGGGCTGGCAGATAAAGTACAGGATGCCCAGTTAAATTTTAATTTTAATAAGCGATGAATAATTCTACATGAGACATGTACTTAAAAAGTATTATTTTCTGAAATTCAAATTCAACTGTCTGTCCTGCTTTTTTATTTGCTAAATTTGACAACCCTACAAGCCAAGGTCATATAGTTATTAAGGAGTGGAGCCAGAATTTGAACCCAGGGAGTGTGACATCAGAATTCATGCTCTTAACCACTATGCTTTTACTGATTATAAGGAATGCAGGGTAGAGTGCTTTATTATCTATATGAGGAATATTGAAAAATATCATGACTCATGAATACCTCACGGGCAGGATCATAGATTTATAAGTTTGAATTTATTTCAATTTACTCTAATTGTTACTATTATTTGGGCACAGTATTTATAGTGAGAATTTTTGTTCTAAAACTAATAAGACCTATAACATTTTTGAACTAATTTTTTCTTCAGTGCTCTCCAAGGAGAGAGACTAAAGAAAAAGTGTGATTCAGTGTGATGTGTGGAATTAACTGATCAGTATTGTTATTCAAAACACCTTACTCTTCCTTCAGAAAGCAGCTTCGTGTTGTTTATAAAGAGTAATAGCTTTTTTAAAGAAAAATATGTGATATATTTACTCACACCATTTTCTTCTCTCTTCCTTTGTTATTTTTACTCTAGAACAGATAAAGGGGCATCAACTTTTTGCAAGGTAATGCAATTTAATGGAAAAAACCTGGGCTTTGGAGCCAGAGAGACCTTATTAGCTGTGCGAACTTGATGTCTGAGCCTCATTTTCCTCATCTAGGAAACGGGGATTATTAATGCCTCTTTCAAGTGGTGATGATGAGGCTTAAATGAGGTAATGAACATACACCGCTCTAATGTGGTATCTGATACAGAATTGACACTTTACAAATAGTGGTAGTTCCTTTCCCCTGTACCTTTGCCTCTTCCCCTGAGCCTCCACTACTGTCAGCAACCCTCATGAATCTTTGAAAATCTTCCGCTTATTTATGGAAGCATTTTGACTTGCCCAGAGGTTACATAGCAATCAGGGGTAGAGTCAGTTGGAATCCAGAGTGCATAAAATGTTTTTCTTCTTTTTGTGATTTGTTTGAATCCCTAAAATGTTTAGGTTAGAACAGAAGACTACAGTGTGATTTCTGCTCTTAGAGATTCGTTGTGAGGATTTTGCAGGTGCTTTTTTTCCCCCCTACATTGAGAATGTTCTTAGAGTTTCAGGGTGGGGTTTATATACTTTAGTTTCATGGGGAAAGTCACCGTGGACATCTCTGAGGGACACAGAGAGGCACAAAAAGAAATGGCAAGAGCAGAGAAATTATGTCATTAAAGCATTTTCCTGTGTATACATGTGTACACACGCATGTGTGTTGAAGCGCGAGGTGGTGATGTATGATGAGGGAAAATACAAAAGTTACTATAATCAAATCAGATGCAGTTATGGTCAAATACAAAGTCATTATAATATTGAAAAAAATCAATTCGGGAAGGTGCTATACAGTGTACTAAGTAAGAACATGGACTGTGGAGCCAGACTACTGAGGTTCAAATCCCATTCTTGTTTATGTAGTAGCTCTGTGATCATCAGCAAGGTGTTTAGTTTTCTGTACCTCAGTTTCCTCATCTGTCAAATGTGGGTAATAAAAATACCTATCTAATCGAGTTGACTTAAGACCTTAAGTATGTGCTATTTTTCCTTTAAACTTTTATTGAAGTATGCCATACATACAGAAAGTTACACAGATCATGTGCTGAACAGCTCAATGAAATTCCACAAAATTAGCACACTCATGTATCTGTCACCCAGATCAAGAAACAGAACACTACCTGCACCCCAGAAGTCTTCTTGATGCCCTCATCCAGTCAATACCTCCTCCAGCCCAAATGTATCCACCTCCTTGTCTTCAAACCTTGTGGATTCGTATTTTCTACCTTTGAACTTTAAATGAGGATCTATGCGAGGTGCTTAGAACAGTGCCTGGCACATAGTAAACACAATATAAGCTTTCCAAAGTGATCTTAACCACAAGAAAGAAGGTATGTTTTGGGGGTAGAATTCTTCATAGGAATAACGAAATCAAAAGCAAACTTGTGAGCCAAAGGAAATGACAAAGTTAAATATAACAAGCTTCTTTAAAAATTATTAGAGTTCTGGAAAACATTTTGTTTCTATAAATTATATCTATTGTATATCCCATGGTAAGAAAAATACATTCCATTTGAGACATCAGAGAAAACATATGCCCAAACATTTTAACACAATCCAGAATAAGATTTTTATTCAAATTGTTAAAAGATTAATAAATGAAAAACGAGTTTGGCAGAAGCCTTTTCGGGCCTCAGTGTCCTCATTGTAAAATGAAGACAATTGGTCCATCTCTAAGGTTCTTTCCAGCACTGACATTTAATGATTATATTTTCAAAATTTCTTAAAAAGCAAAATCTGGAAATCTCTGAGCCATTGTTTTATAGACAGATAATAAATCTAGAGTCACAGTCAAACATCACCTTTCAGAAGAAAGGCAGCAGGGTTTCTGTGAGAGAAAATCATGTCTGATTAATCTATTAGCACTCAAGAGAGTAAATAACGTACGGACAAGGAGAAACCAGGGGATAGGACCTACACAGACTTTTTAAAAATCTTTTGACAGGCTTCCATACTGTTGACATTTTTGTTGTTAAATAAATGAGTCCTCTCTGGATGGAGAAGCGCTGGCATTAAGATTCCCATGGTCCCAGGCTTATTTAAATGTTATAAGTCGTGTAAAATAAGGTGTACACAGTGGTATTTCTGTGTTTGTAGCTGGCACTAAGCTCTTCTCGGTAGTGAAGTGGTAAGCCAACATAGGATAAATTGCAGGCAAATCTCTCAAAATTGGGGGAGCAAGAAAAAGAAACAATAGATTACTTCAGCAAGGTAAAGCATTTATAGAAAAAAATTCCTAACTATACGATACGAATAATAAGATCTGTTGTTACTTATGGCTCTGGAAAGAGACCCAGGAGTTGTAGATATTTCTAGAACAATTTCAGCTGACTGTGCCATTTTGGCTGGAAAGGTCAACAAAATGCTGTGCGTCAATAGAAAACAGACTAGAAACAGAATAACACATTATCCTACTTTTGAAAAAAAATTTAAACCTTCTACAGCCACATCTGGAACAGAATATTTAATTCTGGGGGTTTTAATTTAAGAAAGGCAAAATGTACCTCAAGGTGGTATAGAGATGGGCAGCAAGAATGAAGGAGTGAGAAGGAGCTGTACTGAGAAAGACTCAGTGTTAGGATTCTTTAACCCAAAAGGATGAGGATAGAGGCAACGGCCAAAGTTCACTAATAGTGCTTATTTAGTACTCACTCTGTGCCTGGCACAGGTCTTAGCACTTGACGTGTACTGAATCTTTCAATACCTATTAACCCTATAATGTAGGTCCCACTATTATCCTCATTATAAAGGCATCATAAAGGATATGTACAGAGTAAATAGTGATCAAAGCTATTCACTGGCTAGAGCTCAGCACAGACCTCAAACCTCAAAAGAGTCAAATCCAAGACAAGCAAAAGGAAGTGAGACTTTACACAGTGGGCAGTAAAACCTAGGGAACTCACCACCTAAAGCAACAGTACAAGTTGAGCTGAAAAGAGATTCCAAGAAGGATTTAGACTATATTTATAGAAGATAAAACCAAAATAGCTTATGAAGAGAATCTTGTGAAATGTCCTTAACCTTTGAGGTTGTCATAAATGAGGACAACCACACCCTCTCTCCTACTGCCAACGTGTGTCTGAATCCCCCTGTACAAATTCTGGGCTGGATGGGCCAGAAATTTTGCCAAGTGTGGCTTTTCCTTTTAATTATGACGTAAGTAGGGGAATGGTACATGAATTCCCTGTGGGTATTTCAAGATGGTTGTAATTTATACTGTACTTGAATGTTTTCATTGATAACTTAAACTACACATAATCCTATTTTAAGCAAAGCTTTGCCCTGTAGAAATGGATCTTTTTCAAAAAATTACATGCAGAAGAATGAATTGCCACACAGAGAGCAGGTAGAGGGTTTTTGCTTTAATATCCACCCTCTAGTCAGTGTTTATTTTGGGTTATTTCATGCGCATATATCTTAAAGATATTACATTTCAGAGAAAATACATTGCATACAAGGAAAAACAAAAAAAAAATAGCTTAAAAGAATATCCCTGTGTAAAAACCCTCCCATGAAAACTTACATAATACCTTCTCTGTCACATCAATCCTCATGAAACTCAGGCACAGACCCATCCGGTGTTGCTGAGGGCTTCTTCGGTCTTGTTGGTATAACACTGCTAGATTCCACAGAATACACCAACGTTCTCCCTTGGCTTGGTGACCTCTACCTTTTTGAAACACTGTGTGTGCGCCAGGCATACCATGAAAAAGAAACAGAGAAGAAAGTCTAGGAGTGCATGTGTAGTTCACAGAGAACTAACCTTATCTGTGGGAAGGAAGTATGAAAAGAAAAATGAAAAAAAATTGGAAAGCTGAGAAACAGAGGAAGGTGAAAGGGACAAATGAAAAGATAGCATTGTTCTGAAGTATATTATACAATTAAAAATTGTTTGGGGAGTTCCCCAGTGGCCTAGTGGTTAGGATTCCAGGCTTTCACTGTTGTCGCCCAGGTTCAACCCCTGGTCGGGGAACTGAGATCCTGCAAGCCATGCAGCGTGGCCAACAACAAAAATAATAAAAATTAAAACTTTCTTTAAAAAATTGTTTAAAAGAGAGATAGGACTAAATGTGGATCTAAATGGTGACATGGATAATTGGGCCATAAGCAAAATGGCGAAGCTGACCTACCCCTTGAGCTACCCTCCTTCTCATAGCAGAGGCTCTGTGCTCTCCTCACTGCCCTCACCCTGACCCTGTGTCCTCTGGCTGCCCAAAGCTCATTTTGACAGCTAGCGGCTAAGCCAGTACTTCCCCAGGCAGTGCCCTGGTGCTAGGCCATTCTCACCTCTCCTGGTCAAAGTGAATCTGTGTTCTGCCCATTTTGTTACCCTGGCTTGAGAACATTTTCAGCTTCATAGAGAATACTTATTAAATGCAGCTCTCTCTTTACTTCTACTTGCAAGCAGAGATATTTTGGGAGCAGAGACCTCCTGACACCCTCAAATATCTGGTGGAAAGCCAACAGTTTTTGTCTAAATCAGGTAACCACAGTGACCTTACATTTCCTCATCTGTAGAATGGAGCTAATAATACCCTTCCTTTCTATTACAATTGACGACACTCTGACACACATTTACCTGTTTGGTCCTCAAAGCCACCCTGTGAGGTAAGGATTATTTCTCCATCTTACAGACAAGGGAACTGAAGCTCAGTGAGGTTAAGTAACTTGTCCTGGGATAATATGTGAAAGGGCTGGTGCGGGAGGAGAGAAGTCAGCTAGCCAAGGCAGTGAGTTGACATGCGATGATAAAGCTGGTGATGCCTGGTGCAGGAGCCACGTAGCTGTGCGGAGGCAGTATGGAATCAAGGGTGTATGTATGGACTTTGGAGTCACAGACACGTAGGTATGAATCCTGGCCCTGCCTCATTTTACCTGGCATCCCTTGGGCAGGTCACCTTCTCTGAGTCTACATTTCCTCACTTGGAAGATGCAGATAATAATGCTTCCCTTATGGACCTGTTGTGAGGATTAGGTGAAACGCTGAGCGTAATGTACTTAGTACAGTGCAAGGCACATGAGAAACATGCAAAACATCTGGAAGCTTCTGGAATCATTAGTGGTAGTAATACTTGGTGCGTGTGCTAGCCCAGAACATGAAGTCCACTGGCCCAAAGGTAGAGTTAGCCACTAGTAAGCAGGCTGTCAGCAAACAGAAGCAAACATGGTTGGCACAAGGAAGGAAAAAGGAGACTGGTCAAGGCTACCTAGGACTAGGTTGCAGTTTCCTTAGAACAGTGGTTCCCAAACTTGAACCTGTACTAGAATTACAGGGCTCATTAAATGACAGATGGCTGGGCCTTACTCCCAGAGTGTCTGATTCAGAAGTTGAGGATGGGGCCTGAGAATCTGCATTTCTAATGAGTTCCCTGATCTTGGGAGCCCACTTTGAGAATCATTGTCACAGAATAAAGGATCCTGTCCAGCTCTAGGCATCAGAGTCTCCTTGCTTTTGTCTCCTCTTTCTGTCTTAATAAAAATTCACCTGAAAAATGCCAACCTGGTTCTGGTAGAACAAAGGGAATTGCCCATAACTGGTCCAGGGGAGCTTAGGCAATTAGAGGACTGCTGGAAACCAGGGATGGTAGTGACAATGACTGCCCCAGTTAGAGGATGGGGAGAAGTCTTACAGCAGAATAAAGGTCAAAACTCAGAGGAGAAAGAATCAGAGACAGCTGTGATTACTGAGCCCTTCCCAGCTTGGATTTCCTTCACAAGCTTTTTCTTGCCTAAGCTTTTTATCCCTTTTGTAACTACAGCTGTATTGGGGGTAATGGGAGAAAGATTCACTATATTTTCTTTATGGACTTTTCCTACTCCCTTGTTTTATTCTTCGTCAACCACAAGGCTAATGTGAACTTGGAGAGCCTAGAGCAGCATGCACAGATTATGGCAGCCAGAGCAAAAAGTTTAACAAAATTAGACATGTCTCTTGAAGTAAAATACGTGCTATGTGCTCTGTATCATGTTACAGCAAATTTGAAAACCAAGGGCCGTGTTCCAAGTCACTGCCTGGCAGCTGTCAGTAACAGAGCCTCTGCTACCTGTTAAAGACAGTTAATGAAGCAGTCTGTATTTATAAATTAGAGGATTTGTCTTTGAAAATAGTAACCTAATAGAATGAGAAGGATAGATAGCCTTGGATTTAGACTTCTGGATTAGAAATCTGTCCCATGTATTTCAAGGAGGTGAAAGAACTTGTGCTCTTACATATTGAGAATATATATTTCTACTTCAAATCTTAGGAAAATGAAACACGAATAGGAACCTCTGCTATAATTCTAAGAATGTAAGTATCTTCAGCTCTTGACACAGAGACACTTTGGACTAGGGATTCCATATACGGTGTCTGGGCCTGTTCAGTGCCTTCAGCTATCAGGTATTTGCCTGTACCAACCTACCCACATTACATGAAAACAGGCCTCGCTCATTCTTTCAGAATTCATGGCTTCTGTCCTGAACCATTCACCCCAGCTTATCTCACACTCATTCCTACCTTTTCCTCAGTCTGCTCTAATGTCTGATCTCGTGACTCATGTTTCCTCTTACCGCCTTACCTCACCTTAGGACCTGGCACTTTGTGTACTTCTCCAACTTGAACCTTTTTGCAGTCCTCTTTGGCCTAGACTTGGCTAGACTGCTGTTGGCAACGATGAATGAGTGCCACATGGGGACCAACCTATTCCCTGGGACTTTTATCCAGGTCCCCATGAAAGGTACCCCTGCCCCATACACCACATCCTGGGAACAGAACTCAGATTTGAGAGATTTGTGACTCCTTAATACTGCTCTCAGAAGGAACAGAAAACAAATGGAAAGGAAAGAATTTGATTGCCCAATCACTAGATACAGACGAGCCAACTGAATTTCTCTATTACCTAAAGTACATGAGGAAGAAAAATGATGGTTTATAGTATGTACCATTTAGCAGTTCTGAATTCTTAGATGTGAAGAATTACTATTTTTCCCCCTTCTTCATACTCACCTCCCCCCAACAGCCCACCCATTGATTGATCGCCAAAACTTATTAATTCTATTCTCCATAATGTCTCTTGAATCCATCATCTCCTGCCTGAGCTATTTGCAATAGTATCCTAATAACTGGTCTCCCTGTGGCCAGTGTCTCTTTCTCCCCTGGTCCTACTCTCCCATGCCCCTCATCCCCTGCCAATCCATTCTCCACACTTCCGCCAAAGTAATCTTTCTAAAACATAGATCTGATCCTGTTACTCCTCTTCTTAACATTTTCATTCCCATATGTGTATCTGATTGTTATTATATACATATGATTCTGGTTTTCTAGAAGATAGACTCTTCCAATTAGGACAATAATATTGATCTACCATGTATTGTGCTTTAGAGTGTTTTCACAACTACTACATAATTTTTGAAAATTAATCCTATGACTTTAGTATTGTTTTATCTCATATTTGAAGAGAGAGTAAAACTTTTATATTTAGTGAATGGCACACAGTATGCGGTGGATATATTAAAAATTAAATATGTACTGGATCTATTTGGCTAAGTGAGTAGATTAGGTACTCTTAAAGAAAAGTCAGACTTTCAGTTCCAGAGAATGAATTTGTTAAATCTTATTCGGATGCTGGCAAATCTCAGTTGTTTAGAGCATGCAATTACTGAGGTCAAAGTTGGTGGTTCAATTCCCATTTGTTTAAGTTAGTCTCATTCAGTTTCATGGACATAGTCTGTAACCCTAACCTCAGCCAGCTATTTCACAATTGCAGGTCCCAATGGAACGTGGGTAACAGAATATGGATAAATCTACAGCATGACTCCATCCCTGTTACTTGAAAACTCAAATATAATGGTAACTCCTCAGGGTTATATAGATTTTTGTATATGCAGTTATACAAAGAAATTTTAGTAATAATCATCTAGACGAAGAGACAGTATGATTTTCCCAAATAGTACTTTGAGGACCCTTAAAGAATGCTCCATAAATATCTCATTCCAACAGTAGTTTCCTAATTATACACTTCCTGTCTAAATGCTAGTTTCATCTCTACTGATGACTCAGGTTACAATTATTAATGTAGCTTCACATAAATCCTGTAACAATTCCACTTATTAATTTCTGCATTCTTTCTTAAATGAATAACAAAATATTGTACATATCATATTAGCTTTCTCATTCACAGAGGTGTGAAGGTGTGATGAGCATCAGCCTCAACCTTATGTACCCGTGACATACAAACTACCTATATGGTAGCACTGAGAAGACCCTGACCTGAAATTTCCAGGTTTCCTCTTACTTACTCTGGGTTAAGGTAAGAATCCATCGTTAACATGCAAATATCTCTGAGAGAAGTAATAAATTGTTCTCAGTCATTAGCACCCAGGTATGAATTAATGTATCAGATCCCTTCCACTAACACTTAATTAAAAGAGGCGTCTTAAGGAAGACACCTGACTGGTATATTTTGATGGGAAGATAGTAGAGGCAAAGGTTCATATTCCCAAAGGACAGATTTAGATCACGAGGACACTATAAAGGCACAGGATGGAACACATAAGGGTGAAGTAGGAATGGTCCTAGAAGAGAGAAGTGGAACAGTACTATAAGACAAGCTTCTCTTACATCCCCATTTGGCTTTAGGCCAGCAGTAATAAGAATACATGAAATGGTATTATATTAACGGCATCCAATAATGGTTAAGAAACCAAGTTCTGGTATCAGACAGACGTGGGTCCAAATTATAATTCTGCCACTTTCTAGAACTATAGAAAGTTCTAGAACTATAGTTGTGGTCTTAGGCAAGTTTCCTAATCATTCTGAGCCTTGATTTGCTGATCTTTGAAGGTAATAATAGTACCTACCATATAGGGTTGTCTTGAGAATTAAATGGGATAGTTCGTGCAAAGCACTTAGTGGAATTTCTGAGACATACTAAGTGGTCAAGAAATGTAAGCTATTACTATATAAATAAAAATTTAAGGTTGCTTATTCCCAGTATATATAATATATTCTCAGTTGGAAGGCTACTTTTAGTGGAGTCGGATTTATGCCACCTCAAAATAAAAACTCTAGAAAATGTCTTTGATGCTAGAAAGAAATAAACCTGATTAAAATAACATAAGAAATAAGCCCAAGAAATACATGAGGACAGAAAGGTCTCTATGTTCCAACAGAGACCTGAAAGCTATACTTTAGAAAGATGAGGTCTAATCAAATGTGTAGAGTTGACAACTGAATTAGTACCATGAGAACTCAGAACAGTGTAGAAGGTCAGCAGATGTAACAAAGCTGGAAGCAGAAGCCAACGTTACTTATTCACCTAGAAACTGTGTAAAATGTCTGGTCAACCTGTAAAAACAAGATGTAGTTTCCCTCACAAACACAATTTAGAGGAAGAGAATGAAGGTGCAGCTCTTTTCCAAGATAGGAGTTTGAGGGCAAGACATCACTGATGACCAACTGAAAGGTCATGTTTATTATTATTTATGTAGGCTTTTAATTGATAGTTCAGAGAAAATAACATTTGTGTTTGTGTCCTCCTTGGGCCTGAGGACATTCTTCTTGTTCCAAATCTGCTGATTAGCTGGCATAAACAAATCTCAAATCACCAAGTTACAACTGTTGCTTCTTTAGGACATAAACAAAGAGGCCTTACCTATGTGACTAAAAGCAGACCAAAGCACTAGGTTTGATGGAATGTTAAAAGTATGGCTGTTAACTGTCACCTGCATAATAACCCCTGACAGCCATTTCCTGCTTGGCAGCATAAGGAAGGGGGGCGCTGGAGAGTGTGGGTGATTGACTTGTCATTATGACTTGAATAATCCCTTCTGTCTACCTGTCCTGAACAAGCAACACTTTCTTTCATTAAGAGAGACACAGTGTCAGTAACTGGTTCTAAGGGAAAAGGTCATGATTTAGTTTTGTTGGATTCAAGAAATGTGAGTTTTCAAGTCAACGGAAGAACAATTAACATTTGTATATGGTACCTTCCAGCGTATAAAGCATGTTTTCAAACATGACTTTAATTAACTCCTACAATAGATATGTGAGGTAAGTCATAGCTATTTTTGCTTCTACTGTGAGTACACTGAGTTTCCAGGGTGAAAAGACTTGTCCCAAACCTCACAGCTGTTAAGTGATGAACATTCCAGCATTGACTCCAAATTCTAGGCTCTTGACATCCCACCTAATCTTGATTAACATTATCTCCATCTATCAGGGTTCCTGGTCTATAATCCTTGTGTCTGACTTCTCCTTCAAACCCTTTCTTCTACTAGTCATGAGCTGCTATTCATTTCACCTCCATAGTGCTTCTCAAATCTATCCACTATTGAAATTCCTATCCCCATTTCCATGGCCCTAGCCCAAGCCACCATTGTTTTTAATCTGGATTATTGCAATAGTCTCCTAACTGGTCTGCTTGTGATCTTCTGCTCTGTTTACAGCAACATGTATGTTGCTGCTAAAGTGGTCTATTTAAAAGTGTAAATCTGAACATGACACTCACTTGCTTAAAACCCATCAATGGCTCCTCAACACCTTCAGAATGAAATCCTAATTCCTTAGCCTGGCCCTGCCTCATCCCTTTCTTCCTCTTCTTTTTATACGCCCTATGCGCTGGCTAGACCTAGCTCTCTTCTCCTCCTTGAACCTCTCATGACCTTTCTTTTTTCTGTGTTTTTCATTCTATTGGAAAAAATCTCTTCCTCCTGTTGTCTACCTTATTACGTGGGAGCAGCCCATAACAAATGTCTCCAGTGAGATATTCTAACCCTGACATAGTCCTTCTATTCACCTTCATATAAACTCCTGTTATGGCATTTAACAACTTTAGTTGTAACTAGTGATTTACATGTTCATCCGACACACTAGACTCTGAGATAAGGGCCAAAGACTTGTCCTGTGAAACATATACCCAGCCTTTTTGCCTTCCACAGTGTTTGGAACATAGTACAGAGTAAAAAAAATATATTTTTTACATGAAACTCATAAGCAATGATTAATTATCTACCATATGCCCAACTCTATGACACATGGGAAGGTCCTAGGTCCAAGCCTTCCTGAAAAGAGGAGAATTACACAGTTCATTTTGCCGAGGAGCAACATAAGACGTTTTATAATTGAGATATTGTGTGGCACTGGCTAAAAGTCTATAGCAGTTTAGAAGAAGATTTGAAACTAGGGAGGCACCTCTTTCCTTTAGAAATGATGACTACTTATGAAGGGCCAACAGCAATTGAATATTTGCCATCTGGCAACTGTCACAGTACTCATTGTAAGTCAGATTTAATAAACCCAAGTCCTTTTAAAGGTGAAGGTGTTTTGTGTTATTTAAGGAGAAATACCATCCCCCAGGAGACTGACTCAAGGAAGGTACTCAGAAACTGAAACTAAATTCCTCCAAGTGTTAGGAGGCAGAATTCTACCTGTCTGGGATGTGACACGGTTGGAATACCTTCTTTAAGGCAGTTCAGATCCATTATTTTCATTGAGGAGAAGAAAGCACACTTGCTTTTCATTTAATCAAAGTTTGAATAAATCAGGGTGGACATTTGGTGCTACCCATTGGGCGCCCTTTCCTCGGTTAGCACTGCCGAGTCTCCGCTTACTCTCAAACAGAATGCGATGCCAGTGGTTATGGCTTGCACCCTCTGTAATACTGTGGCACAACCTGTAGAAATATTTCCCTCCACTCTCAGTTAAGTTAGCTAACTGGGAAGCTACATGCCTTCCCTCAAAAGTGATTTTGAACAGCCCTCAACCTCCACTACATAGAGTTGACAATAGTTGTTTTCATTGAAAAATGTGGGGCCTTAAGTGTTTTCCCAGTAAAGCTGAAGTAAATCAGAATTTTCTTTAAAACATGTGTGCATTGTGGAGCTCTAAATGCAAGATGTTATTCAAGAAAACCAAAAACCAAATCAACAAACCTTTATTGAGTGTTTGCTATGTGTAAAGCCCTGTGCTTATTGCTGTGTGGGACATGTGGAAGCATAAATCAGGGTCCTTGCCCTTAAGCTGTTTAGTTAGGTGGTAGCGGAATCCCTTAGCTAGATCACGGATGGGAGGAAGAGGTGAAGTTGACCCTTAGTTGGTATGTTATGAACTTATTAATTGAGGCATTTAAAGAAAACAGAGCAGACAAGCTATGATAGGAGAATGTAGGTCGGGGGACAGAGATTGGCTGAAGAATTGAGAAAGGAAAAAGGAAGATTCAGAGCAGAGGATCCTAGATGCATGGTGGTGGGTAATGCCAGGCAGAGTCTCCTAAGGCAGAAAAACACATAGGAAGGTTCACAGAGAGAGCAAGACCTGTGTCGTGGGCTGGAGTAGGAGGTAAAAAGAAGCAAAATTCGTAGAGCAGAGTAGTCAGAATGTGCCAGTTGTGTTGGTGATGAAGGTATAGACTGCATACATAGAAATGGGTTCTACCAAAAGCAAATAGGTTCCAGAAAGGGTTCAAACAAAACAGAACGTTAGGCCTCCAGAAACCAGAATGAGAACCAAAGATAATAGCTCCACGCTGGACTGGTGGGTGGACTTAAAGTGAACCAACCTGAATCCCATCACTCTAAGGAAAGGCCTATGGATTAGAAAGGAATGCCAGGAGATGGATCCTGAACTAGAATCCACGCATGGCTTATATCTGTGCAAAGTGAGCCGCGGGAACTGTACCTGGGAGAAACTCTACTGGTACATAGTATAGAGCTTGGAATGTCTTTATATTGGAGGGAGGCTGAGTTATAAATTACTTGTGCTGGTCCTCAGTGGACAAGGTGGGGAGACGAATGCTACTGGAAAACCTGGACAGTCTGGTGAAAATGGGGAACTTATAACTCCAAGTAAAGAAATCTCCAGCCCCATTACACATGGCATCTTAAGAACCTGAGATATGTCAAAGTGGGGGAAGCATGCCTGAGGGTCTGAAATCCCCGCGATTAGATTCTATCTTCCATGGCCTTGAGGAGACAGATATTTTAATTGAACTAAAACATTATTATCTTGGAGGGTAACCCTTTATCTGATTCATTAGTTTTGTCTCCAAAACTTCTTTCGACAAACGTTGAGGGCCTGATACAATGCTAGGGGTACACATGTGTATAAAACCTAATCCTCCCTTTCAAGAAGCTCACAGTTTAGCTGTGCTTAGGGCCTTGTGTGAGGATGGTACAGGAAAATTCGTCTTAGGAGGAGGTTAGGTGGGATGAGGTTACATGGAGGAGAGGGAGGGGGATAGGAAGAGGGGGAGGGGAGGGGAGGGGGAGAGGGAGAGAGAAAATGTGCAGACAGCTAGGAAAAGTTCAGGGCCTGGAGCTCTGTGGAGGTTGAAAACCTAAGTATCTGGGGACAAAGGAAGAGGATCATAGCAAAAGATAGGCTGGGATGGGAGGATGGTAAATTCTGTGGATTGGAAGACAGATAACAAAGCCTATAAGGAAGAGAGAGGACCAAGCCAAAACTGGAACTAGAAGAAACTAAGTTTTCTGAGTCTAAGTTTCTGATGGATAGAATGTCTGTTGTTTCAATATAATGCCCCTAGTGTGTGTGTGTGTTTGTGTGTGTGTGTGTGTGTATGTGTGTAAGAGAGAGACAGACAGACAGACAGAGAGAGAACTTGAGATTCTGTCAGACTTTTTAACCATTGGTACAGGGTGGAGATTGTAACCACTAAAACAAAAGCAACTAGACCAGTGAGCCTAAATTGAACTTTAAAAAAGAGGAAGTGAGGAAAGTTTGTTTGTGAGCTTTGTGGCAGGAAATCCTGTGACTAACCTTATTTCACACATCTCACATTATTCAAAGGGATCTGAACTTTCTTAACACCATAACTTAAAATGGAAGGGGCTGTCTCAGAGGTACTGATGTCTGAGAAGATCTGACCCCCTTGCTAAATAAACTAATCCAATATAGGTTGCCCTTTACTGTGTGAAGAGATGCTTCAGGGAACATGCCCCCCCCGCTAGTATTTCCAATCAATAGAGTAATGCAGCATTAACAAATGGAATTCAACTCTATTGGGGAAAAATGCCAATATATTGGAAACAAAATCTACAGGTTATCCTTCTTTACCTGTAGAAATATTTTTACAGGGCTAATATCAACCACCATGTATGTGCTATAATAATTTTCAATAGCACTGGTGGAAGTATGGACCGTGATGGGGACTGCAGGGGGCTGAAGACTTGGTGAGGAGGGGAGAGGATGATGGTCAGGGTAAGACAATTACAAAACAACGAGCATCCAGGCAAGTGATGACATGTTCTTCTGCAACGGCACACTAATAGGAAGGAGCCCCTATGCTGGGCCGGGCTGGCCTATTAGCAGGGAGAGTTAGGATTCCAACCACCTGGAGCTTTCATTTCCAGCTGAAGGTGCAAGTGTAGCAAGAAGGGGGTCTCAGACTTATCTTTTATCAACCATGAGCGAAAATGTACCTCAGGCAACACTGACGCCCTTGGCATTTTTTTAAAATTAATTAATTTATTTTTGGCTGCGTTGGGTCTTCGTTGCTGTGCACGGGCAAGCGGGGCTACTCTTCGTTGCGGTGCGTGGGCTTCTCATTGCAGTGGCTTCTCTTGTTGTGGAGCATGGGCTCTAGGCGCACGGGCTTCAGTAGTTGTGGCACGTGGGCTCAGTAGTTGTGGCTCGCGGGCTCTAGCGCTCAAGCTCAGTAGCTGTGGCGCACGGGCTTAGTTGCTCTGCGGCATGTGGGATCTTCTGGGACCAGAGCTCGAACCCGTGTCCCCTGCACTGGCAGGCGGATTCTTAACCACTGCGCCACCAGGGAAGTCCCGCCCTTGGCTTTTTCATATTTCAGAAGTGTATATAAAGCACGCTCAGTTTTCTGAAGACAATACAAAAAGAAAGTGTGCAAATTGTTGACAATATATGCTGAGGGCTGCCACGGTTCAGACCAAGTGACTGCATTTTCTAAACAGCCAGTGGGACCCTCGTTACACTACATCATATCACTGCTCTCCTTGATGGAGTCCACAGGACTCTCACCAAGAGTCTAGTCTCCCTTTCAAATAGAATCATATATCTAGAGGTGCACAAACCATGTCAATACTCATCTTCCCACCTCCTGTCCAGGCCCTGTATCTCTGTGGGGGACATGCTGCAGGGCTGCATGTCTCTACAGGCAGCTGAGCCTTAGAAAAGGTCAGAATCCTATTTACAGGCCTGACTTGCCATTTCACTCACGGACTGATGAGGGCAGGGTTCCTTCTGTACTGTCTGAAATCGTTTGGGGAAACCTGCTGTGTTCAAAGAACTCAAACAAAAGGCAGGATGAGTAAATAAGTTAGATATTTGCAGGCACATGCTGGAAACCAGGCCTCCAGCGGAAACAGACATACTGGTGGCAACCTCTCGGGGTACTCTGCCTCCTTATTAGGTTCACACTGGCCAGCACCAGATCTGAGGGGCCAGGTCAAGGTTGGAGACCCCAGTAGGCTGAAGTAAGTACTCCCAGCTGGTCTGGAGAGCAGGAACTGGAGGCTGGGGCTGGAATTACATCTGCACCTGGTTCAGGCAAGGTTCACGAAGCTGAGACAAGCGCCAGGCAGAAGCCAAGACATGGGGGAGGGGGATATTCCAGACCAAGGGAATACTGCGAACAAAGAGGCAGGAAGGCACGGAGCACTTCTGAGGAATAGTTAGGATCTTTTGTCAGCGCCCAGGAACATCGGAACCTGAGGATCTAGAAATCAAGCTTTAGGACCCAGGAGAACACCTGGAAAATTGTCCAGGGCTGGGAAGGTGGTGGGGGGAGGTCAAAGAAGAAGCTTCTCATCACTGACTTCAGAGGAGAGAAAGCGATGGCCTGAAATCCTGGTGATTGATTGGGTTGATTATAGTTTCAAACTTAGGCAAGGACCTTGGGCCTGGAAACCAGCAAGGAAACTTGGGACTCAGTTCAATCCATTTATTGAAAGCCTACTATGTGCAAGTCTCTCTGCTGGGTTCTGAATCAGGAATGTGACAATTTGGAACTCAGTGGCCACATCAAAAGTATAAACCATGCCAGATTTGATAGTGTCAAAAAGCCAGGTGTATGGGATGTACAGACCTGATTGGGCATATGATGTGCTTTCCACTCATTATGAATATGACAACTATAATTTATGAATCCCAGATCAGACACATGACTTAAGGATTTTGTCTCAGGACTCAATTTATTTATATAAAGTTGTTATAAATTATTATAAGGTTTAAACATTAAATCACATTTAGATCTACATTTTACAATTGATCTTTATTGAAAGTAATAAACACACATGAAGAGAAACACAGTAGACAGCGATAGAAATGTATATGAGTGAGAAGCAAAGAGGTAAATTAGAAAATGCAAACGCTTTGGAATAGAAAAACATGATTTCAGATCCTACCTATACCATTTACTAGCTGTGTGACCCCAGAAGCATTACTCAACCTTTCTGTGCCTCATTTTCCTCATGTGTAAAATGGGGATTAAAAAATAATACCTTCAAGAATTATTGTGAGGATTAACTGAAATAATGTACGTAAAACATTTAGCAAACTGTCTATACTTAAGTACTCCAAAATGACAGTTTTTACTTTTGCTGTTGATTTTGTCATTCATCTATTGTTGAAGCTGTTAGCATATTGTTCCATTTATACTTTCTTTTTAAGTGTATTCAGCTTGTTTCAGAAATATTTATCCTGAATTTTTTCAAAAAAAACATTTTCAAACAAATCTTGGCAAGCATTTCTGTATTCACTTGGGTTATTCAGAGAAAGTTCATGTTTTTTAGTGATCAGGAGCGGCTTTTTCTCATCCCCTTAATTTGCCAATTTGTGAAAATGACCCTTGATCCCAACATTCCTACTTCATAGTAAAATGATGATTTTCCACATCTCTTAGATTTAGAAGATTGATATTCTCAAGAGGAAATTATGTAAGTACATTATACTATATCAGATCTATAGTTACTTCCTCTATATCCCATTTGGCCGATAAGTACTCATTAGGGTATGACTTAAGATCCAAAGGTTCATTACAGAGGTTATTGTAAGACAAAATAGCAAAAACACTTTGGGAAAGATTCTGCTTCATTCATGGTTCTTTATCAACTGACTCAAGGGTAATCATGGAATCTTAGCTTAGGTTCTCTAGGAATCAGACCCTGAGGCAAGGATTTGAATGAAAATGGTTTGTTTGGGAATTGCAGGTAACACCTGTAAGGGAATGGGATAGCTGTAAAGAAAATAAAGGCAGTCAGTAAAGAGTATGCTATTGATGTACAATGTTGTGTTAGCTTAAGGTATACAGCAAAATGAATCAGTTATACATATACATATATCCATTCTTTTTCAGATTCCTTTCCTATATAGGTTATTACAGAATATTGTAAATCAACTATACCTCAATAAAAATTTTTTAAAAAAGAGCATGCTATTGAGCCAGCTACCACAGTGGGGGACTAACACTTAATCATATAGGGAACCTCTGGAAAATGGTGCAACACATACACCTCAGAATTATCCCACCCAAGAGGCAAGGGAGCTGAAGTATTTACACACCAACTTACGAGCCACATCTTACCACTCCTGCGGAGTGTTAATTCACTGGCATTTTTTAAATTGCTGCACATACAGGCAGCATAGAGATCTACGGTTCTGGGGAAAGAGTCCTCAAGCAGTCATGCAGATACTGGCAGCTGGAACTCAGCCCAAGCACATGGAAAGGACTGAGGGACATAGGTGGAGCTCCAACAACACCTGTTATATCAAGAGAAGCTGAAATGGGCTTTTATTCCATGGGATGAAGGGCTACCGGGCTAAGGTTTGGTTTAAGCTCCGACTCTGGTTCTGGCTCTTTTACTCTGTCGCCTTAATCTTTTAATCTGCTTCCCACTGACTGACATGTATTTTCTTGGTACCAGAGTAGAAATATCTAACAATTGAGGATGAAAGGAATCAAGCTGAGAAAGAGAGAGAGAGAGAGAGAGACAAAGAAAAGAGAGCTGATACCTGTTTAACCTTGTGGAAGCAAGAGACTGCCTGGAGAGGAGGTCCCAAGAGAGAGGCAGACTCTCGAACTCCTAAGACAATGGACCAATAGTGTCCTGGAACGTGAGGACTCCACTGCTGAGCTACTCTTCTTCAGTGTGGAAGCGGGGTGCTGGGAGAAGGGAGAAGTTGGTTAACATTTGTTAGGATTTGTCTTCCTGAGGTCTAGGGTGGTAGCTTTCACACTGCACTCCTGGGTATAGTATGCATTTGCCATAGTTTGTTTATCAGCATTGAATTCCTCTTTCTTAATAGTTCTCCAGTCTCCTTTTGAGGAATTTCCCATTGCGTGTGGTCCCAGTAGGAGACAGTGCTTACCTTTCATTGCAGTATCCCAAGGGCCGGAACCTTGCTCACCACAACTCTTTGCAGCCACGCGGTAGGCCTATAACTGCCAGGAAAAAATCCTAGAATTACTTAGTACAGTTATGGAAAACTTGGGACGTATGAGAGCAAGTAAATTGAAATCAGAGGTTGAAAGAAAGAAGCTTCTTTACTTCCATGGATTTTATAAGTGGAATGTTTCAGGGTTAAACAGTAAGGGTCATCTGGGCAGTTTCATCACACTGGGAGAAGGAATGATGATGGTGATAATAATGATGGTGATCATGGCGGTGTCTACTAGTTACTGAATGCCCACTCTTCACAGGGCCAGACACTTCACATGGGTGACATCATTTATCTTTACAATGATCCTGTGGTCTAAGTGCTATTATGACCTCCATTTTTCAGAAAATGGAAATTGAGCCTGGGAGAAATTATGTAACTTGCCAAAGATCATACAGCTAGTAAGTAGGCTTTAAATCCAGCCCTATCTGACTCCAGAGCCTGAGCTCTTTACTGTCATGCTGGGCTGTTACTTCCCATAGCCAGGAATTCAAATACGTAGTTGGAATGGGCTTCACTGAGACATGAACAGAAGGTTGAAAGGAGGGCACCATTAAATTAGCTGACCACAGAGTGTGACCTGGGAAGGGAAGCTGTTGTGACCAAATCATGTGGTCACGATTCAGTGTTGCAGGGAGGGTGACGAACCAGTTCAGTGACTACAGGGAAGACTGATGTGATTAGATATGGAGACTGCTGTGTCGATAGTGGCATGTGCTGTTCTAGGGCTTATGTGGATTTAAAAGAGCTAGCTTCTCTATCTGCCGCAATTATCTTCTTCAGTATTCTGTTGATTTCCCGATTTTACAAAACCCATTGGAATGTTGACTTCACAGTTTTGTTCTCCTCCTACTCACTCAAGTACAACTGACATTAAGCTTAAATCTCTGTTTTTTAGACATCCTCATACTATGAGTTCCACTGGGACAAAATTCTGATAATGATTTGGGGTGTGTGTGTGTGTGTGTGTGTGTGTGTGTTTGTGTACACGTGTCCATGCGTGCTTGCATAGTATGTCCAGCTTATTTCTCTTTAGTTTCGTATATCTCTATTGATAGGGAAGTTATATTCAAGAATGCTCAGTTCAAATATATGTGATAGTGCATGCTTGAGGGGCTCTAATAATGATGATTTGCATATTTCAAACATAAAATAGTGAGCTTAAGATTCTTTTCTTCTTTCGTCTAAGAGTTTCTAAGGGTTTAGAGAAGTTGTTTCTGAGCATGCAATGACAACATGAGAATTATGGCTTTATGCTGGGTTGTGCAAGTGTGTGTGTGTGCACGCATGTGTGTGTGCGTGCAGTCATGCATGAGTACATGCTTTGCTGTGCTTTGCTGTGATTGAAACATCACAGAGTAGCCCCCAGCAGGAAGCTGGCAGATACCCTGAAGGCTACTAGTAGTGTGATATTCTCAGAGTTGTGAAAAAGAAACTTGAGAAATCATGATGAAAAAAAATTTTTTAATGTCCTTGGGCCTTAGGGGCTATAATAATATGGATGGATATAAAACTCACGCAGGTGTCTAACCTCAGCATAAATTGGAAAGGATTAGACACAGTACTCCTCCCCCACACATATTCCTTACAAACACTTCCCAGGATCCCTTGTTTACACTAGTTGTTGGGAAAATGTGTTTTCACATGAGGGGCAGAAAAGGTTGGAGGAGAACGAGTGTATGTTCAGGTGTCTTAACAGCTGTGTGAGGGACATACTTGTTTGTAGAAGTCAGTTGTTTGTCAAGGTCCAAGGCCCCTACCTATATGTAGCTGTACCCCCCATCCACACTGTTGTGAGACTCCAGACTGATGAGACTGAGCCTTGCAGGCTCGCAAACTGGCTAAGCCCCAAATCAGAGGTTCATTATTGTTGAAAGGAACCATAGGGTTTATCCAAATTACTGAGATAAGGGTCACAATGGGGACCAAATCCAATTTCCTATTTTGGGAACTCTGTGATGAGAAGGGTAAGCTGCCAGGAGTCTTATTTACATAAGGACACAGGACACGTAGGCCTCCTGGGATAAATAGTGAAGGCTCTCTGCGCAACAGGATTAAAAATGTGAACAAAGAAGGGGAGACAAAGGCTGTTCCAACAGTGAGGGTTGATGGGAACTCACTTGAAAGTAGGAAACAAGTGAGGTCCCTGGGCTCCTTCCTGTGACACTAGCTTGGAAGCATTGAGAAATGCACTAATGGGACTCTGGAGGGCAATGCTCACATGCCTTCTGGCCTGATTCTTCAGACCTTATAGCACAGCAAAGGAAAGAACAAAACCCAGAATAGTCAGGATACCTTGCCTCGCACAAGATCGTATGCATCTGAGAATAGATCAGGTTAGGCTGGTCAAGAGAGTGTTACTGAAAGGAAGATATGCTCCCCATTGGGGACCCCTGTAACAGTAGTGGTGGCAGCAAGAGTAGCAATGGAGTAATGACAGTTGCGTTAACAGAGTGCTGGGTGCAGTCAGTGGTGTGCCACAGATGTTAATAGCAATAACACCACTTCTCGAGGCTTACTATGTATCAGGCCTCTTTCATACTTTATTACCAATCCCATGCGGTAGGTACTAGCTTATCTCCAATTTACATATGAGAAAACAGAGTCAGAGAGGGTAAGCATCTGGAACAGGGTCATATAACTGCTGAGTGGCGGCCCAAGTTCAAAGATTTTAACTTCAAACCCCATGCTTTTAATCACTGAGCTATATGGTAGCAAGAGTTATCAAAAAGAACATGATGGCGTCCCTGGTGGCGCAGTGGTTAAGAATCCGCCTGCCAGTGCAGGGGACACGGGTTCGAGCCCTGGTCCCAGAAGATCCCACATGCTGCGGAGCAACTAAGTGCGTGCGCCACAACTACTGAGCCTGCACTCTAGAGCCCGCGAGCCACAACTACTGAAGCCCAGGAGCCTAGAGCCCGTGCTCCGCAACAAGAGAAGCCACCGCAACGAGAAGCCCACGCACCGCAACCAAGAGTAGCCCCCACTCGCCGCAACTAGAGAAAGCCTGTGCGCAGCAACGAAGACCCAGTGCAGCCAAAAACAAATAAATAAAATAAATAAATTCATAAAAAAAAAGAAAAAGAACGTGAGATCCCTGGTACTAGCCTTGGAGTTCCAGAACATTTCTGATTGGAAACTCTAAGTAGAGCTCACTGAAAGGCTGCTATGATGCAGCAGAAGAAAAGCCCCATGATGTGATCCTTGGTTTCTCTGGGATCTGCTTTGTCCATGGGGGAAACTAAGGCCAGTGCAGAGCAGAGGTTCTCAACAGGGCTAGTACTGCCCTCTAGAAGGGGTTTCGGAAATTTTGGGGGACAGGCTTGTCTTCTTGTGTATTTCTGCCCAAGCCTTTACATATAGAAACAAATATTGCTTTATAATAAATCATTTCCCCTTTTCCCTCTTTTATATCACAGGACGTTATTTTTTTTTTTAATTTTTTAAACACATGTGTAGATGGGTTGAATCACCTATGTTTTCCACTTCAGGAGAATGGCAGGAGTTAATTTGTTTTTTCTTATTAAAAAGAAGCATTAGGTTAAGAACCACTGTTCTAGATGGTTTTTAACGGCCCCTCCAGTTGTGATAGTCTATGTTCAAATCAGTCTTGGGGCAAGTAAAGCAATGTAATGCCCAGTATCAGTAGTATTGCAATGACCTGACAGCTGAGGCCTGCCTCCCTGCCTCCCTGATATGGATGAACCTGGATGGCCTACACCTAGGGCACCCTGCTGATAAGGTTCTCTTGCCACCATCTAAGGTCACAGAAGTTGCTCCACGAACGATCACATAGCTTTGGACTTTGGCCTCTTTCTTTTTCTCTCCAGTACAAGCCTCTGTCTGCATCAAGAGGCTACAGGGAGGACAATCTTTGCTACCCTGGGCCAGAGGGACGGTATAACAGAGGAAATCCCTTAAAACAAGTGACAGATATGTCTCCTGATTTCCCTTAGTTTAGCTCAGGTCACAATGATTAGGTTCAGACCATAGATTTTCTGTTATACGCACCTAGCTCCACCCCTCCCATCCATGATGGCGGGCTGTTCCTTACTCCTAATTTAGGGGACTTGCCATCCTTTCTTATTAGGCCAGCCCCAGCCATAACCCTTGAATTTCAGCCTAAGACTGCTCACTGGGCAGGCAGCTAAACTCGACTCCACAGTTGTGTCCTTCCAAGGCTTCTGCTAACATCTCTTCACAAGTCTCTCCTTAGAGCCTTCCTCTTTAGGCTCTTCCTTAGAGTCTGCCTACCAGAGTGGCCTACGAAGCTACTTCCTCTTCGAAGGCCTTTCTGAACTACCCCTAACTCGCTGCTTCCTCCAGTCATTCCAGCCTGAATCAAGCAAATCAAGATGTGACCTCAGTTTCTCTGCACAGCATGTTTTCTCTCTGGCATGGGCTCCACTGAGTTCAGTCATCATATCTCCATCATCCTCCCAAGCAGGGGCCTTCTTAGTTGTCTTACTGGTGACTGCACATGGTATCCAGGACGTTCCACGAGAATAGGGGTACATCTATGATGTTCACTGTCATATAACTCCAGCCTGCTAGCACAGATCCTGACACCGAGGGAGCACTCAGTGAATGTATTTCAAGTCACTGACTGACTGTGACGTCCATATGTCCAATTCCTATTAAAAGTAATGGGGGGACTTCCCTGGTGGTCCAGTGGTTAGGACCCTGCACTTCCACCGCAGGGGGCATGGGTTCAATCCCTGGTTGGGGAACTAAGATCCTGCGTGCCATGCAGCACAGCCAAAAAATAAAAATTAAAAGATTTTTTTTAAAAAAAGGTAATGGGGACCATGGTGTCTGCTTGGATCCTAAATAACTATTAAATCCAGGATTTCCTATAAGGAGCCATGGATACTAATCAACACTGGGACCTAGTCTGGTTCCCACGAGGGGCCTAAAAATCTCATGGCCTAAATTCACAAAATCTTTGTCCTACATCTATTTCTAGAGAGTTCCACTACCCCAAGGAATAGTCCAGCAAGGCCCACACCAAGCATTTGCAATAAACAGCTTGACTCGGAGTTGGGTGAGAGATGAGAAGGGGCACTCCTCCATATCCGTTCCTGTCTCTGCCGAGCTGGGAGTGAAGGCCAGCTTAGAGCTTCACTGCCCTGGTCTTTCAGAGCTGCCCACAGCTTGGAATTCAGTTTAAATAAGACTCTCGAGTTAAAATCTGGTTCAAGCCACACAGCGTCTTTTTCTCCTCAGAAAATGGGAAAATAAGACTGGCCTATGAGTCACACATGGAAAGTGTTCATCACGATGCTGTGAAAAACTATTTCCAAAGGGCATCCAGACGCTGCTGTTGTTTCCACTCTGCCCTAGTGGCCAGGGAGAGTGATGTGCACGCTCGGAAGAGGACAGCAGAATTTCCTCCCGCACAGGGCCCTGCCGGGGTTAGCAATGTCCTCCTTGCTCCGCTTCCTTACAGTATAGCCACGGGAAAGTCAGTGAAGCCCGTGACCTTGGGCAAGGTAATTCATGCTCTGGGCCTCAATTTCTGCATTTTTAAAATAAAAGAATTGGACCTATTGAGGTCACAGCTCCTTGAAAGAGACAATGTTGAGAACATACGGGCTTTGAAACAGATAAAAGCAGATTTCATTCACATCTCTGCTACTCAGTGGCTGTGTGACCCTGAGCAAATCAATGAACATCCCAGACTCAGTTTCCTTATCTGTAAATTGGAGATCAAACCTACTTCATTAAATGAGAGAGCATGAAAGAAAACACCTAGCACAGTGCTGGAATGCAGCAATTATTAGTTTCCTCCTCATCTCCCTTCCTTATTTTGTCCCTTGTCTGTGTGGCCATAAATTACTATCAATGGAGTATTTAGAACAAGCACGGTGGATGCCACCTCCCTGTGCAATGTCTAGACACTTATTTAAAAAATTTTTTTTATTGGGGTATAGTTGTTTTACAATGTTGTGTTAGTTTCTGCCGTACAGAGAAGTGAAGTAGAATTCCCTGTGCTATACAGCAGGTTCTCATTAGTTATCTATTTTATACATATTAGTGTATATATGTTAGTCCCAATCTCCCAATTCATCCCACCCCCCTTTCCCCCCTTGGTGTCCGTATGTTTGTTCTCTACATCTGTGTCTCTATTCCTGCCTTGCAAACCAGTTCATCTGTACCATTTTTCTAGATTCCTCAAATATGCGTTAGTATATGATATTTGTTTTTCTCTTTCTGACTTACTTCACTCAGTATGACGGTCTCTAGGTCCATCCACATCTCTACAAATGACCCAATTTCGTTCCTTCTTATGGCTGAATAATATTCCATTGTATATACGTACCACTTCTTCTTTATCCATTCATCTGTTGATGGACATTTAGGTTGTTTCCATGACCTGGCTATTGTAAATAGTGCTGCAATGAACATTGGGGTGCATGTGTCTTTTTGAATTATGGTTTTCTCTGGGTATATGCCCACTGGTGGGATTGCTGAGTCATATGGTAATTCTATTTTTAGATTTTAAAGGAACCGCCATACTGTTCTCCATAGTGGCTGTATCAATTTACATTCCCACCAACAGTGCAAGAGGGTTCCCTTTTCTCCACACCCTCTCCAGCATTTATTGTTTGTAGATTTTCTGATGATGGCCATTCTGACCGGTGTGAGGTGATACCTCATTGTAGTTTTGATTTGCATTTCTCTAATAATTAGTGATGTTGAGCAGCTTTTCATGTGCCTCTTGGCCATCTGTATGTCTTCTTAGAGTATGCCTGCTTCCATTCGCAGTGGAAAGTGAAGAGGACACTGCGTGCTCTAGATCACCAGGAAATTGTCTTCTGGGAGCATCTGGCCATGGACCCAGAAGCATTCGCCCAATTCCTGTCTCAATAAATATGTCTTCTCAGATACAGTGTAATATATCCCACTTTCAGGTGATCAAAACTGTAAGATTACAATTTGCTCTCCCAGTCACTGGTGTATATAAATGTGGGAGATTGGGATTCACTCTATTGACTAAAGGTGAGAGGTCAGAGTCTCCCTTAAATCCATTTCAAGAATTTTCATTTCTGGGCCTATCCAACTAGGAAATACAGAGTGAGTATCCGCAAATATACTTACATAGTCTCATTACCCATGGAATGTATATCCTTGTTGCTTAGAGTAGATTATGAATGCCATAAAAAAAAACAGGGCTTGTTTGTATGGACTTTAGTAATTCCCCATGGTATGTGCTTTGGTGCTCTTGCTATAAATAGGAAGTGTACATTGACTGTTCAATTTCTGACTATTGGGTAGTATAATTTTTTTTGTTGTTGTGGTGGTGTCAGATGTTCCTTTATTATAAAATTTTTTATAACATCTTTATTGGAGTATAATAGCTTTACAATGGTGTGTTAGTTTGTGCTTTATAACAAAGTGAATCAGCTATACATATACATATATTCCCATATCTCTTCCCTCTTGCATCTCCCTCCCGCCCACCCTCCCTATCCCACCCCTCTAGGTGGTCACAAAGCACCCAGCTGATCTCCCTGTGCTATGCAGCTGCTTCCCACTAGTTATCTGTTTTACATTTGGTAGTGTATATATGTCCATGCCACTCTCTCACTTTGTCACAGCTTACCCTTCCCCCTCCCTGTGTCCTCAAGTCCATTCTCTAGTAGGTCTGCGTCTTTATTCCCATCCTGCCCCTAGGTTCTTCATAACGTTTTTTTTTTTTTACATTCCATAAATATGTGTTAGCATACGGTATTGGTTTTTCTCTTTCTGACTTACTTCACTCTGTATGACAGACATAGGTCCATCCATCTCACTACAAACAACTCAATTCCGTTTCTTTTTATGGCTGAGTAATATTCCATTGTATATATGTGCCACATCTTCTTTATCCATTCATCTGCTGATGGACATTTAGGTTGCTTCCATGACCTGGCTATTGTAAATAGTGCTGCAATGAACATTGTGGTACATGACTGTTTTTGAATTATGGTTTTCTCAGGATATATGCCCAGTAGTAGTAGGATTGCTGGGTCATATGGTAGTTCTATTTTTAGTCTTTTTTTTTTCATTTTTTGCTGTATTTTGTTTCGGTTGCACAGTATTTTTTTTAACATCTTTATTGGACTATAATTGCTTTGCAATGGTGTGTTAGTTTCTGCTTTATAACAAAGTGAATCAGTTATACATATACATATGTTTCCATATCTCTTCCCTCTTGCATCTCCCACCCTCCCACCCTCCCTATCCCACCCCTCTAGGTGGTCACAAAGCACCCAGCTGATCTCCCTGAGCTATGCGGCTGCTTCCCACTAGCTATCTATTTTACGTTTGGTAGTGTATATATGTCCATGCCACTCTCTCACTTTGTCACAGCTTACCCTTCCCCCTCCCCATATCCTCAAGTCCATTCTCTAGTAGGTCTGTGTCTTTATTCCCGTCTTGCCACTAGGTTCTTCCTGACCTTTATTTTCCCTTAGATTCCATATATATGTGTTAGCATACTGTATTTGTTTTTCTCTTTCTGACTTACTTCACTCTGTATGACAGACTCTAACTCCATCCACCTCACTACAAATAACTCAATTCCGTTTCTTTTTATGCTGAGTAATATTCCATTGTATGTATGTGCCACATCGTTATCCATTCATCCGATGGTGGAAACTTAGGTTGCTTCCATGTTCTGGCCATTGTAAATAGAGCTGCAATGAACATTTTGGTACATGGCTCTGTTTGAATTATGGTTTTCTCAGGGTATATGCCCAGTAGTGGGATTGCTGTGTCGTATGGTAGTTCTATTTTTAGTTTTTTAAGGAACCTCCATACTGTTCTCCATAGTGGCTGTATCAGTTTACATTCCCACCAACATTGCAAGAGGGTTCCCTTTTCTCCACACCCTCTCCAGCATTTATTCTTTGCAGATTTTTTGATGATGGCCATTCTGACTGCTGTGTGGTGATACCTCACTGTAGTTTTGATTTGCATTTCTCTAATGATTAATGATGTTGAGCATTCTTTCATGTGTTTGTTGGCAATCTGTATATCTTCTTTGGAGAAATGTCTATTTAGGTCTTCTGCCCATTTATCGATTGGGTTGTTTGTTTTTTTGATATTGAGCTGCATGAGCTGCTTATAAATTTTGGAGATTAATCCTTTGTCAGTTAGTTCATTTGCGCATATTTTCTCCCATTCTGAGGGTTGTCTTTTTGTCTTGTTTATGGTTTCCTTTGCTGTGCAAAAGCTTTTAAGTTTCATTAGGTCCCATTTGTTTATTTTTGTTTTTATTTCCATTTCTCTAGGAGGTGGGTCAAAAAGGATCTTTCTGTGATTCATGTCATAGAGTGTTCTGCCTATGTTTTCCTCTTAGAGTTTTATACTGTCGGGCTTTACATATAGGTCTTTAATCCATTTTGAGTTTATTTTTGTGTATGGTGTTAGGGAGTGTTCTAATTTCATTCTTTTACATGTAGCTGTCCAGTTTTCCCAGCACAACTTATTGAAGAGGATGTCTTTTCTCCATTGTATATTCTTGCCTCCTTTATCAAAGTTAAGGGGACCATATGTGCATGGGTTTGTGTCTGGGCTTTCTATCCTCTTCCAGTGATCTATATTTCTGTTTTGGTGCCAGTACCATACTGTCTTGATTACTGTAGCATTGCAGTATAGTCTGAAGTCAGGGAGCCTGGTTGCTCCAGCTCCGTTTTTCTTTCTCAACATTGCTTTGGATATTTGCGGTCTTTTGTTTTTTTTGTTTTTTTTTTTTTATAGGACTACTTCCTTTTATTTTTTATTTTATTTTATTTTTTAAAACATCTTTATTGGAGTATAATTGCTTTACAATGGTGTGTTAGTTTCTGCTTTATAACAAAGTGAATCAGTTATACATATACATATGTCCCCATATCTCTTCCCTCTTGCATCTCCCTCCCTCCCACCCTCCCTATCCCACCCCTCTAGGTGGTCACAAAGCACCGAGCTGATCTCCCTGTGCTATGTGGCTGCTTCCCACTAGCTATCTATTTGACATTTGGTAGTGTATATATGTCTATGCCACTCTCTCACCCTGTCACATCTTACCCCTTCCCCTCCCCATATCCTCAAGTCCATTCTCTAGTAGATCTGTGTCTTTATTCCTGTCTTGCCACTAGGTTCTTCATGACCTTTATTTTCCCTTAGATTCCATATATATGTGTTAGCATACTGTATTTGTTTTTCTCTTTCTGACTTACATCACTCTGTATGACAGACTCTAACTCCATCCACCTCACTACTAATACCTGCATTTCATTTCTTTTTATGGCTGAGTAATATTCCATTGTATATATGTGCCACATCTTCTTTATCCATTCATCTGATGATGGACACTTAGGTTGCTTCCATGTCCTGGCTATTGTAAATAGAGTTGCAATGAACATTTTGGTACATGACTCTTTTTGAATTATGGTTTTCTCAGGGTATATGCCCAGTAGTGGGATTGCTGTGTCATATGGTAGTTCTATTTGTAGTTTTTTAAGGAACCTCCATACTGTTCTCCATAGTGGCTGTATCAATTTACATTCCCACCAACAGTGCAAGAGTGTTCCCTTTTCTCCACACCCTCTCCAGCATTTATTGTTTCTAGATTTTTTGATGATGACCTTTCTGACCGGTGTGAGATGATATCTCATTGTAGTTTTGATTTGCATTTCTCTAATGATTAATGATGTTGAGCATTCTTTCATGCGTCTGTTGGCAATCTGTATATCTTCTTTGGAGAAATGTCTATTTAGGTCTTCTGCCCATTTTTGGATTGGGTTGTTTGTTTTTTTGTTATTGAGCTGCATGAGCTGCTTGTAAATCTTGGAGATTAATCCTTTGTCAGTTGCTTCATTTGCAAATATTTTCTCCCATTCTGAGGGTTGTCTTTTGGTTTTGTTTATGGTTTCCTTTGCTGTGCAAAAGCTTTTAAGTTTCATTAGGTCCCATTTGTTTATTTGTGTTTTTATTTCCATTTCTCTAGGAGCTGGGTCAAAAAGGATCTTGCTGTGATTCATGTCATAGAGTGTTCTGCCTATGTTTTCCTCTAAGAGTTTGATAGTGTCTGGCCTTACACTTAGGTCATTAATCCATTTTGAGTTTATTTTTGTGTATGGTGTCAGGGAGTGTTCTAATTTCATACGTTTACATGTACCTGTCCAATTTTCCCAGCACCACTTATTGAAGAGGATGCCTTTTCTCCATTGTATATGCTTGCATCCTTTATCAAAGATAAGGTGACCATATGTGCGTGGGTTTATCTCTGGGCTTTCTATCCTGTTCCATTGATCTATATTTCTGTTTTTGTGCCAGTACCAAACTGTCTTGATTACTGTAGCTTTGTCATATAGTCTGAAGTCAGGGAGCCTGATTCCTCCAGCTCCATTTTTCGTTCTCAAGATTGCTTTGGCTATTCGGGGTCTTTTGTGTTTCCATACAAATTGTGAAATTTTTTGTTCTAGTTCTGTGAAAAATGCCAGTGGTAGTTTGATAGGGATTGCATTGAATCTGTAGATAGCTTTGGGTAGTGTAGTCATTTTCACAATGTTGATTCTTCCCATTGAAGAACATGGTATATCTCTCCATCTGTTTGTATCATCTTTAATTTCTGTCATCAGTGTCTTATAGTTGTCTGCATACAGGTCTTTTGTCTCCTTAGGTAGGTTAATTCCTAGGTATTTTAATCTTTTTGTTGCAGTGATAAATGGGAGTGTTTCCTTAATTTTTCTTTCAGATTTTTCATCATTAGTGTATAGAAATGCAAGAGATTTCTGTGCATTAATTTTGTATCCTGCTACTTTACCAAATTCATTGGTTAGCTCTAGTACTTTTCTGGTAGCATCTTTAGGATTCCCTATGTGTACTATCATGTCATCTACAAACAGTGACAGCTTTACTTCTTCTTTTCTGATTTGGATTCCTTTTATTTCTTTTTCTTCTCTGATTGCTGTGGCTAAAACTTCCAAAATTATGTTGAATAATAGTGGTGAGAGTGGGCAACCTTGTCTTGTTCCTGATCTCTGTGGAAATGGTTTCAGTTTTTCACCATTGAGGACGATGTTGGCTGTGGGTTCGTCATATATGACCTTTATTATGTTGAAGTAAGTTCCCTCTATGCCTACTTTCTGGAGAGTTTTTATCATAAATGGGTGTTGAATTTTGTCAAAAGCTTTTTCTGCATCTATTGAGATGATCATATGGTTTTTATCCTTCAGTTTGTTAATATGGTGTATCACATTGATTGATTTGCATATATTGAAGAATCCTTGCATTCCTGAGGTAAACCCCTCTTGATCATGGTGTATGATCCTTTTAATGTGCTGTTGGATTCTGTTTTCTAGTATTTTGTTGAGGATTTTTGCGTCTATGTTCATCAGTGACATTGGCCTTTAGTTTTCTTTCTTTGTGACATCTTTGTCTGGTTTTGGTATCAGGGTGATGGTGGCCTCGTAGAATGAGTTTGGGAGTGATCCTCCCTCTGCTATATTTTGGAAGAGTTTGAGAAGGATATGTGTTAGCTCTTCTCTAAATGTTTGATAGAATTCGCCTGTGAGGCCATCTGGTCCTGGACTTTTGTTTGTTGGAAGATTTTTAATCACAGTTTCAATTTCATTACTTCTGATTGGTCTGTGCATATTTTCTATTTCTTCCTGGTTCAGTCTCGGAAGGCTGTGATTTTCTAAGAATTTGTCCATTTCTTCCCGGTTGTCCATTTTATTGGCATAGAGTTGCTTGTAGTAATCTCTCATTATCCTTTGTAGTTCTGCAGTGTCAGTTGTTACTTCTCCTTTTTCATTTCTAATTCTATTGATTTGAGTCTTCTCCCTTTTTTTCTTGATGAGTCTGGCTAATGGTTTGTCAATTTTTTTTATCTTCTCAAAGAACCAGTTTTTAGTTTTATTGATCTTTTCTATCGTTTACTTCATTTCTTTTTCATTTCTTTCTGAACTGATCTTTATGATTTCTTTCCTTCTGCTAACTTTGGGGTTTGTTTGTTCTTCTTTCTCTAATTTCTTTAGGTGTAAGGTTAAGTTGTTTGTTTAAGATGTTTCTTGCTTCTTGAGGTAGGATTGTATTGCTATGAACTTGCCTCTTAGAACTGGTTTGCTGCATCCCATAGGTTTTGGGTCGTCGTGTTTTCATTGTCATTTGTTTCTAGATATTTTTTGATTTCCTCTTTGATCTCTTCAGTGATGTCTTGGTTATTTAGTAGCGTATTGTTTAGCCTCCATCTGTTTGTATTTTTTACAGTTTTTTTCGTGTAATTGATATCTAGTCTCATAGCGTTGTGGCCGGAAAAGATACTTGAAATGATTTCAATTTTCTTAAATTTATCAAGGCTTGATTTGTGTCCCAAGATATGATCTATCCTGGAGAAGGTTCCATGAGCACTTGAGAAGGAAGTGTATTCTGTTGCTTTTGAATGGAACGTCCTATAAATATCAATGAAGTCCATGTTGCTTAATGTGTCATTTAAAGCTTGTGTTTACTTATTCATTTTCATTTTGGATGATCTGTCCTTTCATGAAAGTGGGGTGTTAAAGTCCCCTACTATTATTGTGTTCCTGTCGATTTCCCCTTTTGTGGCCGTTAGCATTTGCCTTATGTATTGAGGTGCTCCTATGTTGGGTTCATGAATATTTACAGTTGTTAAATCTTCTTCTTGGATTGATCCTTCGATCATTATGTAGTGTCCTTCTTTGTCTCTTGTAATAGTCTTTATGTTAAAGTCTATTTTGTCTGATATGAGAATTGCTCCTCCAGCTTTCGTTTGATTTCCATTTGCATGGAATATCTTTTTCCATCTCCTCACTTTCAGTCTGTATGTGTCCCTAGGACTGAAGTGGGTCTCTTGTAGACAGCTTATATATGGGTCTTGTTTTTGTATCCATTCAGCCAGTCTATGTCTTTTGGTTGGAGTATTTAATCCATTTACATTGAAGGTAGTTATCGATATGTATGTTCCTATTACCATTTACTTAATTGTTTTTGGTTTGTTATTGTAGGTCTTTTCCTTCTCTTGTGTTTCCTGCCTAGAGAAGTTCCTTTAGCATTTGTTGTAAAGCTGGTTTGGTGGTGCTGAATTCTCTTAGCTTTAGCCTGTGCGCCAAGCCTTTAGTTTCTCCATCGAATCTGAATGAGATCCTTGCTGGGTAGACTAATCTTGGTTGTAGATTTTTTCCCTTTCATCACTTTAAATATGTCCTGCCACTGCCTTCTGGCTTGCAGAGTGTCTGGTGAAAGATCAGCTGTTAACCTTATGGGGATTCCCTTTTATGTTATTTGTTGTTTTTCCCTTGCTGCTTTTAATATGTTTTCTTTGTATTTAAGTTTTGATAGTTTGATTAATATGTGTCTTGGCGTGTTTCTCCTTTTATTTATCCTGTATGGGACTCTCTGCACTTCCTGGACTTGATTGACTCTTTCCTTTCCCATATTAGGGAAGTTTTCAACTCTAATCTCTTCAAATATTTTTTCAGTCCCTTTCTTTCTCTCTTCTTCTTCTGGGACCCCTATAATTCGAATGTTGGTGCGTTTAATGTTGTTCCAGAGGTCTGTGAGACTGTCCTTAATTCTTTTCATTTTTTTTCTTTATTCTGTTCTGCAGTAGTTATTTCCAGTATTTTATCTTCCAGGTCACTTATCCGTTCTTCTGCCTCAGTTAATTTGCTATTGATTCCTTCTAGAGAATTTTTAATTTCATTTATTGTTTCGTTCATCATTGTTTGTTTGCTCTTTAGTTCTTCTAGGTCATTGTTAAACTTTTCTTGTATTTTCTCCATTTTATTTCCAAGATTTTGGATCATCTCTACTATCATTTCTCTGAATTCTTTTTCAGGGAGACTGCCTATTTCCTCTTCATGTGTTTGGTCTGGTGGGTTTTTACCTTGCTCCTTCATCTGCTGTGTGCTTCTCTGTCTTCTCATTTTGCTTAACTTACTGTGTTTGGGGTCTCCTTTTCACAGGGTGCAGGTTTGTAGTTCCCATTGGTTTTGGTGCCTGCCCCCAGTGGGTAAGTTTGGTTCAGTGGGTTGTGTAGGCTTCCTGGTGGGTGGGACTGGTGCCTGTGTTCTGGGGGATGAGGCTGGATCTTGTCTTTCTGGTGGGCAGGACCACGTCTGGTGGTGTGTTTTGGGGTGTCTGTGAACTTATTATGATTTTAGGCAGCCTCTCTGCTAATGGGTGGGGTTGTGTTCCTGTCTTGCTAGTTTTTTGGCATAGGGTGTCCAGCACTGTAGCTTGCTGGTTGTTGAGTGGAGCTGGGTCTTAGTGTTGAGATGGAGATGTCTTGGAGAGCTTTCGCCGTTTGATATTATGTGGAGCCAGGAGGTAATTGGTGGACCAATGTCCTGAACTTGGCTCTCCCACCTCAGAGGCACAGGCCTGACTCCCTGCCAGAGCACCAAGACCCTGTCAGCCACACGGCCAGGTACATGGGGAGTGTCTTGCCTTTTGGGAAATCTGAGGTCTTCTGCCAGCATTCAGTAGGTGTTCTGTAGGAGTTGTTCCACATGTAGATGTATTTCTGATGTGTTTGTGAGGAGGAAGGTGATCTCCACGTCTTACTCTTCCGCCATCTTGAAGGTCTGGGTAGTATAATTTAATGGTTAAGAAGGCAGTTCTGGAATTAGACTTCCTGAGTTTGAGTTACTACTCTACCATCTTATGAGCTGTCTGATCTTAGTCAAGTTAATTAACTTTGCCTGGGTTCCTTCACCTCTAAAATAGAGATGATAATAGTACCTGCCTCACATAGTTGTTGTGGGAATTAAATGACATAATGCATATGAATCACCAAAAACTGTGTGGCATAAAGCAAACACTCAGTAAATGTTAGGTCATATTAGGACTATCATTAGCGTCAGATCAGCATCACTATTATTATGAGGACCCTTTGTGAAGGTATAGCTAATTTACTATTTATTAGACTCCAGCCTGTTTTATAAAGTGGAATTGTGGAGAAATGCTTATAACCTTTATTTGCAATGAAATTTTTAGCAATGAAGTAAAAATTTACCCCCAGATTTTTTGTTCATAGCCAGAATGAGGCTTGTAGTAGATCTTGGTCTAGTTGGACTGCTATCCCTACCTCTGTAATCTACAAAATCCACAAAATCCATTCAACATATTTAATGAGCACCCACTGTGTTTCAGGCAGATTTGTAATTTTCTCCTTTATCATATAGTTCTATACTTTTGCAATATATGGTTCTACTGTCCATTGCATTAAATAGTCAGTTTTATTTTGAACAATGTAAACATCTCTATTGGGGTTTGAGGGAACTAATACATATCTGTACACTTTCTATCTGAGGTTAGAACCAATGGAGAGAGAGAGAGAGTGCCAAGGTTCAGGCAAATGTCAATCAAAATGGTCAGTTTTACTATTCATATGCTGATGGGAGAACCTAGCTTAGGTTTGAGGACCTCACCAATGCTACCTTCCTTGCCTTTAATTGTAACTACCCCTCACTTTCCTATGGGAAAGTGGAGCAAGCATACCAGAAAGCACCTTCCTGTGCAGGCAGGCAGATCCCAAAAGAGAAGAGAGGAGGATGCCAAGGCAAAGATGCCCAGTTAATTCATCCATGCTCACCAATTAATTATGTCCCTTCTCCGATGGGGAGCAATGAATAAGAAGTGAGGAAAAAGGCCAGGAGTGATTAAGAAATCTCTTCACATGGAGTCCTGAATTGGGGGAGATTGTGTCCTCCCAACTTTCTCTAGCTTTTTGTTGTCAACCACTAAATATATGGCCAACCAGGGATAGAGCTCTCCCCTTTGGGAAAGGAGATCAGTGGCTTTTTGAGATTCTCTGCTTCATGAACCACTTTCCCAATACTACTTCTTACTGGGGGTATCCTACTAAGATTAATGGTGGGTGATGTGGATTTTTTTGCTTCCAGAAAAGGTTAAGAACCATACATTAATTATATGTAACCTGCAACCTGGATGAACATGGCTGGAGAAAAACCCACAACCCTGGGGAGTTATCTCACTTTATATTCAGGGCAATGAACCTTAAGGGAGCCCTTAACTGCTGCTGCCAATTATAATACATTTCCCTAGTCCATTCACTCTCCCACTCTCCTAGACAACTTTTTCATACCTTGTCCTCTTTCCTCAAACTCCATCATCTCCTTTCTCACCCTCACTCTCAGCTGATGGTCTTGCTTGCTATTTCACTGAGGAAATAGAAACACTCATCTGAGATTTTTTTGTAAGCTCGTATCATTATATGTAGCCACCTACTGGCATTTGTGCCTTCTTTCCTGTTACTATGGATGCACTGCCCCTGCTCCTAGCAAAGACTCTCTCTTTGTAAACCAGAGCCAATGCCTTGTCCCCGATTTAAGGACATTACTCCAACAGTTTTTCGTGCTCCTACATCATCATTTTTTCTGTCTTTACTGGAGTTTTCCCATACTCAAACAGCTCTCCTATCCTAAAAACATAACAAAACAAAAACCCTCAAAATCCTTTCTCCACTTCCTCCCTCTAAGTACTCCTCTCTCTCTCTCTTTCTCCTCGTTACAGCAAAGCTCCTTGGAAGAGTTTATCTATATTCTGTGTCTCCAATTCCTCTCCTCCTGTTCTCTCATGAACCCATTCTAATTACTCTTTTGCCTGTATTCCTCAATCGAAACTGCACTTATCAAAGCCATCGATGACCTCCTCATTGCCAAATCCAATGATTGATTCTCGGTTCTCATCTTATTTGTCTTATCGGCAGCATTTGGCATAATTTATTACTTTCTCCTCCTTGAACTTTCTCTTCACTTGGTTTGCAAGACACCACATTCTACTTCTCTGGCTGTTGTCTCAAACACCTTTGCTATTTTCACCTTATCTTCCTGACCCCTAAACACTGGAGTATCACAGGGCTCAATCTTGGGACCTCTTCTCTTTTATAAGTGCTACGCTCATGCTGATAACTCTTACATTTATATCTTCAACCAGGACCTCGCTATGGAACTCCACACTCATATATCCAACCACTTACTAGATCTCTCCACTTGGATGTATAATTGACAACTCTGACCTAACATGTCAGAATTCCTGATCTACTCCCCTAAAAACTCCTTTTCCTAGTCTTCTCTGTCTCAATAATAGCAACTCCATTCTTATAGCTGTTCAGGCCCTTTATACTTTGAAGTCATCCTTGAGTCCTGTCTTTCTCTTACAATCTTAGAAACAAAAAAGCTTCATCAGCAAACCGTATTGGCTCTAACTTCAAAAGATATCCATAATCCAATCTCTTCTTACCACCTCTACTGCTACTACTTTAGTGGAAAGCACCACCATTCCTTTCCTGCATTATTGCCATAGCCTATTAGCTGCTCTTTATGCCTTCTCTCTTGCCCTTCATCTTGCCCCCAGAGTTTATTTCCACATAGTAGCCAAAGTGATCCTGTTAAAACTTAAGTGATGTCATTCACTCCTCTGCTCAAACACTCTAATGGCTTTCGATCACCCTCAGAGTTAATGACAAAGAAAGACAAAGCCATCTCTCCACTTCAAGGCCTGCATGCTCTGGTTCCCTGCTCCTCCCTTTGCTCACTCCTCTCCAGCAACACAGTACACATTGCTGTTCCTCAAACTCCCAAGGCCTTACCTCAGGGCCTTTGCACTTACTGTTCCTTCTGCCTGGGCCACTCTTCTCCCAGATATCTTTATGGCTTGCTTTCTCATCTCCTTCAGATCTTTGCTCAAGTATCACTCACTCAGTGAGGCTTTCCCTGACCACCCTATCCAAAATACAACCACTTTCCCCCCATTATTTGCTTCTGCTGAGCACTGATTACAATCTGACTCACTATATATTTTACTCATTTGTCTTGTTTATTATCATTCTCTGTCTCCTCCTCCCAGAATATAAGTTACTTGAGGTATGATGGCAGGGATTTTTGTCTGTTTCTTCAGTGTTCTATCCTTAGTATATGGCACATAGTAGATACTTAATAAATATATGGTTTATGAATGAACTCAAGGCTTAATACCTTGGAAATTCAAATTCTGACCAAATGGAGTAAAGGGATTCAGATTTACCCTCCTGCTTGAAACAACTAAAAGACCACACAAAATATGTGAAACAATGGCTTTCATCACACTGAGTATCAAGCAACAAAGGACAGAGATCCCTGAGATATGGGAAACAGTAAGGTTAGCCATATGATAGCCCTAACTCACCACCTTGAGAGAGATTCCACGTGGTGCCAGGAGGAGGAACACAGCCAGAGCCTGACAGGCTTACTGAGTTGAGGAAATGGAGCTTAGAGCCCTGGGAGACCAAGGTGGTGGGGCAGAGTACTGGAGATGGCAGAGCTGGAGAGACAGAGAGAGAGAGAAACATGATGGAGATCTTCAGAGGGTCTCTCCCATGTACTCAGTAGTGTTCCGATCAGCACATTCATATTTGAAAAATAACCAAGGTCAAGGAAAGAACCACTTGAAAGGATTAGAAGTAACAGTACTTGGTCCTCACACAGGCCCAGGATAGTGCCTGTTCCCAACCAGTTAGACTGGAAAACTTCATAATTCACAGGTCATTGAGTAGAGTAATTAGAAGGGTCTTGCCTCAACAGTGGGGAAGAATTAGCTCTAGACTAAACACTGCTCTGAACCTGCCCAACAAATCATAAAAGCAAGACCCAAAAGGATGAAACTGTTCCCCAGTAACTTAACTGTGTCCCAGAACAAAGTTCAAGAATATTTATAGGAATACAAAAATATACAGCACCAAACAAGGTAAAATTCACAATGTCTGGCATCCAATCAAATATTACCAGGTGTGCAAAGAAGCAAGAAAATTCAACCCACAATGAGGGGAAAAAATCCATCAATCAAAATCAACCCAGAACTGACACTATAAGAAATGTTAAAAATTTTCCTTCAGGCAGAAAGGGAAATGATACCAGATGGAAATATGGGCCTATACAAAGGAATGAAGAGCACCAAAAAGGTAACTAATGGGTAAATACTCAGGAATTTTTGTTTTCTTATTATTTAAACTCTTTAAAAGATATTTGGTGGTTTAAATGAAATAATAACAATGTAAAATTGGATGGATAACATATGTAGAAGTGAAATGGATGACAGTAACATAAAAGCCAGGAGAGGATAAATGAAAACTCAGATGGGAGAAATTTCCCATGATGATGTTAACTATGGTACTATTTTTACCTAAGATTTTGAAGGTTCCAGGCTTTGAATGTTTCTCTGCAGTAGTGGAGTATGCTTCAAGTGTTGCATCTCCCTCTCTGGTCTTTTCTGAAAGGTTCAGCTAAGTTTCTAACAGCTGAATTTCCTCCTTAAGTTTTTCCTCCTTTTCTTCTCTGTGTGCTGGATCCTTTCTTTTACTTTCTCTTTGCTTTCTGACTTAGAAATTTTTTTAACATACTCTTCTAGGTTCTCCCTTGTGGGGTCTCTCTTAGTAGGATATATGGAACATAAATTATGGTTCTTCCAAAAGCATCCACTGTGCAGAGAAATATTGTCCACTTTTACCTCCTTAAATTGCATAGTCCCACTCAGGAGATATTTTCCCGTCAGAACCAAACTCTATTACTGCCCTTGGCTGGATCCCCTTTAATATGGTTTATCTTTGCTTTGTCTCTCCTTAGAGCCATAATCCATAAATTTCACTAGTGTATTTCTTTAGGATACAGAGAGTTACTTCTTCTTATCTGCAAAACCGCTGTCATCCTGAAACTTACACAGTAATTCCTGAGATATTTGATGCTGATTCTCCTTGTCTTTTCCTCTCAATTCAGTCCAAATTTTCTCAAATCACTTCCTACAACTACCTTTCTCTTCAGTGGTGTCTCAATTCTTTAATGGTTGTCATGCAAGTCTCTAGTTGCAAGTTGCTATGGTTCTAGCAACACACATTGTGGCTATGGTAGGATTTATTGAGAATATAACTTATACGCAAAGGAGCATAAGGACCCCATATACTATGGAGAATCTATTGCACTGAAGGATGTGCCTGAGCACACAGAGCTGGCAGACACTAGTAGAAGAGACTGTGCTGCTATGGGGCTTCCTGGATCAGGAATTATTTTTGAGGAAACTTTGAGGCTTAACTAGGGTGTTTGCATATCAACCCTGCAGGTGTCATCCTCCGGCTTTCTCTTTAAGCTTGCTCAGTCCTTCAGAACCAGTTCACCTTTCCAGGTAAAGATGATAAAAGGGAGCCAGCATGACTTTGAAGAACAAAGATTTGTATCTTCCCAACACGGACTCACTAGTTAGACCTGGGTGCATATCCTTTTCCCTTTATAAATGTCTCATTTTTCCTACACATATATATCTAGCCTATCTTCTAAGATCTCAGCCTTTTAAAAAGACATTTCTCTTGTCCTTTAGCTTAAATAGTCCATCTTCTTTTGTCTTCCACTTTTCTTTTACTTGAGTTTAAGGCTGAAGCATATATTTTAGACTGTGTCGGGTCCTCATTGATTTCTTGAGTGAAACTGATTTCTAGAAATGGAATATTACAGGCACAGGCTTTCTTTTTCCTTTTTGTTTTTTGAATTTAATTAAATTCATTTTTGACGTGTCATGCAGTAAAATTGACTTTTTTGGTGTACAGCTCTGTGAGTTTTAACACGGGTAATTCATATAGCTATCACAGCAATCAAGATATAGAACAATTTCATCATCCCCTAAAACATTAGCATCCTTGCCAGCATTTGGTATTAGTAATTTTCATTTGAGCCATTCTAGTAGGTGCATAGTAGTATCTCATTTTTTTTAACTTGCATTTCTCTTATGGTTAATGGTGTTGGACATATTTTCATATGCTTATTTGCCATCCTGTATCTTCTTTGGTAAAGTGTCTGCTCAAATCCTTCGCCATTTTTTCAGTTGGGTTCTTTGATTTTGAACTATTAAGTGTAGAGAGTGTTTTATATATTCTGGGTACAGAATATGCTTTGTTGGATATGCGATTTGCAAATATTTTCTATGGCCTGTACCTTATCTTTTCAATTTCTTATAAGTGTCTTTTGCAGAAATAATATTGTTTAACTTTTTATTGTAGTAAAATACATGTAACATAAAATTTACCATTTTAATACGTGCAATTCAGTGACATTAAGTACATTCAGAATGTTGCATAGCCATTACCATTATCTAGTCCCATACCTTTTTATTACCCCAAATGGAAACCCATCAAGCAGTCACTTTCCATTGCCCCTCCCACCAGGCCCTGGCAACCATTAAGAATGATTTCTACCTCTATGGATTTACCAATTCTGGATATTTCATATAAATGGAATTGTACAACATGTTGTCTTGTGTGTTAAGCTTCATTCACTTAGCACAACGTTTTCAAGGTCCATCCATATGGTAGCAGGTATCAGTACTTCCTTCCTTTCTGTGGCTGAATAATATTCCATTGTATCGATATACCACGTTTGTTTATCCATTCATCCACTGTTAGAAATTTGGGTTGTTTCTACTTTTTGACTATTATGAATAGTGCTTCTATGAACATTCATGTATAAGTTTTTGTTTGAAAACCTGTTTTCAATTATTTTGAGTATATACACGGCCATCCTAGTGTGCACAAAGTGATTTCTCATGGAGTTTTTGATTTCCTTTTCCCTAATGACTAATAACATTGAGCATCTTTTCATGTGCTTGTTGGCCATTTGTGTATCTTATTTGGAGAAATGTCTATTCAACTATTTTGCTCATTTTTAAATTGGGTTGTTTGTCTTTTTGTTGTTGAGTTTTAAGTATTCTTCAAATATTCTAAGTACTGCTACCTTTATCAGGTATATCATCTGAAAATATTTTCTCCCATTTCATGGGTTGCCTTTTACTCTCTTGATAGTTTCCTTTGATGCACAAAAAATTTAATTTGTTAATGTCTGCTTTGATTTTACTTTTGGTGCTTGTGCTTTTGGTGTCATATTTTAAAAACCGTTGCCAAAACCAAAGATTTACCATTATGTTTTCTTCTAAGAGTTTTATAGTTTTAGCTCCTACATTTAAGTCTTTAATCCATTTTGAGTTAGTTTTTGTATATGGTTTGAGATAAGGGTCAAATTTCATTCTTTTGAATGTGGATATCCACCTGTCACAACACCATTTTGTTGTTTCCTCCATTGAATGCTTTTGAAATCCTTGCTAAAAACCAGTTGACCATGGATATATGGTTTATTTGGATTCTCAATTATATTCCATTGATTTATATGTCTACCTTTATGTCAACACCATACACTTTTGATTACTGTAGCTTTATAGTAAGTAGCAGTAGTAAGTTTTTTTTTAAGTAAGGGAAATAAGTAGTAGTAGTAATTTTTGAAACAGGGTAGTATGAGTCTCTAATTTTGCTCTTTTCCAAGATTGTTTTGACTATTCTGGGCCCCTTGCAATTCCATATTAATTTTAGGATTAACTTTTCCATTTCTGCAACAAAGGCCTTTGGGATATCGATAAGGATTGCATTGAACCTGCAGATTGATTTGGGGTATATTTCCATCTTAACAGTATTAAGTCTTCCAGTCAATGAACATGGCACATATTTCCATTTATGTGGGTCTTCGTTAATTTATTTCAGCACTGTTTTGTGGTTTTCAGTGTATAAATCTTGCACCTCCTTGGTTAAATTTATTTCTAAGTATTTTATTATTTTGATGTTATTATAAACAGAATTATTTTCTTAATTTCCCTTTCAGATTGTTTATGGCTAGCATATACTCTACATTATATGCAACCAATATTTGTGTGTTTATTTGCACCCTGCTACTTTGCTTAATAGCTCAATTTGTATTTGTAGATTATTTAGGAATTTCTTTTTGTAAGATCATATCTCCTGTGTATAGAGATAGGTTTATTTCACTCTGTCCACTTTGGATACCGTTTATTTCTTTTTTGTGCCTAACTGCTCTGGTTGGAACTTCCAGTACAACATGAATGGAGATGGCAAAATTGGTCATACTTGTCTAGTTCCTGATCTTACAGGGAAAGCTTTCAGTCTTTTACCATAGAGTATGATGTTAGCTGTGAGTTTTTCATATTTGCCCTTTTTCATGTAGGAGAATTTTCCTCCTATTTAGTTGGTGGAGAGTTTTTACCATGAAAAGAGTGTTGGAGGTTGATAATAACTTTTCTGCATCTATTGAGATAATCATGTGTGCTTTTCCCCTTATTCTATTAATATAGTGTATTACAATGACTGAATTTATTATGTTGAACTACCTTTGCATTCCTGGTTAAATCCTACTTGGTCATGGTGTATAATTCTTTTAATATGCTGCTGGATTCAGTTTCCAGTGTTTTGTTGAGGATCTCTGTATATATATATATTTGTAAAGGATATTGATATATTGTTTTCTTATGATGTCTGACTTTAGTATTGGGGTAAATGCTGGCTTATAAGAATGAGTTAGGAAGTGTTTCCTCCTCTTTTATTTTCTTTTGGAATAATTTGAGAAGAATGGGTGTTAATTCTTTAAATGTTTGGTAAAATTCACCAAAGAACACTTCTGCTCCTACACTTTTTTGGTGGGTAGTTTTTATATTATTAGTTCAATCTATTCACTTGTTACAGAGATACTCAGATTTTTAATTTCTTTTAAAAGCAGTTTTGGTAGTTTGTATCTTTCTAGGAATTTGTCTGTTTCACCTAAGTTATCTAATTTCTTGGCATGCAGCTGTTCATAATATTCTATTATAATCCTTTTTTGTTCTGTTAGGTTGGTTGTAATGTTCCTTCTTTAATTCGAAACTTTAGTTATTTGTGTTTTTCTCTTTTTCTTCATCGAAGTAGCTAAAAGTTTCTCAATTCTGTGGATATATTCAAAGATCCACTGCTGGGTTATGTTGATTCTGTTGCTTTTCTATTCTCAATTTTGTTTATATTTGCTCTAATGTTTATTATTTACTTCCTTCTGTTTGCTTTGGGTTTCGTTTGATCTTCTTTTTCTAGATTTTTAAGTTGTAAAATTAGATTATTGATTTCAGATCTTTCTCCTTTTTTAATGTAGGCATTCACAGTTATAAGTTTCCCTCTGAATACTGCTTTCACTGCATCCCATAAGTTTTGGTATGTTGCATTTTTGTTTTCAGTTGTCTCAAGATATTTTCTAATTTTCCTTGTGATTTATTCTTTGACTGATTGGTTGTTTAAGAGAATGTGGTTTTATTTTCACATATTTCTGAATTTTTCAGTATTCCTTCTTCTATTGATTTCTAGTTTTTTTCCATTGTGATTGGGGAAGATACTTTACATTTAAAATTTAGCAAATCTTCTTCTGGGTCTAGATCAAGATGGCAGAGTAGGAAGATCCTGAGCTCACCTCCTTCCACAGACACACCAAAAATACAACTACATATAGAAAACTATCTCTGAGAGTGACCTGAAGACTAGCAGAACAGATTTCTACAACTTAGGATATAAAGAAAAGGTCACATCAGGATGGCTAGGAGGGGAAGAGATGGAGACTATTCAGAACCCACAACCCTGGTGAGGTGACCAACAATTAGGAGGGATATCACAGCTGCAGAAGTCCCCCAAAGAATGAGGGATCCAAGCCCCACATCAGGCTCCCCAGCCCAGGGGACCTGTACTGGGAAGGTGAGCCCCTGTAACATCTGGCTTTGAAAATGAGTGAGGCTTATATCTAGAGAGCCAGAGGGCTGTGAGACACTGAGCTCTTGAAGGCTCGCTCTGAGTTCCAGCACAGAGGCAGCAGCTTGAAAAGCACCTGGATCATACGAGAAGATGATTCACTGACTAACTTTAGGGCATATGGCAGAGGGGCAGGGATCTGGTGGAACTTTCTCTGGGGATGGTAGTGCTGGCAGTCACCATTTTTTTTTTTTTTACGCTTCTTCCTTCTAGCTGGCCAGATGATGGTGGGGACCATTTCTGTCACTCTCCATCAACCTAGCTAACACTGGGTGCCCAGCCCCAGCATTCCCCTGAATACCAGCCCTGCCCAAACTGCCCACCCCAACTGGCTCATCCAAAGCAGCTCCCACCTGCCCCAGCCAGTGGATGACCCCAGCTAGCACTGGCACCACTCCAAAGTGACTCTCGCTCTGGGAGAGCAGTCCCGCCCACCAGCATGCCCACACCAGTTGTGGCCAGGCCTCATAGATAGCCATGCTGGGGACCAGCCCTGCCCACTAGGGCATCTACAGCAGTTGTAGCCAACCCACATAGCAAGCCAGGCTGGGGTCCAGCCCCACCCCCCAGCGCACCTGCAGCAGTCACAGCCAGGCCTCACAGCCAGCCAGCCTGGAGGGCCAAGCTTGCATACCAGCATGCCCAGAGCAATCACAGCCTGGCTACACAGGAGAACACATGCAGGCAACACAGGATACTCCTGGAGACCCTGGCTCTGGTGACCAGGGAGGGTTGGGCCCCACAGGACACTTTCTACATAAGGCCACTCTTTCAAGTTAGGGAGACGTAGCTGATATACCTAATACATAGAAATAAACACAGAGAGTTAGGCAAAATGAGGAGACAAATCAATACCTTCCAAACAAAAGACAAGACAAAACCTCAGAAAAAAAACTAAACAAAATGGAGATAAGCATTTACCAGAAAAGGACTTCAAAGTAATAGACATAAAAATACTCACTCGGGCTTCCCTGGTGGCGCAGTGGTTGAGAATCCGCCTGCCAATGCAGGGGACACGGGTTTGAGCCCTGGTCTGGGAAGATCCCACATGCCGCGGAGCAACTGGGCCTGTGAGCCACAATTACTGAGCCTGCGCGTCTGGAGCCTGTGCTCCGCAACAAGAGAGGCCGCGATAGTGAGAGGCCCGCGCACCGCGATGAAGAGTGGCCCCCGCTCGCCGCAACTGGAGAAAGCCCTCACACAGAAACGAAGACCCAACACAGCCAAAAATAAAAATAATAAATAAATAATAAATTTAAAAAATTTAAAAAAAAAATACTCACTAATCTTGGAAAATTAATGGATAAACTCAGTGAGAACTTAAAAAAGATAGATAGGAAATATAAAAAAGAACCAATAGGACTGAAGAATACAGTAACTGAAATGAAAAATACAATAGAGGGAATAAATAGCAGATTAGAGGGTGCAGAAAAACAGATCACTGGGTAATGGAAATCACCCAACTAAAACAGCAAAAAGAAAAAAAAAAGAATTTAAAAACCAAGGATAGTTTAAGGGACCTATGCAACAACATCATGTGTACTAACATTCACATTATAGGGTACCCAGAAGGAGAAGAGACAGAGAAAGGAACACAAAACCTATTTGAAGAAATAATGGCTGTAAACTTCTCTATCCTGGAGAAGGAAACAGAAATCCAAGTCCAGGAAACACAGAGAGTCCCAAATGAAAGAACCCAAAGAGATCCACACCAAGACACATTATAATTAAAATGTCAAAATTTAGGGGCTTCCCTGGTGGTGCAGTGGTTGAGAGTCTGCCTGCCAATGCAGGGGACACGGGTTCGAGCCCTGGTCTGGGAAGATCCCACATGCCGTGGAGCAACTAGGCCCGTGAGCCACAACTACTGAGCCTGCACGTCTGGAGCCCGTGCTCCACAACAAGAGAGGCCACGATAGTGAGAGGCCCACTCACCGCGATGAAGAGTGGCCCCCACTCGCTGCAACTAGAGAAAGCCCTCGCACAGAAACGAAGACCCAACACAGCCATAAAATAAATAAATAAAAATTAAAAAAAAAAAGAGCACCTCTGAACTGGGAGGAACTTCAGAGGCTGCCTTGTCCCGCTCTTTATAAAAAAAAAAAAATGTCAAAATTTAAAGACAAAGAGAGAATCTTAACAGCAACAAGAGAAAAACAACTAGTTACATACGAGGGAACTTCCATAAGATTATCAGCTGATTTTTCAGCAGAAGCTTTACAGGCCAGAAGGGACTGGCATGATATATTCAAACTACTGAAGGGAAAAACTTACAACCAAGAATACTCTAACTGGCAAGATTCTCATACAGAATTGAAAGAGAGATGAAGAGTTTCCTAGACAAGCAAAAGCTAAAAGAGTTCATCACCACTAAACCAGCATTATGAGAAATGTTAAAGGGACTTCTTTAAATGGAAAAGAAAAGTCTATACCTAGAAACAAGAAAATTATGAAAGAAAAAAACTCACTGCTAAAGGCAAACAAATCGTAAAGATAGTGAATCAACCACTATAGAGCTACTATGAAGGAGGAGACAAAAGTAGTAAATTCATCTATATACAAAATTATTAATTATGCAATATACTAAATAAAAAGATGTAAAAGATGATGTCAGAAACATAAAATGGGGGAGGGAGAGTTTAGATGTAGTGCTTTTAGAATGTGCTCAAACTTAAGTGACCATCAACTTAAAGTGAACTGCCATGTACATAAGCTGTTATATATGAACCTCATGGCAACTGCAAACCAAAAACCTATAACAAATACCAAAAAAATTAAGAGGAAATGATACAAATAGAACACTAAAGAGAGTCATCAAATTGCAAGGGAAGAGAATAAGAGAAGAAAAAGAGAAACATAGAAGAACTACAAAAACAACCAGAAAACAATTAACAAATGGCAATAAGTACATATCTATGAATAATTACTTTAAATGTAAATGGACTAAACGCTTGAATCAAAAGCTGAATGGATAAAAATAAAACAAGATATATATACATATTGCCTACCAGATATTCACTTCAGATCTAAAGACACAGACTAAAAGTGAGGGAATGGAAAAAGATATTCCATGAAAATGGAAAGGAAAAGAAAGCTGAATTAGCAATACGTATATCAGACAAAATAGACTTGAAAACAAGACAGTAACAAGAGACAAAGAAGGGCATTACATAAAAGGATCAATTCAACAAGAGGATATAACACTTTTAAATATTCACCCAACATAAGAGTAACTAAATACATAAAGCAAATATTAACAGACATAGAGGGAGATATTGATAATAATGCAATAACATTAGTGGACTTTAACACCCCCACTTACATCAATGGATATATCATCCAGACAGAAAATCAATAAGGAAACATCAGCCTAAACAGATACATTAGATCAGATAGACTTAATAGATATGTGCAGAACATTCCACCTCAAAACATCAGAATACACATTCTTTTCAAATGCACATGGAACATTCTCTAATATAGATCACATGTTAGCCTACAAAACAAGTCTCAATAAACTTAACAAGACTGAAATCACATCAGGTATCTTTTCTGACCTCAAAGATATGAAACTGGAAATCAACTACAAGAAGAAAACTGGAAAAAACAAAAATACATGGAGGCTAAACAACATGCTACTAAGAAAGCAATATGTCAACGAAGACATCAAAGAAAAAATAAAAAGAATACCTTGAGACAAATGAAAATGGAAAGACAACTGTTCAAAATCTATGGGATGCAGCAAAAGCACATCTAAGAGGAAAACTTACAGTGATACAGGCCTCCCTCAGGAAACAAGAAAAATCTCAAATAATGAATCTGACCTTATACCTAAAGGAACTAGAAAAAGAAGAACAAACAAAATTCAATGTTAATAGAAGGAAGGGAATAATAAAGATTAGAGTGGAAATAAAGACTAAAAAATAGAAAGTATTATTTAAACTAAGAACTGGTTCTTTGAAAAGATAAACAAAATTGATAAACCTTTAGTCAGACTCATCAAGGAAAAAAAGAGGGCCCAAATAAATGAAATCAGAAATGAAAGAGGAGAGGTTACAACTGACACCTCAGATATACAAAGGATCGTAAGAGAATACTACAAACAATTATACACCAACAAATTGGACAACCTAGAATAACTGGATAAATTTCAAGACACATACAATCTTCCAAGACTGAATCAAGAAAAAATAGAAAATCTGAATAGACCAATCACTCGTAGTGAAATTGAATCAGTAATAAACGAACTCTCAGCAAACAAAGTCCAGGATCACTTGGCCTCACAGGTGAATTCTACCAAACATCTAAAGAAAAGTTAATACCTATCCTCATCAAATTACTACAGAAATTTGAAGAGAAAGGAACACTCCCAAACTCATTCTCTGTGGCCAACATTACCCTGAGAGCAAAACCAGATAAAGACACTACAAAAAAAGAAAAGTACAAGCCAATAACTCTGATGAACATAGATGCAAAACTTCTCCAAAAATATTAGCAAACTGAATTCAACAATTCATTAAAAGGATCATATGCCATGATCAAATGGGATTTATTCCAGGGATGCAAAGATGGTTTAATATTTGCAAATCAATTGATGTGATACGCCACATTAACAAAATAAAGGATAAAAATCATATGATCATCTCAATAGATGCAGAAAAAGCACTTGACAAAATTCGACATCCATTTATGATAAAAACGCTCAACAAAGTGAGTATAGAGGGAATGTACCTCAACATAACTAAGGCCATATATGAAAAACCCACAGCTAACATAATACTCAAGAGTGAAAAGATGAAAAATTTACCTTTAAGATTAGGAAGAAGACAAGGATGCCCACTCTTGCCACTTTTATTCAACATGGTATTGGAAGTCCTAGCCACAGCAAGCAGAAAATAAAAAGAGATAAAAGGCATCCAAATGGGAAAGGAAGAATTAAAACTGTCACTCTTGGCAGATGATATGATACTATATATAGAAAACTCTAAAGACTCCACCAATAAACTGTTAGAACTAATAAATGAATGCAGTAAAGTTGCAGGATACAAGATAAATATACAGAAATCTGTTGTGTTTCTATACACTAATAACAAACTATCAAAAACAGACATTTTTTAAAAATTCCATTTATAATTGCATCAAAAAGAATAAAATACCTAGAAATAAATTTAACCAAGGAAGTGAATGACTTGTACTCTGAAAACTATAAGAAATTGATGAAAGAAATTGAAGGTGACACAAAGAAATGGAAGGATATACTATGTTCATGGATTGGAAGAACTAATATTGTTAAAATGTTCTTACTATCCAAAGCAATCCACAGACTTAATGCAACCCCTGTCAAAATACCAATGACACTTTTCACAGAACTGAGACAAATAATCCTAACATTTGTATGGAACTGCAGAAGAGCCCAAGTAGACAAAACAACCTGAAGAAAGAAGAACAAAGCTGGAGATATCATGGCCCCTCATTTTAAACTATACTACAAAGCTACAGTAATCAAAACTGTATGGTAGTGGCACAAAAACAGATAAATAGATCAATGGAACAAAATAGAGAGCCCAGAATAAACCCACCCTTATATCAATTAATTTAAGACAAAGGAGCCAAGAATATACAGTGGGGAAAAGGCAGTCTCTTCAATAAATGGTGTTGGGAAAACTGGACAGCTACATGCAAAGGAATGAAACTGGCCACTTTGTAACACCATATCAAAAATAGACTCAAAATGGGTTAAAGACTTAAATGTAAGACCTGAAACCATAAAACTCCTAGATGAAAACATAGGCAGTAGGCACTTTGACATCAATCTTAGCAGTAGCTTTTGTATATATCTCCTCAGGCAAGGGGAAAAAACAGAAATAAATAAATTGGACTACATCAAACTAAAAAGTTTTTCACAGCAAAGGAAACTATCAACAAAATGAAAAATCCACCTACTGACTGAGAGGAGATATTTGCAAATGATATATCTGATAAGGGGTTAACATCCAAAATATACAGAGAACTCATATAATTCAACATCAAAAAAACAAACAACCCAATTAAAAAATGGGCACAGGATCTGAATAGACATTTTTCCAAAGAAGACATACACATGGCTAACAGGCACATGAAAAGATGCTCAAAATCACTAATTATCAGGGAAATTCAAATCAAAACCACAATGAGTTATTACCTCACACTTGTCAGAATGGCTATTATCAAAAAGACAACAAATAACCAGTGTTGGTGAGGATGTGGAGGAAAGGGAACCCTCATGCACTCTTGATGGGAATGTAAATTAGTGCAGCCACTATAGGAAACAGTATGGAGATTCCTCAAAAAATTAAAAATATTGATAGAACTATCATATGATCCAGCAATTCTATTTCTGGGTATTTATCTGAAGGAAACAAAAACACTAATTAAAAAATATATATGCACCCCTATGTTCATTGCAGAATTGTTTGCCATAGCAAAGATATGGAAGCAGCCTAAGTCCCCATCAATTGATGAATGGATAAAGAAGATGTGGTGTATATATACAATGGAATATTACTCAGCTTTAAAAAAAGAATGATATCTTGCCATTTGTGGCAACATGGATGGGCCTAGAGGATATTGTGCTATGTGAAATAAGTCAGACAGAGAAAGACAAATACCATGTGATTTCACTTATATGTGGAAATCTAAAAACCAAATGAACAAACTTAACAAAACAGAAACAGAGTTATAGAATCAGAGAACAAACAGGTGGTTGCTAGAAGGGAGGGGACAGAAATAGGTGAGGGAGATTAAGAGGTACAAACTTCCAGGTGCAAAATAAATGAGTCATGGGTATGAAATGTACAGTGTGGGGAATAGAGTCAATAGCTATGTAATATCTTTGTATGGTGACAGATGGTAACTAGACTTATCGTGGTGTCCATTATGAATTATACAGAAATATCAAATCACTGTGTTGTATAATGGGAACTAACATAGTGTTGTAGGCCAATTATACTTCAAAAACAAATAAGCTCATAGAGAAACAGATCGATTTGTGGTTACCAGTGGTGGGCGGTGGAGGGAGTGGGAATTGGATAAAGGCAGTCAAAAGTTACAAACTTCCAGTAATAAAATAAATGAGTACTAGGGATGTAAAGTACAACATGATAAATATAATTAACACTGCCATATGTTATATATGAAAGTGTTAAGACAATAAATCCTAAGAGTTCTCATTAAAAGAAAATGGTTTTAAAATTTCTTTAATTTTGTATATATATGAGATGATGGATGTTCACTAAACCTATTGTGGTCATCAGTTGATGATGTATGTAAGTCAAATCATTATGCCACACACCTTAAACATATACAGTGCTGTATGTCAATTATATTTCAATAAAACTGGAAGGAAAGAAAAACAAGGCTAGTTTGACTTACAACTCAAACAAATGCCAAATGCTTTTTCTCGATTCAACTATTATGCTTTAACATACATCAGAAATACTTTATGTACACTTCCCATTTTGTCACATGGAATATTAAGAAAAACGTGCATTCAAGGGTTGATATTTTTAAAAATTAACTGCTTCATCAAGGACATTCTTAAGTGAAAACTTTTTCCGCCTTCAAGGGCATGGTGGTGAATAATACAGTGACTAACTAGTACAGTTTGGTGCTACTGCCCTGATTGGTAGTTTTGCCCACTATTGTTTTGTACCATCGGTGCAAATGTCAACACAGTGAAAAAGAAAAATGACTTTTTAGAATTATTTTGAAAAGAGTCTTGACCCTGTGGACCCCTGAAAGAGTCTCGACCCTGTGGACCCCTGAAAGAGTCTCAAGAACTGTAGACCACACTTTGAGTAAGATCACTACTACTCTAGCATTGAGTAGCATTAAGAATAATAATAACTAACAAACTGATAGAAGGTAAAGAGAAATAATTTTAAAATGCTTAATAAGGCAAGAAAAGAGAGAGAAATGAATGTACATAGGTAGAACACATAGTACAATGGTAGATTTAAACCCTTAAGGTCAGTTCTTTCTTTTGTCTCCCATACAGGTAGAACCCAGCAGGTACTTCAAACCATTCTCCCAATGTTTCCAGATAGACTTCCATCCTAGGATAAGTGCAGTTTAGCCTTAATCTGAGACTTCTGCTTCAAATGAGTGGAATGAACAGTGGGAACTAAGATCACTAAAGTTATTTGAGCAATAGGTTTAGAAAGAAATATGGTAGAAAATAACCCCTACTTTGCTAAATGAAGATGGCAACTCATACCCATTTACTTGAGAGTGTAGATTCAACCCTGCAGATGAAGATCTAAGATGCACACATAGTATGTCAGAGAAAGGAGAATCATTTGAGTACATAGTGCCTCAAGCTTCAGGAGAATTTTGTGATTGGCATACTCATTTGCTTTCTATTTAGAAGCAAATCCAAGGACAAACAGGATGAGGTAAGGAGTCATCCTCTAAATTCCCCTTCCCCAAAGACAAACTGTCTAGTTCGTTGAGTTGGACACTGCTAGGGGTTCATCAATAGTATCTTCACTGTCCATCTCCATTGTACAGATGTGTCTATCTCATTGATTGGTTGTCCATCAAATCTGAATCTAATCTATCTCATTGACAGGCCTTGTCTCTCACAATATGCCTTCATTAGTTTGCTGAGAGGTGTTTGTCATTTATTTTGAGCTGAATCACAGATCCATCATAGAATTATATCATAAAAGAGTTAGAAGTAACCTTTGCAGTCATTTCTTCTAGCCCCTTACCTGGTAAAGAAATATCCTCTACAGTAGCCATACCTAGAGGCCATTCAGCAGGTTCTTAGATACTTCTGATAACAGGGAGCTCACTAACTTGTGAAACAGGCCATTTCATTTATAGTCAGCCCTAGTTCTTAGTAAGTTCTTCCTTATATTGAATCAAGATTCCTTGGAATTTTCATCTCAGCCTAGGCACCCATTCAGATGTTCACAGAATAAGAATAAGCCTACCGTTTTTTTCCAGGTAGCCTGCTACTTTGGGGTTAATATTGTAATTCTTTGTTTTTGATCTTATATTTAGATTTTCTTTGGAAAACTAGGTACTGATGCTTTTGGTAGGTGACTTTGAAGAGTCTGTGTAGGGTGTGAGGAAGAGAGAAACACCTGCATCTATATGATAGCATCATTGTAGTGGACATATTTGGATGGCTACCTAGCACCCACTCTCCCTTTTCAGATTTTATAACAGACCCCTGATTTTTTTTTTAACTCTAATAGTTTTAATTATTTATTTATTTATTTATTTATTTATTTATTTATTTATTTATGGCTGTGTTGGGTCTTCGTCTCTGTGCGAGGGCTTTCTCTAGTTGTGGCAAGTGGGGGCCACTCTTCATCGCGGTGCGTGGGCCTCTCACTATCGCGGCCTCTCTTGTTGCGGAGCACAGGCTCCAGACATGCAAGCTCAGTAATTGTGGCTCACGGGCCCAGCTGCTCCGTGGCATGTGGGATCTTCCCAGACCAGGGCTCGAACCCGTGTCCCCTGCATTGGCAGGCAGATTCTCAGCCACTGCACCACCAGGGAAGCCCCAAACCGCTGATTTTATTCAGATGTCCATCATCCACTCCCCAATCACACTAACCCAAGTGACCCAGGGGAAGGTGATCTTGTCCTTAGCTCTAGGAATGGGTCTTGATTATTTCAGTCAATAAAGGTAATGCAAACCTCCTTCCAAGTGACTGGCTCAGAAATAAAAATTAAGCTAATAAATGCATGACATACACCTAGCAACTATTATTGATACAGGAGTAGGGTTGTGGCTTTGATTCAATCAGTTTGAAGGGAAGTACTTTTTATTTTATGATCAGGAGAAAGATTTTTCTCTCTTTGTCATTGAACATGAACAAGGAAATGTATTTCCCCAGTAGCTTTAGGCAGTCACCTTGTGACTGTGAAGGAAGTCAGCCTGTGCTCAAAGTGGACACACACAGAGGAAGGTTGAGTTGAGAAAATTAGAGAGAAATAGAACTGGGGACCTGATTGTACCATGCCCAGAGTCCATACCGTGTTTGGATTTCCAGTCAAGTGAGATAAAATTTTCTCTTATTATTTAAGTTGGTTTATGTTGGCTTTTCTGTGACTTGTAGCTCAAGACACTAATACAACCATCTACTTCCTCAAGGTGAAGTTTCTGACTCTGATGTAGAATGGCAGGGTTAACTCCACTGGGTTCGTGCAAGTGGGATAGAAATTGAGGTAAAAGGAATAGGGCTTTTTTTTACAGAGGAGTACAACCAATTATAAATTTGGGCTTTGGGTATACCCCTAGGTAATTTTCTTTGGCCTTAATGCTAAGGAAGGATACTAGCATTTGTTGAATGCCTGTTATGTGCCAGGCACTTTCCTATATGCCAAGGCATTTAATCCTCACTGTGAAGCAGGTACAAGTTTCTGGTGTGGAAAGTGAGGCTCACTGAGGTTAAATGAATTGCCCAGGATCACACAGCTAGTTGGTGGTAGAGTCAGGATCCAGTCTTGACCTGGTTGCCTCTAAGTCCAGTGCTCTTTCTGTCACATTCTTGACAGACAATTCTTTCCAGACAATTCTAGTCCCTATGCCAGAGAAAGCTGTTCAAAGTCTTAGACAGACTCTTTTCCTACAATGTTAGTATTTTGTAGTGGCTAAAATATGGAATATGAACTCACACAGACATTGGCTCGAATTCTAGTACCAATTATTCAGCTCTATTTTTGTAAAGTTCTTCTTTACATTGAAGCAAGCCTACACCATTCACTATCTTTTTCACCTTGCATGAGTTACCCTTTCTGTGCTTCAGTGTTCCTCCTTTGTAAAATGAAGATAATTACTTCACGGTGTTGCTGTGAGGATTAATGAGGTAATGCTTGTGAAGTTCCTGGAATATACTGAGTACAGTGGTGAATCAAGAGTGAGGGGGTAGGAGGAGACTACCTCGGAGTGGAGGAGTATTTTATCACTGATTTTATTTAGGATTTGTAGGTCATGGTGATAAAAGGCATATCAAGTTTCAGTCAGTTTTCTTTAAGTTCTCTACAGAAAAGTCAATCCTTTACTGCCTGTACTGGGGACATACCACTCTTAAAGCCCTGATCTTGGTAGGCCTGTCAGTGAATATATGCCATCCACTATTATTTTTAAGGCCCAAAACAGGAAGAATCTTACAGTGAGGATAGGAACATAAAACAAACTTAGTCTTCGCTGTTTAAAGGGCATTCATTTCATTAGGTGTAACCTTTGGCTTCGATTATTAGTTGGATTTTTAAAATTTGTAGTTTGATTCATATAGTTCGTCTAGTAGAAAGGAAGCACTGTGTATTAAACAAGTATTATCTTCCCTCCCAACCATAGGATCTTTTTTTTTTTTTTTAATTTGGCTGCGCCAGGTCTTAGTTGCAGCGTGCGGAATCTTTTTTAATTGCAGCATGCGAACTCTTAGTTGTGGTATGTGGGATCTAGTTCCTTGACCAGGGATCAAACCTGGGCCCCCTGCATTGGGAGCGCAGAGTCTTAACCACTGGACCACCAGGGAAGTCCCCCAACCATAGGATCTTAGACATGAGATTTGTTCAACATTCTTCAATGTTTAGGGAATGTCTTTCTGCCCTGTTTACAGTGGAAGTCCCATTGCATGGGGCACAATAATAGTCAAATGGATTTATGTTGGCAGGGGTGGGTAGGGAAGGCTTTACATACATAATCTTATTGAATTTTCAAGACAACCCTGTGAAGTAATGGTTGAGGTAAGGGTATTATCTCACTTTTGCTGAGGAATAAACAGATTTGTGGATGAAATGTAATCCCTTGGTAATGGGAGAGGGGAATTTTATTTCTCTGGTCTCTCACTTTCCAAGGTAGGTGAGGGCTACTACTTTGCTTGAAACTCAGAAATGCCTTTCAGTTATATACGGATGAAAGCCAATATGTAATTCAGGTTGGCTGGGCTAACAAAGCTTGTGATTCATTAACTGCTTTGAATAATTTCCCACTCCCACTAGACCATGAGGCCCTTCAGAGCCAGGGCCTATACTATTCATCCCGATATTCAAATTGTTTAGTAGGGTTTTGTGTGGTATCCATAGAAACATTCATCTTTAAGTAGTGGGGGACTACATAGGAGAACAGAAATCTTCACGTCATTCTTCAGGCTTAACCCCTCCAGTTTCTCAGATACTGGAGCTTCTCTAGGCATCAGTGAGAGCCCAGCGCTGCCAGAACTATATTTATGCCCAACTTCCATACCTACTTTTGCCAGTATAGATTGTCATGAAGGAATTAAGTAGAAGGGAGCAACTCTCTTAGGCCAGGAGGAGGAGAGACTGGTAGAACATTGGGTAAACTTTCATGAAAGGTTGGATCTCTACAGGCAAAAGGTCACATGGTCAAGGCTCAGGCCTTTCTCCTGTAAGTCATCAGGCCTTTCCCCCCACCATGCCAATTGGCTTCATGTAAAACCAGGCCTCTGATATCTACACATTTTTCACTCTGTCCTGAACTACATGCCCTAACCTGCCTCACAGTCTCTGCTTGCCAATTTATTCCTGATCTTCCCTGTTTCTGACCTTGTAGCCTATCTTTCCCAAAAGTTTCATCAACATCTAATTTCAGCACCACTTCCTCAGCTCTGACCTTTATATTATGAGTTTGGCCGTGATATGAATTCTTTGTCTGGCTATTCCATTGTTGGCTTTTAAGCACAAGAGAAGAAGCTACTGGTAGTGAAAGCCATCTTAGAAATGTAAAGGCAAAACCTCATGGGATCATGAAATGAAGATTATTGGAGGCCTCTGGAAATCTACAGATACCACGGGATCTGTTATTCTGAAGTTTGATTGCAAAATCACACATACAAGATCATACCATCTGAAAGTAAAGATAGTTTTACTTCTTCCTTTCCATTCTGTATGCCTTTTTTTCTCTTTTTCTTGCCTAATTTTCCTGGCTAGAATCTCCAGTATAATGTCAAACAGAAGTAGTAAGGCCAGATATTTTTTGGTCTTGCTCCTGACCTTACAGGGAAAGCTTTCATTCTTTCAGTCTTTAAGTATGATGATAGATGTGGGGGTTTTGTAGATGCCCTTTTTAGGTTGAGGAAATGTCCCAGTTTGTTAATTTTGTTGATATTAGTTTTTTGTATTTTTAATTTTTTTTTTTTTTTGGCTGTGTTGGGTCTTCGTTGCTGCTCGTGGGCTTTTCTCTAGTTGTGGCAAGCGGAGGCTACTCTGTTGTGGTGCGTGGGCTTCTCATTGCGGTGGCTTCTCTTGTTGCAGAGCATGGGCTCTAGGCACGTGGGCTTCAGTAGTTGTGGCTCACCGGCTCTAGAGCACAGGCTCAGTAGCTGTGGCGCACGGGCTTAGTTGCTCCGCAGCATGTGGGATCTTGGACCAGGGATCGAACCTGTGTCCCCTGCACTGGCAGGCAGATTCTTAACCACTGCGCCACCAGGGAAGTCCCAATTTTGTTGATTTTTTTTAAAAAAAAAACAAACTTTTGGTTTTGTTGATTTTCTCTATTTTTTTCTGCTCAGTATTTCATTTATGTCTGCTCTAATGTTTATTGATTCATTCTTTTGATTTCTTTGGATTTAGTTTGCTCTTCTTTTTCTAGTTTTCTAAGTTGGAAGTTTGATTATTGATTTGAGACCTTTCTTCTTTTACAATACAGGCATTTAAAGTTACACATTTTCCTCTCACCACCGCATTAGCTTCATTCCATAGATTTTGTTGTTGTTTTGTGTCTTTTAAAATTAATTTTTATTGGAGTAGAGTTGATTTACAATGTTGTGTTAGTTTCTGCTGTACAGCAAAGTGAATCAGTTGTACATATACATATATCCACTCTTTTTTAGATTCCATTTCCATATAGGTCATTACAGAGTATTGAGTAGAGTTCCCTGTGCTGTACAGTAGGTTCTTATTAGTTATCTATTCTCTATATATAGTAGTGTGTATATGTCAATCCCAATCTCCCAATTTATCCCTCCCTCCTTTCCCCTTTGATAACCATAAGTTTGTTTTCTACATCTGTGACTCTATTTCTGGTTTGTAAATAGGTTCATTTGTACCATTGTTTTAGATTCCACATATAAGCAATATAATATGATATTTATCTTTCTCTGTCTGACTTACTTCACTCAGTATGACAATCTCTAGGTACATCCATGTCACTGCAAATGTCATTATTTCATTCTTTTCATGGCTGAGTAATATTTCATTGTATATATGTACCACATCTTCTTTATCCATTCCTCTGTTGATGGGCATTTAGGTTGCTTCCATGTCCTGGCTATTGTAAATAATGTTGCAATGAACATTGGGGTACATGTATCTTTTCAAATTATGGTTTTTCTCTGGATATATGCCCAGGAGTGGGATTGCTGAGTCATATGGTAGCTCTATTTTTAGTTTTTTAAGGAACCTCCATACTGTTCTCCATAGTGGCTGTACCAATTTACATTCCCACCAACAGTGCAAGAGGGTTCCCTTTTCTGCACACCCTCTCCAGCATTTGTTGTTTGTAGATTTTCTGATGATGGCCATTCTGACCCGTGTGAGGTGATACCTCATTGTAGTTTTGATTTGCATTTCTCTAATAATTAGTGGTGTTGAGCATCTTTTCATGTGCCTCTTCGCCATCTGTATGTCTTCTTTGGAGAAATGTCTATTTAAGTCTTCCACCCATTTTTTGATTGGGTTGTTTGTTTTTTTTGATATTGAGCTGCATTAGCTGTTTTCATATTTTGGAGGTTAATCCCTTGTCAGTTGCTTCGTTTGCAAATATTTTCTCCCATTCTGTGGGTTGTCTTTTCGTTTTGTTTATGGTTTCCTTTGCTGTGCAAAAGCTTTTAAGTTTAATTAGGTCCCATTTGTTTATTTTGTTTTTATTTTCATTATTCTAGGAGGTGGATCAAAAAAGATCTTGCTGCTATTTATGTCAGAGAATGTTCTGCCTATGTTTTCCTCTAAGAGTTTTATAGTATCCGGTATTATATTTAGGTTTTTAATCCATTTTGAGTTTATTCTTGTGTATGGTGTTAGAGAAGATTTTGGTATATTGTGTCTTAATTTTCATTCCTCTGAAAGTACTTTTCAAATTCTCATGATTCTTCTTTGACCCATTGGTTATTTACTAATATGTTGTTTAATTTCCACATATTTGTGAATTTCCCAAAATTTATCTTTCTTGAGTTCTAATGTAATTCCACTATGGTTGGAGAACATACTTTGATTTCAAACCCAGGGTGACCCTCCCCCTCTATAAGATGGACACTGGAGGAAGGTGGTAGCTTCTAGTCTTCTTAGCTTACCCCTCCCTGCATGAAATCTCTGCATTATGAGCCGGTTGGGGGCAGTATTATTGGCCTCCTACACCTAGAGTAGAGCTTACACCCTATGAGTGAACGATGGGTAGCTAAAGAGAGACCCATCCTATATGCCATGCCTGGCTGGAATAGAGTTTCTGTAACGTGTTGCTAGAAGGTATGAGAAACAACAGCAACCTCACCATTCTGGGTAAAACTGTATCCCCAAACTAGAAACTGGGGGAGAAGGAACCCCTAACTTCTTGGCTGCACATGCCCAGGGTAGACTTCCATAACATGAGCTGGTAGAGGAGAGAGAGTAATAGAGTGAATTGTGGCTCAAAGGTCACAGACTTACTGTTCCTGCTGAGATTTAGTAGATTTTCTTGAATGAATGTTTTTCCATTTTCTGTAGCCCTTAGGAAATTTTCCAGTGACTTTGAATTATTTTTAAAATAATTTTCATCACTTAAGTTGTTGTTTGGCTGGGGAGAGGATAAGCTGGACTCATTCCAAAAGTCCTGCTCCCCAAATAATATTTTTATACATAGAAACTTCTCTGGAAAGTCATCTTGCACCTGTCACCCTTCCTTATTTAGATAAGATTGAATGTGTTTAAAAGGTTCCCAAAGACCCAGCCTCCCTAGAAGTGGTCTAGAAGTTAAGAGATCAGATGATATGGATAGCAACCTCAGAAAGTGGCTGTGTTGAGTCAGTGGTAGTCCAGGAATATTTCTTTAAATTTTTGTTCTTGGCAAAGATCACCAAGGCATTCCTATGGTGGGGGCCAGACCACTTCTAGTGTCAATTGGTATCTATATGATCATGAAAGACCTGGAAGGTGAATATATCTGTTTGGCAAGAAGGAACACCCTGTTCTACCTTAAGAGTTGCATACGGCACACATTTTAGCAATTACTACATTTCCGCCAAGTCTTGCCTTATGTGACCCTCTGTACCTAGAATTTGGAAGTAATTTAGGACATGATGAAGAGAAAAGTTTCCTGCATTGTGAATGGAGCTGAGTGACTGATTTGATGCCCAGTGTCTGTTTTCCTGCCAAATTTATATAGTATCTTCAGGCATCAAAGCCTTCTGCCAGTTTATTGACCCCAGTTCATCAAGCACTTCTCTTCCCCTCTAAAGAAAAATGGAGTGCTTCACTTCTGATAAAGGACCACTTAACTGTGGTCTCTACACAATATCTGATCATTCTACTTATTACTATTAATCTTCATGGATAAACTTCATGGAGCATGGATCTTTGAACATTTAAATATTCAAGGTCTTTATGATATTGCTTTTAAGTGGTGATGATAAACCCATTCTAATAAAGATAAAATAATGATTTAGTATGTTCCAGTGAAATTCCTTGGCCAAGGCCCAGCCAAGATGTCTTATGACAGAATGTCCCAGGGGATCTACAGTGAGAAACTCCCATGTAAATCAGAAATGTTTATCACTTCCTGGAATCCATTCAATGGTACTGTAAAAAAACACTTCCTCCCCATTCCCCAGGCCATAGAAGACAGAACTTCTATCAACTCTTCTACCTTTCAAAGATAGTTTAGAGGAAGGAGATTCTGCCCCATTTATTCTGTCCATTCATTACTTGGTTCTGCCTAATGAAGGAAGAATAACTAGTATGATTGGTGATTGCTTGACATCTGTTGAGCCACACTCAACAAATGGGTAAAGTAACAATAATTCCAAAACAGAATTAATATTGCTCTTTCTCTCTTTTTCCCTTTAACTGCCTTACTCATGGATTGGTAAATGTGTAAGCAGTTACCTGTTCCCATGTATGCTGGGCCTATAACATGCCGCCCTCTATATGGAAACTTGGTCAGCATCTCTCTCTCTCTCTCTCTCTCACACACACACACACACACACACACACACACACACACACACACTTTTGTTTGTGCTCTTGCTGGTAACTATATGTGTAAAGCAGACCTGTGGTCCTTAGAAATGACTTTGTAAGCCAGGATCTACTACTACTATATAGATACAACTCTCTGCAAAGACAGGTCTAGTCTAGTTTCAGCAAGGTAATAGAAAGATGCTGTTTTGATCTCAAGATACAGCTACATTCTCTAATCTAGCTTTAGCGAGAAAGCCATATGTTTTGGGGGTTATTGAGCACTTGCCCTGTTCACTAATAAAGTTGATACTCTCTGATCCCCTTTTGACTATCAATGTACCATATTCTATATATTTTTTGCATTAGACAGAACTCAGAATGGAGAAACTATAGTTCCTCCCTCCAAAATTTACAAGTTACTAACAATTCATTCCATAATTCTCTGTTTTGAGAGCCATAGTAAACAACTTACTGAAAAGAGGGAAAGACTATATGGGCCTTTGAAATAGCAAGTCTTCAAGTTCCTTTACCTTTGCCTAGTTTCACAACCTTGATCTACTGTGGCTTTCTACCCATAAAATAAAATGAATCTAACATTGTGATGGGGGTTGTTCTTGTCCCAACAAGACTCTGACTCCAGCCACCTCTACCCCAGAGCCTGATTCAGTCAAATCCTATATAACTGGTAAACAAACCTGGTGGAAGATATGATCTTATCTGGAAAGTACTGTATAATGATGAGGATGATCATACACAGCTGTACTCCTGGCAGAGAAGACCTATACCCATGAGCCTATGGCACAATATCACCACTGTGGCCCTTTCAAAATAGTGACTAAGCTTACCAAGACTTTTAGCAGTCTCATATTTTAAATGATCAGAAACAGGATGGGGTGACCCAAGAGATCATTGTATCCCTTCCCTACTCCTCTTAGAGGTCATTCTAGTTTTTATCTCCAACATGCCTCATTCACACAGTCTTGGCATTTTTCCAGCAGTGATGAATATTCTCCTCATAACACATTTTATATCTTGCATCTGTCTTCCATAGCATCTGCATTATGAGATGCTGTAACAAATTACCACAAAATTGGTGGCTTAGAAAAACACAAATTTTCTCTCTCACAGTTCTGGTTTGGCTAGAAGTCCGAAGTCAAAGTGACAGCAAAGCCACATTCCCTCCAGAGACTCTATGGGAGAATCCTTCTTTGCCTTTTCGAGCTTTTGGTGGTTCCCGGCATTCCTTAGCTCGTGGCTGCATAACCCCAGTCTCTGCCTCCATATCCACATGGTCTTCTCCCCTGTGTCTCCCTCTGTGTCTCCTTCTTTTCTGTCTATTATAATACATATCATTAGATTTAGGGCCCACCCTAATCCAGGATGATCTCATGTCAAAATCCTTACTTTCATAACATCTACGAAGATCCTTATTCCAAATAAGTCACGTTCTGAGGTTGAGATGGACATATATTTTGGGGGGACACCACCCAGCCCCCTACAGCAACCAGGTGCCATTTTGTATGTCCAGACACTTGACCTATTAACGGAGCGCCTGGTTTGTGCTCTGATTTCGTTCCCATTTATACTTTTACTCAACTCTGAGGTTTGCCACTTCATACTATTTTTCTAGCTTTGATTTTTGGCTTCTGTATCAAGATTTGTTTGGCTACAAACATAGATGGCTTAAACAAGAAAGGAGGGGCTTATTGGTTCATGCTAATGAAGTCTAGGGGTAATAACGGCTTCAATTGTAGCTTGTTACAGAGGCTCAAGTGATAATGTTAGGGCCAATTTCTGTGACTATCTTGGCATTGCTTTTTCTCTCTGCTGGCTTTTCCAGGTTGCCTCCTTTCTTGGTAACAAGATGGCTGAAGCAGCCCCAAGTTTCATATTCTCATAAAGCCAAAGTCAATGAAAAAGGAAAGTACTTCTACCTCTCAGAAACATCAGTAAAGGGCTCATGGCTTCTCATTGGTTCAGATTTAGTCACATGCCAATCCATGAGATAACCACTATGGCCAGGGGTATGCTGATTTGCTTTGGCCAAATAAAGTCTACTCCTGGAACTGAGAGTGGAGGTCATTTCCAACCAAATCAAATGGGTTGAAAGTTGGGCAAAGTATATCATCAAGCAAAAGATGAGGTTATATTTCTGGAAGACTGGGGAATAAATATCGTGGGGCTATATCAGTGTCCACTATAGCTTCCCTCTTAATCACGACTTGGGTTCTTTCTTTGGCTAAGTTATCTTTTGTAGCCTTGGATAAATACATCATTTCAATTCATGACCTCATGGTGTCTTAAAGAAGCTGACTGCAGAGATTTACCTAGGCTTTCTGCCAGAAGCATTGCCTATGGGCTACACAGTCAGTATGTCCTTCTGAGTGCCCAAAACACCAGGCAAAGTACGAAGAGAATACCTGGTAGAAGAACTTTTCTGCTGTCCTGTTTGATAGATATCCAAAACAGGTCTGGCTTTGCTAAAAGTGAGGATTGAGTAGATGTTCAGTGCTAGTCCACTCTCTAGCAGTATGTCATTTGGTCTTCTGTTTGTGGATGTAATTCTGAGATGACCATTAAAACAAGGAAATTTCTATCTGGGTTAGCATGGAACTCTAAAAACCCAAAAGGATGAACCAAGTCAAAATGCTTATTTCAGAGCTGATCATCAAAAATCGAGTACCACAATCATAATCATGAGACAAGATGGTTCCTCCAAGCTTTTAATATTGCCTTTTGTTGTGTGAGCAATTCCTGCCTACATCTATTTCAACAACAAATGGCTTCCATAATAAGCATGCACTAAGGCCCAGATATGTTTCCCAGGGATTCTCTTGCACAAAAGGATGGCTCACTGTGTTGCATTGGAGGTTATCTGTCTCCATTCAGTAAGGGCAAAGTAGATTACAGTGAGCCAGGGTGGTAGAAGAGTTTGAAGAGCATCTAAAGATATTGAAATGCCACAGTTGCTGCTGGCATCCAAAAGACAGCCACATCTCCTTACTTATTTGGTTGGGTGGGTAAGGGATGAGATAAATTAGTACAATAAAATAATAGTTACCATTTATTGGGTAATGCCTATATGATAGGCATTATACTAAGTACATACAATATCCCATTTAATTTTCATAACAACCCTATGAGGTGCTTATGATTACTATCTACTAGCCTGGACTGACAAATTAAGGAAACATGACTTTGAAGCAGAGCACGGATGCCAAGGCCAGAGAGGACAAGGCCACAACCCCCAGAGGGCCCAGATGAGAGAGCATTGAGTCACAGAGAATTACTCTCAGGCCTTGAAACTTACTATGTTGTGAGCTTGCTTTAGATCAGTAATCCCTTTATACCTTCTATTTTCTCCCTTTCAGAATGGGAATATCTGTCCTGTGGGTGTCTGACCATTGTATTTTGAAAGCGGATAACTTCTTTTCTAGTTTCACAGGTCTGTGGACAGAGAGGGATTTTGTCGCAGAATGGACGATACCCAGAGTCTCACGCATACCTGATTTAGGTGATGAGAGTTGAAATTTTTATAAGTTGATGACATTTAGATGAGATTTTAAATTTAGAGTTAATGCCAGAGTGGGTTAAGATTTTGGGGGATGTTGGAAGGGGGTGAATGTATTTTGTACATATGAGGGACATGAATTTTGTGGGGACCAGAGGGCAGAATATACTAGGTTGAAAAGCGTCTCCCCCCAAATTCATGTCCACCCAGAAACTGTGAATGTGACCTTATTTGAAAATAGGGTCTTTGCAGATGTAATCAAGTTAGCATGAGGTCATACTGGATTAGAGTGGGCTCTAAATCCAATATGACAGGTGTCATTATAAGAAGAGGGAAATATTGACACAGAGTAACAGCTGCACACGGGAGAAGGCCATGTGAAAATGGAGGCAGAGATTGACATAGTACATCTCTAAGCCAAGGAATGCCAAGGATTTCTGGCAACAACCAGTAGAAAGAAGAGGTAAGAAAGGATTCTTCCCTAGAGGCTTTGGAGGGAGCGTGGTACTGCTGGCACCTTGATTTTCGACTTCTAGCCTCCAGAACTATGAGAGAATAAATTTCTGCTGTTTTGCCCACCCAGTTTTTGTTACTTTGTTACTGCAGCCCTAGAAAACTAATACAGAAAGCATGTACCCGCTTTCCCAGGTAGAGTTCTGAGGAGTTGGCAAGAATGCAGAGAAGAAACGATTATATAGTGTATCTTGGCAGAAGAGACCTTTGACACTGTGTGAGTTCTTTGTGCATGGGAATGACTTCCCTGAACATGGGGATGGCACAGAACTTGGGGAAGCATAGTGTGTTTAAAAAGTTCTGAGCTTCAGATAGCACCATAGTTTCCCATTGTTGATCATTGGAACAACAAAATAATTCTCAGATATTAGAGAGGAAAAAGAAGCAACAGTGACAGTTGCTAGATCTAGAGGGTTTTTTGGACAGACAGGCAGTCAGTTCTCATACGACAGGTCTCATATGACAAATGGCAAAGGACCAGATAGGATGGTCAACAGGTCAATGATGCCAGATAATACACAGAAAGATAATACTGAATACTATAGATCCCTGCTGTACCTCCCACCCTAATGCCTTTGTACCTGTACACCCCTCCAAACTTGACTTTTTATTAAAGGGGAGGATACTCCAAATATGTTCACTTTGTGGATTAAAGTCCATTTATTTACTTATTTTTAGTACATGGGATATACTGAAGAAAGATTGCAGTGTGCCTCAGAACATGTATAGGAGGAATACTCATGATATTCCACACCCCACTCATATTATTTATAGGTTTTTTGTACAGTTGATCTTTTTAAAAGATGGTGAGAAACAAACATTGTACCATGAAAATTCTGGTTTATTGTTTCTGATTATTCAGATGAAATGTAAATGTGTGGGATATGAGTGAGCTCAGGTAAGGGTGGATATATGGAACTGAGGACTATATGTTAAAAAATGTGGGGCTGGAAGTGGAAGGTGGTAGGTATTATAACCCTCTTGACTTATAATGGGCCTGGGACTGGTACTTGAGTTTCTTGCAGGGTCAGATGAATTGGGTGGGACAGAAAAATCAGCTTGTGTCTCTACTTGATGGCTTACCTTGGTAAACAGTACTTAGAATGATCCCCAGTCCAACTCAAGGTCATTCTGTAGATCTTGTAGTTCCTCTTGATACAGAACAGTATCCTGTGTCATAGTGTTGCTGGCTGGTGCAGAAATACAGGGGTGAAATTCCTAATGACTTTGAAAGAGGGGGCTCCTTGTAGGCAGGTGCAGGGAAATCTCTAAGTTCTCCAAGTACTGTATTTAGTTCACATGCTTCCTCAAATCCCTCACTGATGTGTAGATCTGAATTTGGAGGGCCTTAAAAGTCTATCCTTCAAGTCAGGATGATTTTATGTGGCTCAACCTGATGCAATCCCTAGTCCAGGAAGAAATAGCCTAAACATAAAAGGAATTATAAGACCTAATGAATATGTACTAGCAGGAACCAGGGTATTACATGTGAATTGAAGGGTTAAGATCAGTAAGTGGCAGAATGTAAGTCTGAGAAAGAATTCATTGTTATGGGGAATTAACCTATGGACTGGAACATTTAAAATCCTTTATTTTGACATAATTTCAGACTTAAGAAAGTTGAAAAATGACACAAAGAAACTTCATATTCCCCAATGTTAATATTTTCCCACATTTGCTTTATCCCTGCTCCCCATTTCCTTCCTCCCTTCCTTTTCCTCTTCCTTCCTTCCTATCTCTCTCCTCTCCCCATCATGCATGCATACATACTATTTATTTCTGAACTATTCGAGAGTAAGTTAGAGATCATTTGCCCTTTAACCCTAAATACTTCAATGTATATTTCCTAAAATCAAAAACATTGTCATACAACTTCAGTAAAATTATCAAAATGAAGAAATTAACATTAATGTAATATTTTAGCTAATATATTAACCTTATTCAAAGTCACTTTGCTGTACACCTGAAACTAACACAACATTGCTAATCAACTATACTCCAATATAAAATTAAAACAAAAACAAAAAACAAAGTCTAGCAATTGTCCTAACGGTGTCCTTTATAGGGAAAGAAAATCGCGTATCACAAGTGGCAGGCAGTTGCCACATTCCTTTAGTGTACTTTATTTGTGAATTCAAATTTAATGCTTTGGCAAGGCTATCTGGAGCTGGTCCTAATATTTATGTGAATACCTCTATGAAACCTGGTCATGTCAGTGGCCTATGGTAACAAAGTAGAGATACCTAAACTTTCTTGGAATGTTCAGGGGGTTGGAATGGATTTACAATGTAAGACTTGAAAATTTACTAACTGACTTTGTACCTAGGAGGACCAGAGGCCACTTCTTTAATAGAGGATGCACTAGTGATGGAGACACTAGTATCTCTGGGCTCAGTGATGGTTGCTATCTGTAGACTGGAGTTGATAGTCTGAGATTCTCCCGTGGAAATGGGCTCTACAGTATTAATGTGGACAATGAGATTCTGGAATTACAGAGGCCAGATCATAACTCTTAGCCACCAATCATTATTAATATAATAGGTAGTGAAGATGGACTGGTAATTGTAATGTTCTGATGCACAGAAATCTATAGCAATCGCAATAGATCATAATGTTCCTAAATGGGGAGCCAACTAGGCTGTTGCTCAATTTGACTGTAATTTTTAAAAATGGAAAGTTTGTAACCAGAAGGTTGGTGTCAGATGCCACAGTGGAAACTCGTACTTCCTCACACAGTTTCCAGATTTAAGTCAGTTCATAGACCTGTTGATTCAAGATGATGCTGGGTACCTTCAGATATAAGCAGTGAATGTTCCTTTGATGTTTCCCCAAAGAGGCCTTCAGCCACTTTACAACATAGTTTTACACTGGGCAAAAGGGGATATTCAGACTCTAGAACTGTTATATATAGGGTTTGAGCTGACATTGATCACAGAGGACCTAAACTATCATCGTGTTCATCTGATTAGTGTGGATGCTCTCAGGATCCAACTAAGAAAGGGAGTTTTGGCCCAATGGGTCCATACACTTACACTATGACTCTTTCTCTGGTCTCTGAGTATATAATTGGGATACACATTCTTAGATGCTAGAAGACCCTTCCCATTGTTTCTCTGACCTGTGGATTAAGGATCATTATAGTAGGAAGGACCAAGTGAGAAACCCTCAAACTTCCCCTGCCAGAAATTTAAATCAGAAATCTATTCTATTCCTAGACACACTGCAGAAATTGGTGTCACCATCAGAGATTCAATCCCACTACTGGGCATATACCCTGAGAAAACCATAATTCAAAAAGAGTCATGTACCAAAATGTTCATTGCAGCTCTATTTACAATAGCCAGGACATGGAAGCAACCTAAGTGTCCATCAACAGATGAATGGATAAAGAAGATGTGGCACATATATACAATGGAATATTACTCAGCCATAAAAGGAACGAAATTGAGTTATTTGTAGTGAGGTGGATGGACCTAGAGACTGTCATACAGAGTGAAGTAAGTCAGAAAGAGAAAAACAAATACCGTATGCTAACACATATATATGGAATCTAAAAAAAAAAAATGTCATGAAGAACCTAGGGGCAAGACGAGAATAAAGATGCAGACCTACTAGAGAATGGCCTTGAGGATACGGGGAAGGGGAAGGGGAAGCTGTGACAAAGTGAGAGAGTGGCATGGACATACATACACTACCAAACATAAAATAGATAGCTAGTGGGAAGCAGCCGCATAGCACAGGGAGATCAGCTCTGTGCTTTGTGACCACCTAGAGGGGTGGGATAGGGAGGGTGGGAGGGAGATGCAAGAGGGAAGAGATATGGGGACATATGTATATGTATAACTGATTCACTTTGTTATAAAGCAGAAACTAACACACCATTGTAAAGCAATTATACTCCAATAAAGATGTTAAAAAAATAAAAAAATAAATAGAAGATATGGTTTCTTCTCTCAGTGTTCTCATATGGTCTCTATAAAACCAGGTGGTTCATGGCTGATGGCAGTGATTACTATAAACTTAACTAAATGAAAGACCTGATTGCAATTGCTGTGCTTGATGTAATAATATCTTTATGAAAGCAGATCAACCTGATTTCTAGCACTAGTATACAGTGCTAGTTTCTAGTATACAGCTATTGATCTGTAAGAATGCATTCATCTTGATGTACATCAGCAGGGAGGACTGAAAGCAATTTATATTTACATGGTAAAGACAGCAGTTTCAAACGTTCTCTTGCCTCAGCACTGTGTTAACTCATGCTCATTGACATAATATAGTCTGTAGGAACCTTGAGTATCTCAAAATTCCAGAGAAGCTATTCTTATCCACATCTTGTTAATTGTACTTGCTGAGCTGGAGTGGCAATACCCCTAGACAACTGAGTAAGACACTTGGATGCCAAAAGGTGGGAGGTAAACCCCATAAAGTTTTGTGGTTCAGTCATATTGGTGAAGTTATAGGATTGTCTAGAAACTACTGCGATATTTTTCTTAAGTACAAATTATTGCATCTTGTACCTCCTACCACCAAGAGAGAAAGACATCACTTAATTTGGCCTCAGTAGGAGAACAACAGTACAGGCCTCTAGAGCCCTGGAGCAACACCATTCCATCCATAGCTGAGAAATGCTCTGTTCAAAAATAATTTCTGATATGCTACTGGACCCTAATTGAGACTGGGCACAAGATACCAATAGACTTTGCAAACTAGATGTGCATTATGACTTGAGCATCTAATGATCTAGATTCAGCATGTTATCAGATCCAACATGTCATGAGTCTGAGTAGTCATAGCAACTAGGCATTTAATCTTCTGTACAATAAAGTAATACATTTGGACTGGGCTCAAGCGGGTCCAGAAATTATGAATCAAGTATGTGAATAGGTAGCCCATATGCCCATGTCACCTAACTTTGTTGCATTATTGCCTCTTGATGAACTCACCCCAAACAATGATAAACATAAAATGTAGGATAAAGCATTCAGAACTATTAATGAGAAGTAGATTTTTAACTTTCTGTCCTGCATAAGAAGATCACATTAAAGAAAAGTCACTTGCGACCAGAGGGCAGACAGCAGAAGCAAGAAGAACTACAATCCTACAGCCTGTGGAACAAAAACCACATTTACAGAAAGATAGACAAGATGAAAAGGCAGAGGGCTATGTACCAGATGAAGGAACAAGATAAAACCCCAGAAAAACAACTAAATGAAGTGGAGATAGGCAACAATCCAGAAAAAGAATTCAGAATAATGATAGTGAAGATGATCCAGGACCTCGGAAAAAGAATGGAGGCAAAGATCGAGAAGATGCAAGAAATGTTCAACAAAGACAGAAGAATTAAAGAACAAACAAACAGAGATGAACAATACAATAACTGAAATGAAAACTACACTAGAAGGAATCAATAGCAGAATAACTGAGGCAAAAGAACGGATAAGTGACCTGGAAGAAAGAATGGTGGAATTCACTGCTGTGGAACAGAATAAAGAAAAAAGAATGAAAAGAAATGAAGACAGCCTAAGAGGCCTCTGGGATAACATTAAACGCAACAACATTCGCATTATAAGGGTCCCAGAAGGAGAAGAGAGAGAGAAAGGACCAGAGAAAATATTTGAAGAGGTAATAGTCAAAAACTTCCCTAACACGGGAAAGGAAATAGCCACCCAAGACCAGGAAGCACAGAGAGTCCCATACAGGATAAACCCAAGGAAAAACACACCGAGACACATAGTAATCAAATCGGCAAAAATTAAAGACAAAGAAAAATTATTAAAAGCAGCAAGGGAAAAACAACAAATAACATACAAGGGAACTCCCATAAGGTTAACAGCTGATTTCTCAGCAGAAACTCAACCAGAAGGGAGTAGCATGATATACTTAAAGTGATGAAAGGGAAGAACCTACAACCAAGATTACTCTACCCGGCAAGGATCTCATTCAGATTTGACGGAGAAATCAAAAGCTTTACAGATAAGCAAAAGCTAAGAGAATTCAGCACCACCAAACCAGCTCTACAACAAATGCTAAGGAACTTCTCTAAGTGGGAAACACAAGAGGAGAAAAGGACCTACAAAAACAAACCCAAAACAATTAAGAAAATGATAATAGGAACATGCATATCGATAATTACCCTAAACGTGAATGGATTAAATGCTCCAACCAAAAGACACAGGCTTGCTGAATGGATACAAAAACAAGACCCATATATATGCTGTCTACAAGAGACCCACTTCATACCTAGGGACACATTCAGACTGAAAGTGAGGGGATGGAAAAAAATAATCCATGCAAATGGAAATCAAAAGAAAGCTGGAGGAGCAATACTCATGTCAGATAAAATAGACTTTAAAATAAAGAATGTTACAAGAGACAAGGAAGGACACTACATAATGATCACGGGATCAATCCAAGAAGAAGATATAACAATTATAAATATCTATGCACCCAACATAGGAGCACCTCAATACATAAGGCAACTGCTAACAGCTATAAAAGAGGAAATCGACAGTAACACAATAATAGCGGGGGACTTTAACACCTCACTTACACCAATGGACAGATCATCCAAAATGAAAATAAATAAGGAAACAGAAGCTTTAAATGACACAATAGACCAGATAGATTTAATTGATATTTATAGGACATTCCATCCAAAAACAGCAGATTGCACTTTCTTCTCAAGTGCGCACGGAACATTCTCCAGGGTAGATCACATCTTGGGTCACAAATTAAGCCTCAGTAAATTTAAGAAAATTGAAATCATATGAAGCATCTTTTCTGACCACAGCGCTATGAGATTAGAAATGAATTACAGGGCAAAAACATAAGAAACACAAACACATGGAGGCTAAACAATACGTTACTAAATAACCAAGACATCACCGAAGAAATCAAAGAGGAAATCAAAAAATACCTAGAGAAAAATGACAATGAAAACACGATGATCCAAAACCTATGGGATGCAGCAAAAGCAGTTCTAAGAGGGAAGTTTATAGCTATACAAACCTACCTCAAGAAACAACAAAAATCTCAAATAAATAATCTAACCTTACACCTAAAGGAACTAGAGAAAGACGAAAAAACAAAACCCAAAGTTAGTAGAAGGAAAGAAATCATAAAGATCAGAGCAGAAATAAATGAAATAGAAACAAAGAAAACAATAGCAAAGATCAATAAAACTAAAAGCTGGTTCTTTGAGAAGATGAACAAAAGTGTTAAACCATTAGCCAGACTCATCAAGAAAAAGAGGGAGAGGACTGAAATAAATAAAATTAGAAATGAAAAAGGAGAAGTTACAACAGACACCACAGAAATACAAAGCATCCTAAGAGAATACTACAAGCAACTTTATGCCAACAAAATGGACAACCTGGAAGAAATGGACAAATTCTTAGAAAGGTATAACCTTCCAAGACTGAACCAGGAAGAAATAGAAAATATCAACAGAACAATCACAAGCAATGAAATTGAGACTGTGATTAAAAATCTTGCAACAAACAAAAGTCCAGGACCAGATGGCTCCACAGGTGAATTCTATCAAACATTTAGAGAAGAGCTAACACCCATCCTTCTCAAACTCTTACAAAAAATTGCAGAGGAAGGAACACTCCAAAACTCATTCTATGAGGCCACCATCACCCTGATACCAGAACCAGACAAAGATACTACAAAAAAAGAAAATTACAGACCAATATCACTGCTGAATATAGATGCAAAAATCCTCAACAAAATACTAGCAAACAGAATCCAACAACACATTAAAAGGATCATACACCATGAGCAAGTGGGATTTATCCCAGTGATGCAAGGATTCTTCAATATATGCAAATCAATCAATGTGATACACCATATTAACAAATTGAAGAATAAAAACCATATGATCATCTCAATAGATGCAGGAAAAGCTTTTGACAAAATTCAACACCAATTTATGATAAAAACTCTCCAGAAAGTGACCCAGAGGGAACCTATCTCAACATAATAAAGGCCATATACAACAAACCCACAGCAAACATCATTCTCAATGGTGAAAAACTGAGAGCATTTCCTCTAAGATCAGGAACAAGACAAGGATGTCCAATCTTGCCACTATTATTCAACATAGTTTTGGAAGTCCTAGCCACAGCAAACAGAGGAGAAAAAGAAATAAAAGGAATACAAATTGGAAAAGAAGAAGTAAAACTGTCACTGTTTGCAGAAGACATGACACTATACATAGAGAATCCTAAAGATGCCACCAGAAAACTACTAGAGCTAATCAATGAATTTGGTAAAGTAGCAGGATACAAAATTAATGCACAGAAATCTCTTGCATTCCTATACACTAATGATGAAAAATCTGAAAGAGAAATTAAGGAAACACTCCTATTTACCATTGCAACAAAAAGAATAAAATACCTAGGAATAAACCTACCTAAGGAGACAAAAGACCTGTATGCAGAAAACTATAAGACACTGATGAAAGAAATTAAAGATGATACCAACAGATGGAGAGATGTACCATGTTCTTGGATTGGAAAAATCAATATTGTGAAAATGGCTATACTACCCAAAGCAATCTACAGATTCAGTGCAATCCCTATCAAATTACCAATGGCATTTTTTATGGAACTAGAACAAAAAATCTTAAAATTTGTATGGAGACACAAAAGACTCCGAATAGCCAAAGCAGTCTTGAGGGAAAAAAAACGGAGCTGGAGGAATCAGACTCCCTGACTTCAGACTATATTATAAGCTACAGTAATCAAGACAACATGGTACTGGCACAAAAACAGAAACATAGATCAGTGGAACAAGATAGAAACCCCAGAGGTAAACCCACCCACCTATGGTCAACTAATCTATGACAAAGGAGGCAAGGATATACAATGTAGAAAAGACAGTCTCTTCAATAAGTGGTGCTGGGAAAAATGGACAGCTACATGTAAAAGAATGAAATTAGAACACTGCCTAACACCATACACAAAAATAAACTCAAAATGGATTAAAGACCTAAATGTAAGACCAGGCACTATAAAACTCTTGGAGGAAAACATAAGAAAAACACTCTTTGACATAAATCACAGCAAATCTTTTTTGATCCACCTCCTAGAGTAATGGAAATAAAAACAAAAACAAACAAATGGGACCTAATGAAACTTAAAAGCTTTTGCACAGCAAAGGAAGCCATAAACAAGACGAAAAGACAACCCTCAGAATGGGAGAAAATATTTGCAAATGAATCAATGGAGAAAGGATTAATCTCCAAAATATATAAACAGCTCATGCAGCTAAATATTAAAGAAACAAACAACACAATCCAAAAATGGGCAGAAGACCTAAATAGACATTTCTCCAAGGAAGACATACAGATGGCCAAGAGGCACACGAAAAGCTGCTCAACATCACTAATTATTAGAGAAATGCAAATCAAAACTACAATGAGGTATCACCTCACACCAGTTAGAATGGGCATCATCAGAAAATCTACAAACAAATGCTGGAGAGGGTGTGCACAAAAGGGTACCCTCTTGCACTTTTGGTGGGAATGTAAATTGGTACAGCCACTATGGAGAACAGTATGGAGGTTCCTTAAAAAACTAAAAATAGAATTACCATATGATCCAGCAATCTCACTACTGGGCATATACCCAGAGAAAACCATAATTCAAAAAGACACATGCACCCCAATGTTCATTGCAGCACTATTTACAATAGCCAGGTCATGGAAGCAACCTAAATGTCCATTGACAGACGAATGGATAAAGAAGATGTGGCCCATATATACAATGGAATATTACTCAGCCATAAAAAGGAACAAAATTGAGTCATTTGTTGAGACGTGGATGGATCTAGAGACTGTCGTACAGAGTGAAGTAGTCAGAAAGAGATAAACAAATATCGTATATTAACACATATATGTAGAACCTAGAAAAATGGTACAGATGAACTGGTTTGCAGGGCAGAAATTGAGACACAGATGTAGAGAACAAACGTATGGACACCAAGCAGGGAAAGCGGTGGGGTGTGGGGGTGGTGGTGTGATGAACTGGGCGATTGGGATTGACATGTATACACTGATGTGTATAAAATTGATGACTAATAAGAACCTGCTGTAGAAAAAAAAAAAGTATTCAAGTCATCCAAATAAATAAATAAATAAATAAAAGAAATGTCACTTGCATAATAAACACCTTATTATATTGATTTTTTTCTTACTTTTATTACAAAATTGTTGATTCCAAAGACAGGTCATTTGTATATTTATTATAATTATTATCCACACATTGTGGTAAATGCTCTTGTTCTAACAAAATCAGTATCTGTAGAAAACAGTTTTTCTATAGTTGGAAGCAAAGTGGTTTTTTTAAATAATATGTTGTTCTACTGAAAGTTACAATTGAGAGTCAAGTTTGATAATTGGAAGACCTTTTTGACCTAATAACTAAAATAACCTCTACATCTAAACTAAAAACTTGTAAACAAGATATAGATTCTAGAATTTAAGTCCAGTGTATAATTTCAAATAACATCTACTCTTAAGTTTATGTTCTTGGTAATAATTTGATGTGGTGTTTTAAGTAAAATTAATGTTATATGAAAATGACAAAAGGAATAAAATTTATGTGCGTTATTCCCTTGAAAGCATTAAATGAAGTAAGAAATTATTTGAAGAAAACAACAGGGTAGTTTTATGAAATTACATTCTTGATGCCAAACAAATTACAGAGTCTCTTGACACTGACGCCATCTTCTCCAATGAAAGAAATACCAGAAAAAGAAGGAAGAAGCCTCATTTTGACCAAAAATTCCAGAATCAGCCCATTTATAATCTAAAAGTAAATGTCAAAATCAATTTATGCTTTTCTAAGTTGGATACAAAATGGCATCTTTAAAATGAATATGTACAATAATATACTAATACTATGGCCTTTTCAATGTTCCAGATGACTAGTGATTTGATGAATTATGAAGACTGTGAACTATTGAACTTATGTAAAAAATTTATAGTTGAAATTGACCAATCAATATTGTAAGGGATGTGATATTGCTTGAAGATCATTGTGTAAGGAACTAACTCTCTTATATTGTATTTTAATACCTAGTATGATTGGCCTATACACTTTTAAATATTTTTGTGGCTCTCTGGATATATTTAATTTTCCAATATTGGTCATCAGTGAAGAATGTAGCACCTCAAAATTGAAATTTATTTAAAATTACTTAAGGAATACAATATATCAGAAAGATTATAAAATCTATTGGCTACTTCTATTGAAAACAAGATATTGGAGTAAATAAGCTTTCAAATTCTCATATGATATTCAGTTTCATGAAAGCAAGACATGTAGCTATTTTAAAAGAAATTTTTATATTATAAAGAATTTGATTTTCTAATAACTATAATTAAAACTTCAAATCACTTCTAATTTTCTAATTTTTATATAACAATTTGAAATAATTTTATTTATATAATTTGTGCTGAACATAGTGATGTTTTTATTTTTGATAAATAAATGATATTTTAACTTAAAAATGTGCTTAGGGAAAGGGCATCTTTCTCTAATTTGCATAAAAGCTCTAGTGGTTGGGCTTGTGGTGGCCCTGAGTGGTTACATTTGGTGAGGCAGATAGAGGGATTGGATAAGGGAGAAGAACACAGGTAGATGTAAATTACTGTTAATATTCTAGTTCCGGTTTGGATGGTAGTTTTACTGGTGTTCAATTATAAGTAGATATATAAATAGATAAATGATAATAAATTCATGAACTAGTGATGAAGTATCATGAACTGAAAATCATAATTAACTCAGTTCTATGCACTGGAGGTCTAGCAAAAATGTATTTGTGGAGCAAGATTAAAAGAAAATGTATTCCACGTCCAGCAAGAGAAACAATATGGAGCACAGGGACTTGTATCAATCCTAAAAGTTTAGACTTTACCTTTCCCCTCCTTTTGCCCCAATAGAGAAGGATCAAAGTGCAGAGCAGTTTACAAGAAGCCCACCAAGCAGCCTGGGTGGGATATTTGTGGACTTTACATAGTTCATGGGCCTGTGTCTGGCAGGCCAGGAAGGTGTGTCAAAGGAGTATCAAACTGGAGACAACTTTAGCTTTAGCTCCCAAATCTTTGAATCAGATTATAAGACCATAGGTCCATGGTGGGTTAGTGCTGTGTGTTGTTGTAAAGAGTTTTGAAATATAGAGGGATTGTGCAGGAATGAGAAGAGACCGGAAGATGGTAGCCCTTCTTTCAATGTGATTACACTGGGGACTCCTAAATGAGCCCAGTAATCTTCATCTGAACAGTATCTTATTTTGTGCAGATTACACAAAATTCATGTCCACATTGAGGGGAAAGTATGACCTAGCATCAACATGTTTTTCTTCCTCCATCAAGAGAAGATGACTGTCAGTTACTGCTCTTCAGAGTTATATTGTTTATCTAGGATTGGCCTTATAACAACACTACACTACAGGTGCAGTTACAGGAATTCTCTGGAACCATCTACTACAGGCTAACATATAGGAGATAATATTGGTCAGATGGGGTTGGGGGGTGTTAGAGGGGACATTCCTCCGTGAAACTGGCCACGTGGGCAGAGCCTATATATATATATATGTATATATACCCGTGTGTATATATACATATATATGTATATACACACATATATACTTGTGTATATATACATATATATACGTGTATATACACGTATATATACGTGTATATACACGTATATATACGTGTATATACACGTATATATACGTGTATATACACGTATATATACGTGTATATACACGTATATATACACGTATATATACACGTATATATATGTATAATCTCTCTCTCTCTCTTTGTATTTGATGTATACAAATACATAGTGCCGTGTAGCTATTTTGGTGATTTACTTTGCTTATCCCATGTTTTCAAAATGGTAGCTACTCTCCTAACCACCCCTCCCCTTGAAGAGCATTCACAAATTCGTGTTTAACTTATCTATTTTGACCTTTCACCTGACAAACCTCCCAAAGAATTGTAGAACCTTTGCTGTGGCTGAGGCATTCTGGCAGCTATGGACTCTGCTTACCTTCTTCTCCAACCTAGCCCGCAGTAACCTGTCTTGTCTATAAAGTGGAGACAGATGTCTCCAACAGGGAAGTGTTGGCAATCTTTTTGTAAGAGGATCTCTAGAGACTGTGCCTATGTGTGTATATCTTGAAGAAGCTGTTTACAACTGTAATCAACTACCCTGTATATGAATGGGAATTATTGGTTCTAAAGATCGGAGAAACCATTTCCAGGAGGCTCAGCACCAGTGACCATGAAATCAGAAGACAGCAGCCTGGAAAACTTCCAGATAATGTGGAAGTCCAGCCAGTGCCAGATGTGGTAGACTCCATGTTTGGGAACCTCACAGCTGCTTTTATTCTGTTGAGCATGCTTTTCCTTCCTTTTGGTAGACCACCAGCTGTTCTATGTGCCTCAACTCAAGTTACAACAGCAAAATTCACTTCAGCTCTGGGAAACTGATCCCGCTTAGCAACTTCATAACAAATTCCTGAGAAGATGACCTCAATTTCAAACTGTCTCAGTTAAAGTGGCCTTATTGGGCTAACTTAGAACAAAATTGTAACGGTTTCTATTGCATTTGTGAATGATGTAATTTGAGGAGGGGCTTTTCATAGTGTGATTTCTGGGACTTTGGTTCACAGGGTGTAATTAGAGGCATAACCACCTACCCAGGGTTATTTAGAGGGCAGTCCCTGCAGGCACTAAGTGGCAGGTGTGACCTCAGTGACAGCTGCCCCTATACAGTGTCCACAAGACTATATGCATGCTATTTAGAAATTAACTGAATGCTCCTCTTTGTTCTCCACAAAAATTTTTAAATTTCCCCATGTTATCCTGGACATCTTCTTCCATGTTAATAACTGGAAGTCATTAAAGCAGCCCCTCAAAGATGCTCTTAGGTCTTCAGTTATTGTTAGCACACTGTCTCACACATAGAGACATTGTATATAGACACTGTACATAGTGAAGTTTGAGGGGCCTTGAACTGCTAAGATTTTGCTTATAAGAGATTCACTTTAGTCATGAAATTTGAGGGGTTTTATGAGTTGAACATGAGTTATAAGTGGGATTGGTAGGGGATGGAGGAGTGGTTTTGTGTTCAGATTTAAAGGAAGCAGCCAGCCCCCGTGCTTTACATGTAGTTTGTGCTCAGCCCAGCAGGATCTATATTAAAATTGGGACACCGCAGAGAAGATTAGCATGCCCCTCGTATCCACTGTATAATGTGATTTGAGGAGCAGGTGTTGCCGTGGTCTGGGTTCAGGCTAACATAGAGAATATAACATATTCTCTATATTTGAGAAGGTAACGTATCCTCATATGACATGTAGAAAGACATGAGGTGCATCTGTGCATACAACATGGCAACAGTTAAACACGTGGTCTGACAAGCACTCTCTCTGTGGTGTGCTTTCACTGGTGGGCCAAATACGGTCTGGTTTGAGGCATAGCCTCTGCCATTGGTGTGAATCTAGGGAGAGCTGACTCAATAGTGGGACTAGAAGCAGCAAAGATCCCCTATACCACAGGACTTCAGTGTTTACAGGCGAGACATAATTCCTGCATTTGAGGACATAGGACAAAATAGGTACATAATGAAGCCACAAGGCAACAACCTTTATTTAGCATTAGAGGTACAGATAAGGAACTGGGGAGCATTCAGAAGGCAACAGTTACCCGCTTAGTTTAATATGGAAACTTTTATGCGTTGGTGGGGTAAACTGAAATACAGTGACTTATATGGCAATATTTGGGAAGTCATCTGTCTACAATGACAGTTGAGGGCTTGCCTGGTATGCTTTCAGTAAGAAAAAAAAAAAAAGGCAAGAACAGGCTGTCACTTGAAGCCAGTCCCAGAGGGGCAGCAGAGTCCAGCAAAGGCATTGTATAGGCATAGAGAAGCAGCTAATTATCTATCTATCTATCTATCTATCTATCTATCTATCTATCTATCTATCTAATTTTCCAGCTTTACTGAGATATAATTGACATGTAGCATTGTGTAAGTTTAAGGTGTACAATGTGTTGATTTGATACACATATATATTGCAATATGATTACCACCATAGTGTTAGCTGACACCTCCATCATGTCACATAATTACCTTTCCTTTTTCTGTGGGGAGAACATTTAAGCTCTACTCTCTTAGCAACTTTCAGGTATATAGTACAGTATTGTTAACTATAACCACAGTGCTGTGCATTAGATCCCCAGAACTTATTCATCTTATAACCGGAAGTTTGTACAGTTTGACCAACATCTCCCCATTTCTTCCACCCCCCAGCCCCTGGTATCCACCATTCTACTCTCTTTTTCTATGAGTTCAGCTTTTTGAAGATTCCACGTGTAAGTGAGATCACACAGTATTCGTCTTTGTCTGTCTGACTTATTTCACTTAGCATAATGCTCTCAAGATCATTCCATCTTGTCACAAATGGCAGGATTTCCTTCTTCCTCATGGCTGAATAATATTCATATATATCACATATTATATTTTATATATCATATATTTCATATTGTATAATATCACATCTTTATCCATTCATCCATTGATGTTCACTTAGGTTGTTTCCATGTCTTGGCTACTGTGAATAATGCCACAATAAACATGGGAGTGCAGATATCTCTTCGACATCCTGGTTTCATTTCTTTTGGATATATACCCAGAAGTGAGATTGCATGATCATATGGTAACTCTGTTTTTAATTTGTTGAGGAACCTCCACACTGTTTTCCATAGTGGCTGTACTGATTTACATCCCCACCAACAGTGCACAAGGGTTCCCTTTCTCCACATCCTTGCCAACACTTGCTATCTCATCTTTTTTATAATGCAGCTACCATTTACTGAGTACCAACTAGGTGCTGGCATTTCATTTAATCTGCTTTTCATTTGCGTTTCATTTCATTTGCTCGCATTTCATATTTGCAGCTCAACACACATCCAGCAATCCAACCAGCTACCTTCTCTAATTCTCCACACCTGGGCTGCTAAAAGTTACTTGAGAAAAGTTTCAAAAACCTGTGGACTGGTGTTCAACCTCAGCTGAGCTCTTTTACGTTTTCTGGCAACTGCTCGCTATATCCCTCAGCCAGTGGTTCTCAAGGTGTGACTTCCTTGACCAGCAACATTAGCATTACCTAGAAACTTGCTAGAAATGTGAATTCTTGGGCCCCAGACCTGCTGAATCTGAAACTCTGGGGCTGGAGCCCTGCATTTGGTGTTTTAACAAGTCCTCCAGTAGGTTGTGATGCACGCTGAAGTTTGAGAACCTCTGTGGACCTAGCCTAATCAACTCCTTTCCCCCTTTCCCTCAAAATCTATTTCAAACTTTTCTCAGTCTCCTCAAACCCCTTACCCTCAAAACTCCTTCTTTATTTTCATTAAAAAAAAAACCCCAGGGACCTTCGAGCAGAGGTTCCCACATTTTCTATCCCCATAGCTACAAAATTTCTGTATCAGAAAATATTTTTTTCTCTTTTGCACTTTTCTCAGTGGAAGAGAGCACCTTCAGGTAACCATGGCCCACGCCCCCGCCAAATTATCTTTTTATATACTCTGAGTTCCAACTCCTCTTCTCTCTTCATCCCTTCCAATTTTTTATCAGTAGCTTAGGCCTCTCTCCAGAACTCCAGGCAAATATGTTGACTCAATCAAAAAACATTTGAGGGCTTCCCTGGTGGCGCAGTGGTTGAGAATCTGCCTGCCAATGCAGGGGACACGGGTTCGAGCCCTGGTCTGGGAAGATCCCACATGCCATGGAGCAACTAGGCCCGTGAGCCACAATTGCTGAGCCTGCGCGTCTGGAGCCTGTGCTCCACAACAAGAAAGGCCACGATAGTGAGAGGCCCACGCACCGCGATGAAGAGTGGCCCCCACCTGCCACAACTAGAGAAAGCCCTCGCACAGAAACGAAGACCCAACACAGCCATAAATAAATAAATAAAATTTTTAAAAAAAAAAAAAAAAAAAAAAAAACATTTGAGTACCTATTTCCTACCTCAGTATGACATCACTAACTTTAGCCCTAACACTTGAGAGTCATTCTCGATATTTCCCTCTCCTTATACCCAAAATCCCTCTGGAGAAGAGATTTTGCAAAATAGAGTTGGGAAAGACATGAAAAAAAATTCACAAAAGGGAATCAGGATAAAGATTGAGAAGGTTTGGTCAACAAAGGTAACATTCAATTAAGACTGAATTAGTGTTGGGGGAAGAGAAATGGGACATGGTAGAAAGGAAGAGACCCTGTTTCAGGGGCCCTTATGAATATGGCATGTGAGAAGTCCTTGGGAGGTAGTTGGCCAAGACAACAATGAAAAAGATTAGGTAAGGTACACAAGGAATATGAGATATGATAGGAAGAAGGAGGAAAGGAATCACAATCTTGGCCATTACTCTCAGGGAGAGCAGAAATGCTAAGCTCATAAATGTATATGAGGATTGGGAGCAAAAATGGCACCAAAATGGCCAGAAGGGTTGCTAAAGCACACCATGGAAGAGAAGGCAAAGAAACAGGAGAAAGGAAAGAATAACAATTTCAGTTTATCCTTTTTATGAAAAATTGATGTGATGGAAATTTAATATTTGTAAAAATGATGTTTGAGAAAATATTTATTAATGTTTATTATATGTAAAATGCTTTAAGAAATTGTAAGGATAAACAGGAATAATTTATGCAATAGTACTTCTAAAATGATAAAGTATTTTCATTACAAAAAATAATTCTTATCATGAGATGGAATCACCTTAACATAGGATTTGAGGGTCTATTATACATTAGTTCAAAGAGGGGGTTTGCATATAAAATGAGATCTGAGGAAGAATTCCTAGATTGTGGTTGCATAAACCCTACCTTGTGTATTAACTGCATTCATCTTGTGTGACAAGTACCAAGAAGGTGTAGGTAACAAAAAATTGCAGTTCACACCCTGAAGAAAAACTTCTCGCAATGGGCTGCTATGGTGATTGTACCCAGTACTACTCTCTCTCTGTGCACTATTTTGGACACACTTGTGGAAAGCACTTAAAGTGGTTTCCGAAAGTGCTTATGTTTTGTGATTAATCAAGATAGATACTAAAAAAAAGAGAGAGAGAGATAAATACTAATGAGTTCTTTGTTTCATTCTAGCCAAGACTTTGTAGGGTTTGTACCAATGTGTTAGACTCTACTGTACATTTGTACAATTGCTTAAATAAGGGCTTCCCTCTCTTTCCATCTTAGAACCTAAGAAGGCAAGGGAAAGCTGATAAAGTTGTTTATTTAGCCTGTTGGACCCTGAAGAAAGGTATTGAAACTAGGTTACATTATATCAGTATTTCTGGTCAATTCAGTTAAACGTATAATTAAATAGTCCTATTACTTTCATAAAATGATATTAACTGGTTGGCTGACTAAAACTTTGACAGAGTTTTATCTTTGCATAGTTGCTCTATCTCCCCACAAGATAATTTTGCCAGGTTTTAACAAATTTTCTGGCCACGCCATACATTTTTGTAAATTGTACTCAAACAACCAGTTATGATGTCAAGTGAATGTCTGAATTACTTTTGCTTTTGAACCAGTTTTTCCAGCTGTCATTTTAGACATGTCCTAATATGTTAAACTATCTATATGTTGGTAAAACAACCAGTCAATTCAGTGAAAATCAAACTAGTAAAAGTGGCATGGAATAAGTTCATCTGATATATTTACTGAAATCTCACTCTTTGGTCAGTTGTTCTGTTATCTGTCTTCAATTGACAAAGACTTATTATGTGTAGCTCCTTAATCTTCATATAGGTCTAAGCAAAATCTGATTAATTAAAATGATTTCACAAAGACAGTTATGAGATGGGACTAGGCAAGTATGGGGATGCATGAAGCCTGTAGAAAAAAGTAGGACATACTCAATTAGTTTTGCATGATTTAGGTAGCTAATAGAGCAGATGAACCACTGATGTCTCTTTCAGCTTTAGAATTTTCTTATGTAGATGTGGCATCAAATCCCTATAAGTTGTAGATAAATAAAAGGTAGTATATCCATATAAATATTATTCAACCATAAAGAAGAACACAGTACTGATGCAGGCTACAATATGGATGAACCTTTAAAACCTTATGATAAGTGAAAGAAGCCAGTCACAAATGGACCCATAATATATGATTGCATTTATATGAAATGTCCATAATCGGCAAATCTATAGAGACGGAAGGTGGATTAGTGGTATTTTAGGACTGGAGGGAGGATGGGTGATATGGGGGTGATAGTTGAATTGTACAGGATATCCTTTTGAGGTGATGAAAATATTCTAAAATTGACCGGTCATAGTTGCACAAGTCTGTGAAAATACTAAAAACCATTGAATGGTACAGCTTAAATGGGTGAATTGTATGATATATGAATAATTTATCAATAAAACTGTTATCTTAAAAATCCCTATAGGGTGTATAGTTGTAACAATGCTTTATCCAACTGTACTCTAGGACACCAGAGGCTATATGGTCAAGTGGAGAAAGGAAACAGAAGAGCTTTGGAGTCATTGGGAGCTGGTTTCTCATAGCTGCTCAGTTAGTTACTGATAAGCTGTACCATCCTGAAAAAGTCAATTTCCTCATATATGAAATGGGAATATTACCTAACCTCTTGCAGGATTGCTCTAAGAATAAAATGAGATACTTTCAATAAAGAGCCTAGGGGAGAGACCTTCAAGATGGCAGAGGAGTAAGATGGGGAGATCACCTTTCTCCCCACAAATACATCAGAAATACATCTAAATGTGGATCAACTCCTACAGAACACCTACTGAACGCTGGCAGAAGACCTCAGAACTCCCCAAAAGGCAAGAAACTCCCCATGTACCTGACCGTGTGGCTGACAGGGTCTTGGTGCTCCGGCCGGCTGTCAGGCCTGTGCCTCTGAGGTGGGAGAGCTCAGATCAGGACATTGGTCCACCAGAGACGTCCTGGCTCCACATAATATCAAATGGTGAAAGCTCTCCAAGAGATCTCCATCTCAACGCTAAGACCCAGCTCCACTCAACAACCAGCAAGCTACACTGCTGGACACCCTATGCCAAGCAACTAGCAAGACAGGAACACAACCGCACCCATTAGCAGAGAGGCTGCCTAAAATCATAATAAAGTCACAGACACCCCAAAACACACCACCGGACATGGTCCTGCCCACCAGAAAGACAAGATCCAGCCTCATTCATGAGAACACAGGCACCAGTCCCCTCCACCAGGAAGCCTACACAACCCACTGAACCAACCTTACCCGCTGGGGGCAGACACCAAAAACAATGGGAACTACGAACCTGCAGCCTGTGAAAAGGAGACCCCAAACACAGTAAGTTAAGCAAAATGAGAAGACAGAGAAACACACAACAGATGAAGGAGCAAGGTAAAAACCCACCAATCAAACAACTGAAGAGGAAACAGGCAGTTTACCTGAAAAAGAATTCAGAGTAATGATAGTAAAGATGTTCCAAAACCTTGCAAATACAATGGAGAAAATACAAGAAAAGTTTAACAATGACCTAGAAGAACTAAAGAGCAAACAAACAACGATGAACGAAACAATAAATGAAATTTAAAATTCTCTAGAAGGAATCAATAGCAAGTTAACTGAGGCAGAAGAACAGATAAGTGACCTGGAAGATAAAATAGTGGAAATAAATATTGCAGAACAGAATAAAGAAAAAAAATGAAAAGAATTGAGGACAGTCTCAGAGAAGTCTGGAACAACATTAAATGCACCAACATTCGAATTATAGGGGTCCCAGAAGAAGAAGAGAAAAAGAAAGGGACTGAGAAAGCATTTGAAGAGATTAGAGATGAAAACTACCCTAACATGGGAAAGGAAACAGTCAATCAAGTCCAAGAAGCACAGAGAGACCCATACAGGATAAATCCAAGGAGAAACACACCAAGACACATATTAATCAAACTACCAAAACTTAAATACAAAGAAAAAATATTAAAAGCAGTGAGGGGAAAAAACAACAAATAACATACAAGGGAATCTTCAGAAGGTTAACAGCTGATCTTTCAGTAGAAACTCTGCAAACCAGAAGGGAGTGGCAGGACATATTTAAAGTGATGAAAGGGAAAAACCTACAACCAAGATTAGTCTACCCAGCAAGGATCTCATTCAGATTTGATGGAGAAATTAAAAGTTTTACAGACAAGCAAAAGCTACGAGAATTCAGCACCACCAAACCAGCTTTACAACAAATGCTGAAGGAACTTCTCTAGACAAGAAACACAAGAGAAGGAAAAGACCTGCAATAACAAACCCAAAACAATTAAGAAAATGGTAATAGGAACATACATATTGATAATTACCTTAAATGTAAATGGATTAAATGCTCCAACCAAAAGACATAGACTGGCTGAATGGATACAAAAACAAGACCTGTATATATGCTGTCTACAGGAGACCCACTTCACACCTAGGGACACATACAGACTGAAAGTGAGGGGATGGAAAAAGATATTCCATGCAAATGGAAATCAAACGAAAGCTGGAGTAGCAATTCTCATATCAGACAAAATAGACTTTAAAATAAAGACTATTATGAGACAAAAAAGGACACTACATAAAATCACGGGATCAATCCAAAAAGAAGATATAGCGATTGTAAATGTTCATACACCCAAAATAGGAGCACCTTCATACATAAGGCAAATGCTAACAGTCATAAAAGGGGAAATCAACAGTTACACAGTCATAGTAGGGGACTTTAACACCCCACTTTCACCAATGGACAGATCATTCAAAATGAAAATAAATAAGGAAACACAAGCTTTAAATGACACATTAAACTAGATGGGCTTAATTGATATTTATAGGATATTCCATCCAAAAACAACAGAATACACTTTCTTCTCAAGTGCTCATGGAACATTCTCCAGGATAGATCATATCTTGGGACACAAATCAAGCCTTGATAAATTTAAGAAAATTGAAATCATATCAAGTACCTTTTCTGAACACAACGCTTTGAGACTACATATCAATTACAGGAAAAAATCTGTAAAAAATACACACACGGAGGCTAAACAATACACGACCAAGTAACCAAGAGATCACTGAAGAAATCAAAGAGGAAATCAAAAAATACGTAGAAACAACTGACAATGAAAACACGACAACCCAAAACTTATGGGATGCAGCAAAAGCAGTTCTAAGACGGAACTTTATAGCAATACAATCCTACCTTAAGAAACAAGAAACATCTCAAATAAACAGCCTAACCTTACACCTGAAGCAATTAGAGAAAGAATAACAAACAAACCCCAAAGTTAGCAGAAGGAAAGAAATCATAAAGATCAGATCAGAAATAGATGAAAAAGAAACGAAGGAAACGATAGAAAAGATCAATAAAACTAAAAGCTAGTTCTTTGAGAAGATAAACAAAATTGATAAACAATTAGCCAGCCTCATCAAGAAAAAAAGGGAGAAGACTCCAATCAATAGAATTAGAAATGAAAAAGGAAAAGTAACAACTGACACTGCAGAAATACAAAGGATCATGAGAGGTTACTACAAGCAACTATATGCCAATAAAATGGACAACCTGGAAGAAATGGACAAATTCTTAGAAAGGCACAACCTTCTGAGACTGAACCAGGAAGAAATAGAAAATATGAACAGACCAATCACAAGCACTGAAATTGAAACTGTGATTAAAAATCTTCCAACAAACAAAATTCCAGGACCAGATGGCTTCACAGGCGAATTCTATCAAACATTTAGAGAAGAGCTAACACCTATCTTTCTCAAACTCTTCCAAAATATAGCAGAGGGAGGAACACTCCCAAACTCATTCTATGAGGCCACCATCACCCTGATACCAAAACCAGACAAAGATGTCACAAAAAAAGAGAACTACAGGCCAATATCACTGATGAACATAGATGCAAAAATCCTCAACAAAATACTAGCAAACAGAATCCAACGAGCACATTAAAAGGATCATACACCATGATCAAGTGGCGTTTATCCCAGGAATGCAAGGATTCTTCAATGTACACAAATAAATTAACGTGATACACCATAATAACAAATTGAAGGAGAAAAATCGTATGATCATCTCAGTAGATGCAGAGAAAGCTTTCAACAAAATTCAACACCCGTTTATGATAAAAACCCTCCAGAAAGTAGGCATAGAGGGAACTTACCTCAACATAATAAAGGCCATGTATGGCAAACCTATAGCCAACATCATCCTCAATGGTGAAAAACTGAAACCATTTCCTCTAACATCACAACATGACAAGGTTGTCCACTCTCACCACTATTATTCAACATAGTTTTGGAAGGTTTAGCCACAGCAATCAGAGAAGAAAAAGAAATAAAAGGAACAAAAATTGGAAAAGAAGAAGTAAAACTGTCACTGTTTGCAGATGACATGACACTATACATAGAGAATCCTAAAGAGGCCACCAGAAAGCTACTAGAACTAATCAATGAATTTGGTAAAGTAGCAGGATACAAAATTAATGCACAGAAATCTCTTGCATTCCTATACAATAATGATGAAAAATCTGAAAGAGAAATTAAGGAAACATTTCCATTTACCATTGCAACAAAAAGGATAAAATACTTAGGAATAAACCTACCTAAGGAGACAAAAGACCTGTATGCAGAAAACTATAAGACACTGATGAAAGAAATTAAAGATGATACAAACAGATGGAGAGATATACCATGTTCTTGGATCGGAAGAATCAACATTGTGAAAATGACTGTACTACCCAAAGCAATCTACAGATTCAGTGCAATCCCTATCAAACTACCACTGACATTTTTCACAGAACTAGAACAAAGAATTTCACAATTTGTATGGAAACACAAAAGACCCCGAATAGCTAAAACAATCTTGAGAAAGAAAAATGGAGCTGAAGGAGTAAGGCTCCCCGACTTCATACCATACTACAAAGCTACAGTAATCAAGACAATATGGTACTGGCACAAAAACAGAAATATAGATCAGTGGAACAGGATAGAAAGCCCAGAGATAAACCCATGCACCTATGCTCAACTAATCTATGACAGAGGAGGCAAGGATATACAATGGAGAAAAGACAGCCTCTTCAATAAGTGGTGCTGGGAAAACTGGACAGCTACATGTAAAAGAATGAAATTAGAACACTCCCTAACACCATACACAAAAGTAAACTCAAAATGGATTAAAGACGTAAATGTAAGGCCAGACACTATCAAACTCTTAGAGGAAAACATAGGCAGAACACTCTATGACATAAATCACAGCAAGATCCTTTTTTACCCACTTCCTAGAGAAAAGGAAATAAAAACAAAAATAAACAAATGGGACCTAATGAAACTTTATAGCTTTTGCACAGCAACGGAAAGCATAAGCAAGACGAAAAGGCAACCCTCAGAATGGGAGAAAATATTTGCAAATGAAGCAACTGACAAGGATTAATCTCCAAAATTTACAAGCAACTCATGCAGCTCAATATCAAAAAAACAAAGAACCCAATCCCAAAATGGGCAGAAGACCTAAATAGACATTTCTGCAAAGAAGACGTACAGATGGCCAAGAGGCACATGAAAAGCTGCTCAACATCACTAATTATTAGAGAAATGCAAATCAAAACTACAATGAGTTATCACCTCACAGTGGTTAGAATGGGCATCATCAGAAAATCTACCAACAACAAATGCTGGAGAGGGTGTGGAGAAAAGGGAACCCTCTTGCACTGTTGGTGGGACTGTAAATTGATACAGCCACTATGGAGAACAGTATGGAGGTTCCTTTAGAAACTGAAAATAGAACTGCCATATGACCCAGCAATCCCACTACTGGGTGTATACCCTGAGAAAACCATAATTCATAAAGAGTCATGTACCAAAATGTTCATTGCAGCTCTATTTACAATAGCCAGGACATGGAAGCAACCTAAGTGTCCATCAACAGATGAATGGGTAAAGAAGATGTGGCACATATATACAATGGAATATTGCTCAGCCATAAAAAGAAACGAAATTGAGTTATTTGTAGTGAGGTGGATGGACCTAGAGTCTGTCATACAGAGTGAAGGAAGTCAGAAAGAGAAAAACAAATACCGTATGATAACATATATATATGGAAACTAAAAAAAAAGAAAAAAAAACATTCTGAAGCACTTAGGGACAGGACAGGAATAAAGATGCAGATGTAGAGAATGGACTTGAGGACACGGGGAGGGGGAAGGGTCAGCTGGGACGAAGTGAGAGAGTGGCATGGACATATATACACTCCCAAATGTCAAGTAGATAGCTAGTGGGAAGCAGCCGCATAGCACAGGGAGATCAGCTGGGTGCTTTGTGACCACCTAGAGGGGTGGGATAGGGAGGGTGGGAGGGAGACGCAAGAGGGAGGAGATATGGGGATATATGTATACGTATAGCTGATTCACTTTGTTATAAAGCAGAAACTAACACACCATTGTAAAGCAATTGTACTCCAATAAAGATGTTAAAAAATAATAGAGCCTAGCACAGTGCTTGGCACATTTGTAGCCACCCAAGAAATGTTAGCTCCCTTTCCGCTCTCACTGTCGTGTAGAATTTCCCATCTGCTCAGATTTCATCCTTGTGAACATGTGCCAAAATGCCATTTCATCCCACCCTTCCTTGTGAGGTTATCACATTACCATCCAGCAAAGCAACTGAAGTTTTAGGTTTGAATAACAAGTGAAGAAAACCCGACTGTGTAAGTCATTAAAATTTGTTTATAAGTGGGAAAGACACAAAAAGAGATAAAAATTAGGGCTGGAGGACAGTAACAGAAGCATTTTGCAGTTGGCGACACCCCCACAAATGACTAATCTCCAAGAAGAAATTTGATTCCTTCAACTGCAAGGAAAAGATGTTTAACACAGGCAGCTGTGGTGATAAATCTTCCTATCAGTTGTGGTTATAAGTCTGGAAAATCTTGAGTTAACTGTGCTGATGAATCATGCACATTTATTTCTACTTGTTTAAATATATTTTTCCTTTATGTACACAGAGATGGCTTATATTAAAGCTACCATTAAACACTGGTATCACAAAACCACCAAAGAGAATTCATTTTCTAGCATCCATGATAATGATGTAGATGCCAATTCATGGCATGCAGTTTTCCTTTCTCTGTACAAATATTAAAATAATATTTCTGCTTGCAGTGTTCAAGATATTGTTTTCTTGATCCCAGCCACAGAAAAATAAATTAAGGAGAAGACTTTTTGATTGTATGTACAAATTGTTAAAGCAGTCCTATTTGCCAAAAATATATAGTCCACTGAGAGACCCTAAATATTTAAGTAGGATAAAAAATAATCCACAATTCGAATGCAAGTATAGAAAGTCTTGTGGTGATTTAAATATTCATAGCCTCAGGCTCAAAATAATGTTTTCACTTTAGGAACAGAAAGGAACATGTTGCTGCTTTGCAATTGAGTTGTCTAATGCAAACAGAGGCTGAGGGTGGGGGAGAAGAGAATACTAAGGTGGTGGAAGGCTAGACGTTGCTATATTTACCTAACTAAAACTAATGTTTACTTTCATCCTAAAGATTTGTTGAGAATTTCTAAGAATGGGAACTTCAGCAATGATTCTGGGGAAAGGATGTCTGATCTTCTAAGAGAAACTTTTTTCTCCCTGGTCGATTTTTGGTACATTCATTCTCTTCTCACATAGTAAGTGTTTAAGTAGTGCTTTGAGGAGTTTTTCTCTTTTTTTGCACTTTTTTCCAGTTTAATTGAGATATAATTGACACATAACATTGCATAAGTTTAAGGTATGCAGTGTGAAGATTTGATACACTTATATATTGCAAAATTATTACTAGGGTTAGTTAACGCCTCCATTACTTCACATAATTACCATTTCTTTTTTATGCTAAGAACATTTAAGATCTACTCTCTTAACAACTTTCAAGTATATAATACAATATTGTTAACTATAGTCACCATGCTATACATTAGATCCCCCAAACTTATTCATCTTATAACTGGAAGTTTGTATCCTTTGACCAACATCTCCCCATTTCCCCCACCCCCAGCCCCTCACAACCACCATTCTACTTTCTATGAGTTTGGCTCTTTTAGATTCCACATATAAGTAAGATCATACATACAGTATTTGTCTTTTTCTGTCTGACTTATTTCACTTAGCACAGTGCCCTCAAGATACATTTATGTTGTTGCAAATGGCAGGACTTCCTTCTTTCTCATGGCTGAATAATATTCCTAATCATCACTTCTTTATCCATTTATCTGAGGGTGAACACTTACATTGTTTCTTATCTTGGCTATTATAAATAATATTGCAATGAACATGGGAGTGCAGATATCTCTTTTTTTAAGCATTTTAAAAAATTAATTAATTAATTAATTTTTTGGTTGCGTTGGGTTGTCATTGCTGTACGTGGGCTTCCTCTAGTTGCGGCGAGTGGGGGCTACTCTTCACTGCAGTACATGACCTTCTCATTGCGGTGCCTTCTCTTTGTTGCCGAGCACGGGCTCTAGGCATATGGGCTTCAGTAGTTGTGGCACACGGGCTCAGTAGTTGTGGCTTGTGGGCTCAGTAGTTGTGGTTCACGGGCTCTAGAGCACAGGCTCAGCAGTTGCGGCACATGGGCTTAGTTGCTCTGCGGCATGTGGGATCTTCCCGGACCAGGGCTTGAACCCATGTCCCCTGCATTGGCAGGAAGATTCTTAACCATTGTGCCACCAGGGAAGTCCCCAGATATCTCTTTTTGATCTTGATTTCGTTTCCTTTGGATGTATACCAGAAGTGGGATTGCTATATCATATGATACTTCTTTTTTTTAATTTTTGAGGAAGGTCCATACTGTTTTCCCTAGTGACTCTACCAATTTACATTCCCACTAACAGTGCACAATGGTTCCCTTTGCTCTACATCCTTGCTAGCATTTGTTTTCTCCTGTCCTTTTGATAATAGCCACTGTAATAGATGTGAGGTGATAGCTCATTGAGGTTTTGATTTGCATTTCCCTGATGATTAGTGATGTTGAGCACATTTTCATATACCTGTTGACCATTTATGTGACTTCTTTGGAAAAATATCAATTCAGGTTCTCTGCCCATTTCTTAATCTGTTTAGTTTGCTACTGAGTTACACAAGTTCCTTATATATTTTGGATATTAATCTCTTATCCCAATAAATGGTTTGCAATTATTTTCTCCCATTCCATAGGTCTCCTCTTCATTTTTGTTGACTGTTTCTTTCGCTGTGCAGACACTTTTTAGTTTGATGAGGTCCCACTTACCTATTTTTGCTTTTCTTCCTTGTGTTTTAGGCATCATATCCAAAAAGACGTTGCCAAGACCAACATCGAGGGCCTTTTCCCCTTATGTTTTCTTGTACGAGTTTTATGAGTTCAGGTCTTATGCTTAAGTCTTTAATCCATTTTGAGTTACTTTTTATGAATGGTGTAAGATAGGGGTCTATTTCATTCTTCTGAATGTTTTTGTCCAGTTTTCTCAACACCATTTATTGAAGAGACTATGCTTTCCCCCATTGAGTATTCTTGGCTCCCTTACCAAATATTAGTTGACTGTATATGTGAGGGTTTATTTCTGGGCTCTTGATTATGTTCCATTGGTCTATGTGTCTGCTTTTATGCCAGGACCATACTGTTTTGATTACTATAGCTTTGTATTATAGTATGAAATAAAGAAATGTGATGCCTCCAGCTTTGTTCTTTCTCAGGATTGAGGTGGCTATTCAGTGGTTTTGTAGTTCTACGCAAAGTTCAGTATTCTCTATTTCTGTGAAAAATGTCATTGGAAGTTTGATCAGATTGTACAGAATCTATAATAGGTTTTTCAGAGTATTGACATTTTAATAATATTAGTTCTCCCAATCTGTGAACACTGAATATATTTCCATTTATTTGTGTCTTCTTCAATTTCTTTCATCAATGTCTCACAGTTTTCAGTGTACAAATCTTTCACCTCCTTGGTTAAATGTACTTCTAAGTATTTTATTGTTTTTGATACTCTTGTGAATAGAATTGTTTTCTTTATTTGTTTTTCATATATTTTGCTGTTAGTATTTAGAAATATAACTGATTTTTATATGTTTATTTTGTATTCTGCAACTTTTCCTCATCTGTTTTTTAGTACTAACAGACTTTTGGTGTAATCTTTAGGATTTTCTATATAAAAGATCATATAATCTGCAAACAGAGACAATTTTACTTTTTTCCTTACAATTTGGATGTCTTTTATTTCTTTTTCTTGCCTAATTGCTCTGGCTAGGACTTCCAGTACTATGTTCAGTAGGAATGGTGACACTGGGCACTCTTTTTTTTTTTTTTTTTTTTTTTTACTGGGCACTCTTGATCTTAGAGGAAAATTTTTCAGTCTTTCACCATTGGATATGATGTAATCTGTGGTCTTGTCATATATGGCCTTTATTATGTTGAGGTACATTCCTTCTATACCCAATTTATTGAGAGTTTGTATCATGAATGTATGTTAAATTTTGTCAAATGCTTTTTCTCCATCAATTGCCATGTTAATTCTTCCCAATTTAAACTGTAGATTCTACACAATCCAATCCAAAATCCAACCAAGTAATTTTGCAGATAGCAACAAACTGCTTCTAAAGTTTGTACGGAGTAGGAAAAGACCCAGAACAGCCAACACAATACTGAAGAAGAACAAAGTTGTAGGTCTGACCTCACCCTACTTCAAGACTTAATATAAAGCTACAGTGATTGATCCAGGGTGATATTAGCTAAAGAATAGACAAATAGGTCAATGGAATGTAAAGAAGAGCCAAGAAGTAGACACACATTAATAGGGTCAACTGATCTTTGACAAAAGAGCAAAGACAATTCAATGGAGAAAGATAGTCTTTTCAACAAATGGTGCTCAAACAACTGGATATCCCCATGTATAAAATACAATCTAGATATACACTTTACACCTTCCACAAAAATTAACTAAAAATGAACCAGAGACCTCAATTTTAAAATACAAAGTGTGTAATTCCTAGAAGATAACATAGGAGAAAATCTATGTCACCTTTGGTTTGATGATGACCTTTTACGTACAACAGCAAAAGCATGATCCATTAAAGACAAATGTGATGAATTTCACTTCCATAAAAGTAAAACTTGTGATCTTGAAAGACACTCTTTAGAGAATGAAGTGATAATTCACATACTGGAAGAAAATCTTTGCAAAACACATATATGGGACTTCCCTGGTGGCACAGTGGTTAAGAATCTGCCTGCCAATGCAGAGGACACAGGTTCGATCCCTGGTCCGGGAAGATCCCACATGCTGTAGAGCAACTAAGCCCGTGTGCCACAAGTACTGAGCCTGCGCTCTAGAGCCCATGAGCCACAACTACTGAGCCCGTGTGCCACAACTACTGAAGCCCGTGTGCCTAGAGCCTGTGCTCTGCAACAAGAGAAGCCACCACAATGAGAAGTCCATGCACCGCAACGAAGAGTAGCCCCCACTCGCCACAACTAGAGAAAAGCCCGCACACAGCAACGAAGACCCAACGCACCCAAAAAAACAAAAACAAAAACAAAAAAAACCCACATATCTGATGAAAGACTTGTATCCAAAATATATGTAGAAGGAACTTTAAAAAATCAATGATAGGGAAATAACCCAATTAAAAAGTGGGCAGGAGATCTGAAAAGACACCTCACCAAAGAAGATATACAGATGACAAATAAACATATGCAAGGTGCTTAACATTATATATCTTTAGGGAATTATAAATTAAAACAACGATATACCACTACATGTCTATTAGAATGGCTAAAATCCAAAACATTGACAACACCAGATAGTGGGAGGATAGGGAGCAACAGGAACTCTCATTCATTGCTGGTGGGCAGTGAAACTATTCTATATGATATTCTAATGGTTGATACATGACATTATACATTTGTCAAAACCTATAGAATTGTATAGTACAAAGACTAAAACCTAATGTAAACTGTGATCTTTAGTTAATAATTATATATCAATACTTGTTCATCATTTTTAACAAATGTACCAAAATAATGGAAGATGTTAATAATAGGGGAAAATGTGAGCCAGGGAAAAGGGGAGTATGGGAACTCTGTATTTTCTGCTCAATTTTTTGGTAAACCTAAGCCTGCTTTTTTTAAAAAAATAGTCTATTAAAACAACAACAACAACAAACACATGCAGACCAGATTTGGCCTGCAGGCCATATTTTGTCAACGCCAGTTTTAGATGATTCAGAATCACTTTTGTAGAAATAGCCTCATCCATGTATACTTTAGTCCAGGAATACAGTTTCCACACACCACCCTTCCTTCTCCTCTGTTAATTTCTTCCATCACTGAGCTTTAACATTGTGGGTTGGGATTTCTTTAACTCCCTTTTATCCTGGCTTACTTTCAAGATTATTTCTTCTGACTTTTCCCCTTTATGATCTAGAACAGGAGTTGGCTAAGTTTTTCTGTCATCAGGAATATTTTACATTTTGGAGGCCATAGGTCTCTGTTGCAACTATTCACCTCTACCATTGTAGCACAAAAGTAGCTACAGGGATTATGAAAAAGAATGGGCATGGTTGTACTGTAATAAAACTTTACCTACAAAAACAGGCAGTGGGCCGGTTTTGGCTCTCATGCTGCAGTTTTGCCAACTGCTGATCTAGAAAGGATGGTGATTATTCTTGAAATCCTATCCAATAGCCTAGCTACTACCTTGCATTTGCTTTTTGCATTATACTAATTGGAGATCACCTGTGCCCTACAGGTCGCTGCAAATAGTAGTCCCTCAGGCATCTGCAGGTCTTGTGTCCTGTGGCTAACAGCACTAATTTGTGGTTGTCTGTGCCCTCTGAATCCCTCATAGAACTAAGGCCTGGAAACATGCTGTTGATCTCACAGTCCCCAGTCTCAGAATCCTCTGAGAAGGCTGCTTTTAAGCCTACCAGTTTTCATATCCCCTGTCCCTGGAGTGAAATTTCTGCCAATCTAATTATGAGGTGATAGCAATTAGCAGGAATTAGCAGCCATCATGTAAAAGTTCAGGTTTCTTTCACTGAAACTAACTCATACCTGGAGCATTGGCAGCCCTTTACCAAAACATTCTAATCTTTTGCACCAGAGGTTATGAACATCCCTGGATGACTGAAGCCACTGTTGGCAACGGGCAGTTGGGTAGAGCAAATGACTGAGAAGAGAAACTAGAGCAGGGCAAGGGGATCCCTGTAAGACGATGAGTCCAAATGACTGTTCCATCTAAAAGAGAGTGGAAGTCTAGTCAGCATATCCATTGCTTATGTAAAACCACATTTCCTACTTGACTCTAGAATGAGTGCCAGGTTTTCAAATGCATAGAATTCTTATTTTACTGAAATTTTAGAGTAATTGAAAAATGGAATTCTATGTCTTTGCCAAATCTTAAGTCAAGGAACAACTTAGTCTAGATGTCCTGTGGCCACATTTCTTGTCCTGGTTGTGCCAGAACACCCGGGACTTTCATTTCTCCTGTGTAAAACAAGTGACTCTCACTGGACAATTACTCTTTTTAATCAACATTTTTTTCCAATCAAAAGAGAAAACATGGAAGCCACAGAAAACTGTAGGTAATTGAACTAAAACCACAGAGAATTGTACTGTTCAGGCATGGTTATTAACAACATTTGGGCTCTTTCCCTATTCCTATGCCTATTTTCACAGTCATTATGTCAAACTATAGAAAATGCTGGGACCTGTTTCCCACTCAAGCATTTTCCCGTGGCAGTAGACAATTGTTAAGGGCTCTTCTTGCTCTTTGATTTCAGGTATGTTTGGTTTCTTATGGTCCATGTAAAATAGACCATCAAAAATCATGGTAAATAACATTTGACTTTTTAACCAATAAAGAAGTCAATATAAAGTTTTTCATAGAAAATAAATGTAAGACTTGTAAAAATAAATTCTTTATAAACTTAGAAAGAATTATTACAATCCTTTATTTACCCTTGTTGGCCCTTGATTGGATTGTACCCTAAAGAACGGTCCAGTGTGGTAAATTAAAGAACCAATTATACCATTCCTTTCTCCCCCAGGAGAAGCATATGATCCCTAAGGCCAGAAGTCAGATTTTATGAAAATTACTGGAGATGAACAAATATAATGTTTTTTAAAAAACAGAAAACTCCTCTGAATTAAGAAGTTTAGAGTATAACTTTTAGCACCGGTAAAAAAATGAAGCAATATTGATGCCATATGGAAAAGAATGAAGATGGCTGACTTTGAGAATGAATTATGGCAAGCTTTACGTGAGAATAAAACAGTATCGAGAGACCAATAAAGCAACACTGGAAATTTGGACGTTGGCCCAATATTGGATGAGCACCTCCTCATATAAGACATTGGCCCTTGGCACATAGCACCCCAGGAAAACCAAAACACTGTTGTTGCCTGCAGGGACTCACAGCTGACTTGCACAGGGGAGGGGTGACCCTTGGACACAAGTAACTATAAGGTGAGGGGCAAAGTGGTAAGTATCCTTGCAGAGAGGCATCTGAGGTGTTATAGGAATTTCTTTCTTCTGTTGACCTGGAGCAGTGTTCCAGTGGATCATTCCACACCAGGAAGGAATCCTTGGGCCGAGCAGTGTCATGTATCAACACAGAACATGCAGTAGCACTAGGTTTTTCCTTTCCATTTCGTAGAGACCTGAAGTGAATTCCAAATGTAACTCAAAAGCAGCAGCACCTTTAGTAAATGGGGAGAGGAACACTCCAAAGTCCATTTATTAACACGGCCAGGGAAGGAGTGGAATCGCACCTGCCAGGGGACACAGTATCAAAGGTTTTAAAGTTGCAAAGGGAAATCATTTCAAACCCTCCAGGATTAGGTCCCAGAGATGCAATTAGAAGGCTGTTCACATGAAAGAGTTCAGAAGTATTTACAAGAACAGGCCCAAGGGAAAAAGTTTATTTCTGGATTATTAACACTAAAGTCGCTTTCCTCCTTAATTAATTCTCTATCTTTGGAAACATAAAAGATTTCATTGCCTTCTTGACAACTTTTGGTTCTAAATGGCCTGGGAATCCAACAGGTGGGTCTAAGTGGTACCAAATGCCAGGATGAAAGGCCAGCAAATCTGCGGTAGTCACCTGGATGATTCTTAATATCTGGATGGATGATAAAACATGTATTAATTTGGTGCCAACATCACTGCCTTGGGGCAGCATACCTTGACTCCTCAGGAAGAAATCTGGTTCCTTTTCTTATGTTCACACTCACGCCTCTATATTTTTATTATCTGTTCACTCGTGTGTCTCCAACTCTGGGTCTAATTTTGGGAGGAGAGACACTGTGTCCTTCCTGCCCACCGTTGTTTCCTTTCCACCATATGTAGCACAGGGCGTGGAATGTTACTACACACCCACAGATATTAGATAAATGAAAGAACACTTGGGCAACCTGTGGTGGGCCGTCACTAATGTGATGTTCTATGGTGAAGGCAGTAGGGAAAGGGCTCTGTCAAGGGTCAGCCAATACCTGGAGATTTGTCTAAGTGGGCGGTGGCCCAAAGGCTAGAGCTGTACCAATGTGCAAGGCTTCTTCCTCATGTCAGTTGATGAAGGTCAGGAATGGTGCTGGGGAAGCCGATGTGATATTCTGATACCATTTTCGTACCCAAATGAGGACCTTGGAGCCCATCTGATACAGTGCCCACATTTTATTTTATTTTATTATTAAAAAATTATTTTTTGGCTGTGTTGGGTCTTCGTTGCTGCACGCAGGCTTTCTCTAGTTGCGGCAAGTGGGGGCTTCTCTTGTTGTGGAGCACAGGCTCTAGGCACACAGACTTCAGTAGTTGTAGCACACGGGCTTCAGTAGTTGTGGCACGTGGGCTCAGTAGTTGTGGCTCGCATGCTCTAGAGCGCAGGCTCAGTAGTTGTGGTGCACGGGCTTAGTTGCTCCGCGGCATGTGGGCTCTTCCCGGACCAGGGATCGAACCCGTGTCCCCTGCATTGGCAGGTGGATTCTTAACCACTGAACCACCAGAGAAGTCCCTGCCCACATTTTAAAGATGGAGAAGTTGCAGCCCAGAAGGGAATAGAGTCTGCCCCTAAGGCAGAGGAGACTTTCATACCTGTATCTCCAGATGTCCTGGTCAGTGCTCTTCTCTCTGTAATCAGCTGCCTCTCCTAAGAGCTCTGAAACTCAATAGTTTCAATGGCAGCTCCACAAAGGAAGTAGCTACATCGTCTTAGGAGATGGTTTCCCCCTTTTATGACGTCAATTTCCCCATTGGGAAATTGGCCTTATAACGTGACTCCTGGGGCCATTGTGAGCTGGCCTTAGAGGAAAGAGTGTGTGTGATGTTCCTGGCAGAGTGCCTCTTACGTAATTGGTTCTCAACTCTTAACTCCCTTCTCTTCACCCCTTGCACATGAGGTCTTCCAGGACAAGCAGAGGTGAAGAGTGTCCTTAGTGGTTCCAAGGGTCAGCTGTGCTGGGGGTTTGACTGCTCTGACCCATCTCATCTCTCAGGAAGCAAATTCAGAACTCAACCTGGCATGGATGTGGTCTTGCTCTAAAGAGACCCTCCCTGCTCACTCCTACATCCCCCAAGGAAACACAGTCTTCAAAACACAGACTTTCCAATTTTCCCAGTAAAATGAATGAAAGACGCTTTTGGGGAATAAAGTGATTTCTTTTTAGCTCCACTTGTTTACTTTTCCATAAGCTCCCAAGATGGCTTACATGTTAGCTGTTAATCACACCATCTGTTCAAACAGTACTTCAGTAAATGACTCGATTCATACTGTTTCTTCTAAAAGAATCTTTTAAAAGACAGTGTTTATGTCTCTGTCATCCTTCATTTGGCAATGGAGCATGAGCTATTTTAATGTTGCTATCATTGTAAACACATATTGAATTCCCCATTTCTTAACTGTGCAGAAAATAGGACAACTTCTCTGCGTTTGTTCCACTTGACTCTAGGCTTAGGGGCGAAAGAGTGCTATTAGACAAAGATTTTATATTTCTAAAAAGAAAAAAAAAGATGAAGACACAAAGTTCCAGCCAATATTTCTTCTGAAAGCTTGAATTTAGTGACCGTGAGTAGGATCCAGCCACTTGAGACTTTTCAGGCCAAGCAACTATGAACAGAGTGTCCTTAGTGGTTGGGAAGGGTCAGCTCTGATGAGGGGTCCAGCTGTTCAGATCCCTCTCATCCCTTGAGGCAAAGTCACTGGTTTATAAGGACATCTGGGAAGAAGGGCCTGTTCCCCCACCCCAACCCCAGCAAGTCCAGGCCCAAAGCTTTTGTGAACACAGGTCTTGGAAGGAAGCAAAAGGGCTGTTGTGGGTTTAGCCCTGGAATGAGGTTGAGAGGAGCAGGATAATAGTGGTGGACTTCTTTTTGCTGCAAGCTGTTCTGTGGACCTCTGAAGGCCCCATATCAAATGACTGGGCAAGTTCATACAGCAACACGGGTGTGTCCTATTGCTGGTCCATATGCATGCCACTCTTCCCTGCTTTCTAAGACATTTAGCCAGGTGGGGAGTGCGGTACTATAAAGTCATGTACAAAGTGTACTGGGTGTACAAAGGAGGGATGTGTAAATTCATGCGTGGGGACCCTGATGAAGGAGGAACTGATTCCTCAGGCCTTCTTAAGGTCTTCCACGATCTGGACCCAGCCCATGTGCATGGAGTAACTCTTGCTGATCCAGCCATACAGACTTACTCCTGTTCCCATAAACATTTATCTCCGGTTCTGTGCAAAGGATTGATGCAATGTCTGCAAAATGCATGTGATTCTCAGCTAGTGGACTTTCTATCCAACCATGGAAACCCAGCAAGAATGTCTCCTCTAATATGAGTCTTCTTCACCGCCCCCCTTTATCTGGGCCTGGAGAACCAATGCCTCCTTTATCACTGTGCAGATATTGACCCATCAAATGCGATCGCCACGCTCCCCCCATCCCCAGCAACAGATGATAAGAAATCTACCTCTGAGGGAACAGGAGAAATTGCTTCACTTTCTTACTGTGGCACCCCTCCTGCTGTCTATCACAGCAGAGTCTAAAGGGGTCATCATCTTTTCGATATCAGACAGATCATTGCACAGGACTCTTACAGTGATGACATCATACTAACTTGAGCTGATGAACAGCAAGTAGAAGGAACTCTACATACATTAGAAGACACATGCATGTGAGATAAATCTCATCAAACTCAGGAGCCTGCCTCCTTAGTGAAGTTATTAGGGGTCCAGTGGCCCGAAAAAAGTTGTCACACCTTTGCACTCTTTTTCACAACCAGGAAAAGAGCACAATACCTCATAGGCTTCTTTGGATTTTGTAGAGAACAGGCAGCACATTTAGGTGTGCTGCTCCAATCCATTTACCGGGAAATCTATAATATTGCCATTTGTGAGTGGTGCCAGAAGGAAGCAAAGGCTCTGTAGCAGAGCGAAGCTGTGATAAAAACTACCCTGCTGCTTGGTTGTTATGATTCAGCAGACCTAAGAGTCTTAGAGTTGCTGCAGTGTCTGTGGCAGGGAGAAATGCTCCGTGTAGCATTACTGCACAGATGCCTAGAGTTTTTGAGTAAGGCCCTTCTTTGTCAACAACTCTCTATTAGAAAAGCAACTCCTGGCTTGCTACTATGCCCTAGTAGAGACTGAACATTGTATTGTGGAATACCAAATAACGATTTAACCTGAATTTCCTGTCATGAAGTGCGTGTTGTTAATCCATCAAATCTTAAAATTGCATATATAAAGCAGTATTCCATTGTAAAATGAAAATCGTATATAAGGCCAGAGCTGAGTAAGTATGGAAGGCATTAGGAAGCAGATGGCCCCAGCTTCCATTGTTCATGCTTCACTGCTTTTCCCTCAGCCCCCATAGCGTTTCCTATGACCAGTTAACAGGGAAAGAAAAGAATAGAACTGGTTTACATATAGATCTGCGTCAATTGTTGGAATCAGCCAGAAGCGGATGGATGGTGCATTGCGGCCTCACTCAGGGTCAGCCCAGGAAAAGAGTAGTGAAATAGTACTACTGGTCAGGACTCCAAGTGTCCACTGGAAGGAGGCATGGCCTCAAATATATGTATCTATTCATGAACAGTAGTTAATAGCTTTACCAACTGGTTAGGGACTTGGTAAGGGCAACGTTGGCAGACTGACTGGTGCCTAGGAAGTGTGGAGAAGAGATATATAGATGGACTTCTCAAAGTGAGCACAGAGTATAAGATATTTATGTCTCATGTACATGCCCACCAGAATATATCCACTTTAGAAAAGGCTCTCGATACTCAACCAGACAAAGTGTGCTAGGTTGCAAAATGACTGCAAATTACTCCTGTTCCTAATGCATGTCTTTTAGCAAAGTGACTTTGCCACTCTCCCCATCAAGAGGCAGAGCCTGTTACCCCACTCCTTAAATTGAGGCTTGACCGGGTGGCTTGCTGTGGTTAGTGATGATTTAACAAATGTGATGCATTCAAAGTGAGATGTGAGTCCATCTTCTGGGAATGAGCCTGGAATAATTTACTGAACATGCCGTGTGGAGCACTGAGATGCTTCGGTCAACAGCCTGCCAATCACTAAGTATGTAAATGATCCAAGATCATTCAGCCCCATTGCCAATTGACCTCAGAATCATCTGAGGTAGGCGGAACCAGAAGGATCACGCAACCAGCCCACAAAATCGTGAGAAATAAATATATATTGTTTTAAGCCAGAAAAGAGAAACTATTTTATACAACTCTGTGTAAATAAATTTGAAAATTGGGATAATTTTTATTATAATCCAACTTGCTAACTTGACTCCAGTAGAGACAGAAAGTCTAGTAGGCCAGTTGCAAAAGAAAATTAAATAAATTTAGATAGGGATCTCCCTCCCTCCAATAAATGGCACCAGATTATGAAGTCTTCATTGGAGAATTCTACAAAACTTTTAAATATAATCTTAGTCCAATACAACTTAAACAACTTCAGAGCATAGAAAAAGAAGCAGTGCTGTCAGATTCATTTTTTAAAACTTTTAATTATTTCACCCCAAAATTTTGCAAGAATAAGAGAAAGAATTATCATGTACCCTTTCACCTAGACTTTCCAATTTATTGTCCAGGATCATGCATTGCATTTAATTGTCATGTCTCTTTATCCTTCTTTAATCTGAAATAGTTCCAGTCTTCCTCTATTATGACTCAATTGTTTGAAGAATATCGGTCAGTTATTTTTCAGAAAGTTCTCTCAATTTGGGTTCATGTGATGTTGCCTCATAATTAGATTCAGGTTACCCTTTCCTTTTTTTTTTTTTTGTGTCAAAAGTACCACAGAAGTTATTTTATTTCCTTCTCATTGCATTATACCAATATCAGAAGGCACATGGTATTGTTTTGTTCCAGTATTAATGATGTTGACATCTAATACTTGGTAATAGTGATGTATGTCAGAGTTTACTACTATTTTCCCCTTGGTAGATGATACATACTTCATAGGGAGATACTTTGTAAATATCTTGTTTTTTATAAAAGTTCTACCTAATAGTTTTAATATAGCATTCTCATTTTGTTAAGCATGATAGATTTTTTAAAACCTTTTAAACATAATTTCAGACCTACAGAAAAGTTCTAAGTATAGTACAAAGAATTCCCTTATACTTATCAGCAAGATTACCAATAGGTTATTTTATTACAGTTGCTTTATTCTCTCTCTCTCTGTGTATTTATGTATGTATATGTCTGTGTAATTTTTTTTCTGAACCACTAAGAATAAGTTGCAGACACAATGCTTCACTTTATGTTTCTTAGAAGCAAGGTCAGTCTCTTTAAAAACCATAGCACAATTACAAAAACCAAGAAATTAACATTAACACAGCTTATCTACAGACCTTATTCAGATTTTACCACTTATCTCAATAATGTCCTTTCTAGAGAAGAAAATTTGAATCATGAGTTGCATTCAATTGTCATGTCTCTTTACTTAATCTCCTTTAATCTGGAGCAATTCATCAGTTTTTCTTTGTCTTTCATAACCTTGACATTTTTGAGGAGTGCACAGCAGTTATTTTGCAGAATGTCCCTCAGTTTGGGTTTGTCTGATGTTTCCTCATGAGTAGATTCTGGTTATGCCTTTTTGGCAGAAATATCACAGAACTGGTGTGTGTTTCTCAGTGCATCATATCAAGAAGCAAAAAATGTCAATTTCCCATTACTGATGCTGTTAACTATGATAATTTTGATCATTTCATTAAGGTGGTGTCTCCCAGTTTTCTCCACTATGAAGTTATAATATTCCTCTTTGTAAATAATAAATATCTTCTGGGAGAGACTTTTGAGACTATGTATTAATTGGTTATACACCAAATGTTTAACACTCATTTTAGTTGATTCACTCATTGTTGAATTGTTGATTCAATCAACACTCATTGTTGATTCTTGCCTGAATCAATTATTATGATGGCTGCCAAACGGTGATTTTCTAATTCCATTATTTCTTCTACACTTATTAGTTCATATTCCATTGTAAGGAAGAGTTCTTCCTTTTTTCCACATTTATTTATTTCAGTACAATGGATTCTTTATTGTTTTAAAAATTTTATTTATTTATTTTTGGCTGCGTTGGGTCTTCGTTGCTGTGCGTGGGCTTTCTCTAGTTGCGGCGAGCGGGGGCTGCGCTTCGTTGCGGTGTGCAGGCTTCTCATTGCGGTGGCTTCTCGTTACAGAGCACGGGCTATAGGCGCACGGGCTTCAGTAGTTGTGACAAACGGGCTTTAGTTGCTCCGCGGTATGTGGGATCTTCCCGGACCATGGCTCGAATCCGTGTCCCCTGCATTGGCAGGCGGATTCTTAACCACTGTGCCACCAGGGAAATTCCAGTATAACGGATTCTTTTTTACTCAATGGGTTATAAACTATTATTGCCATTGTTTATATTGATGCTCCGATTGTCCCTGATTTGGCCATTAGTACACACTTTAAGCCAGTTTCTCTGTCCTTTTGACATGTACACACCATTCTTTGACCACTTTCTTCTTTTCTTGACAACATGGTATTCAACGGCCATAATGTACTTTCCCAGTCTCAGCCCTGGGATTAGCCAGTTCTTCAAAAAACTTGATTCCTTGTGGTAGAGAATGGTATTTCCAAAATAAGATTTGAATGGTAAGTATGCTCATTCCTAGTGTGGTGTCACATTTCTAGGCTCTCTCCATGGGCAGAGCTAGGAAATATGTGTATGTATATGTAAATATTTATATGTATATACATATAGACACACCTATATGTCTTTCTATATCTATTTGTCATTCTATCATTCTATCTACCTGTCTGTCTATAGCTACTTCAAAAGTGAATTTCATGTAGGTATCTCACATAAGTTTGTTTTTTTATAGTTATGTGTTATCAATTCTGAAACTACTTTCTCTGAATTCTAGTATTAAGCAAAAAACAAAAACCAAAAAAACAAAAAAACAAAAAACATAGTGAATAATGGAGGCCAGGTTTCTCACTGTCAGAAAAGGTAGTTACAAATATGAAAAGGGGAATACTAAATAGAATCATGTTTTGTTAGATTGGAATTGGAGGTATTAGTATGAACTCATGGTTTGATAGAAGATAAACAGTTACATAGATACATGGATAGATACATAGTTTCAAGTGCTATGTTTTCAAGTTCACTAATCTCTTGCCATGGCTAAGGTGATGTTAATCTTATCCAGTATAGTTTTCATATTAAATATTGTAGTTTAATCTATAAAATTTTGATTTGGACTCTTTTTATATCTTCCATGTCTCTTTTTACCCTTTTGAACATAGATATACAGTTATAATATGTTTTAATTTCCTTTTCTGCCAATATTAACATCTCTGTCAGATTCAGGTCAATTTCAGTTGGTTTCTCCCTCATGATGGGTTGTATTTACCTGATTCTTTGCATGCCTGTAATGTTGTGCTGCATGCCAGACACTGTGACTTTTACCTTGTTGGATACTGGTTATTTCTGTATTTCTAAAAATATTTGGTGCCTTTCTACTAGGATGCAGTTTAGTTACTTGGAAACAGTTTGATTATTTGGATTTGTTCGGTGGCACCAGAACCATGTTTAGTGCAGGAGTAGCTATTCTCCACTACTGAGGCAAGCACTTTCTTACTCTACTCAATGCTCTTGAATTTTGATATTTTTAAGGCTGGCAGATAGGAATAGGTTCCATTCTCAGCCTTGTATGACTGCTGGGTATTGTTTCCTCTAGCCCTTTTGGAGAGTTCTTTCCCCAGGTTTGGGTCGTTTCACACCCCACACCTATGTATCCCTGAAGATATCCTAAGTTTTCTCTCTGTGCTAACCCCTCCCTGGTACTCTGTCTAGCAACCTTGAGCCGCTTCGTTTTTCCCAACACTTCTTCCCACCTCCTCAGCTCAGGGAGTCCACCAAGCTCTGCTGCTGAGACCTGGAAACAAGGCAGTAAGCTGGGACAATTGTGGGGAATACATTGTCATGTTGTCCATCTTTAAGGGTCACTATCCATTGTAACCTGATGTCCAGTGTCTTGATAATAGTTGTTTCATTTCTTTGTAGTTTTTGGTTGTTCACGTATGAGAGTAGTCTCCATTATTCTATACTGACCAGAAGTGGCACTTCCTTTTTTTGTATCTTTAAACATTGTAAGCATAGTTGTTTTATGGTCTGTGTCTGATCATTACATTCATCGAAATTTTGTGTGTCTCATTTTTGTCTGTCTTTCTGCTTGTTCTTGCCCATGGTGCCTTGTTTGTTTATGTGCTTGGTTATTTTGGTCATCATACTTTAACAATTATCTGTAGCAATAACTTTAGGCTAGGATGAGGTCACATTCCTCCAGAAAGATTTCCATTTGCCTCTGCCAATTATTGGGGCTTCTCTCAGTTGAAGACAACCTTAAATTTTAAGGCTTGGGATTCCCTATATATCAGGCAAGTAGAACCTGTGATGAAATTCTGTTTGAGGGCAGGGCCACATTCTACACCCTGGGGGTGGAGCCTTTTTGTGTGTCAGCTTTTTGAAGGAAGGTATCATGTTAGACTCCCTTCTTCGTCTACATCTTGACCTTTGGTTTGTGTTCTTCTTGTCCTAAGAGGTTATGAGAACAATTTTCTGATTTGGAAAATATTCACATGGTAAAAGTGGCCTCTAGTCCTCATTTGTCCCTCTAGGTCTCCATTTTCCCTTTATTTTTTCCATGTAATGCCTTACTCACTTCAAAGCTTTTCATATAAGAAGATATTGTTTATATTTTATGCAGGTTTTTGAAAGTTGTTTTCAGAGGGAGAGTTGGTAGGAATAACCTAGCGAATCTTAACAAAAACCTGGAAGTGTGCCATGGAGTCTGGGAAGGTGGCCTCAGACATTGGCAGAGATGGAGATGCTAGTGAAAGTGCCCAACCTGCTCATGTACTGTCTGGCCCGTCTTGTCTTTGAAAGAATCTTCTTGGTGCCCGGCCTTGTTCTTCTATTTACTGAAATTACTCTTGAGATACATTCATTAGGAACACCTGGTTCTGTTTCGTGAATTTATACCTAATTTATTAGCAAAGGGGTCATGGTATGAACATATGTGGTTGATTATGCAATACAGTTGACAACGTCTAGTGACCTCTCCAATGGGCCTGCAGGTTGGCTTTTGGAGGAAGATACCTAACTCTGCCTATATGAGACTGTCTTCGTTTCCAGTTTTCTTAGCTAAGGTTCAACTAGAGCAGTGAACAACTCAGCATAGTTAACATACAGAGCATTTAAGACCTTCCTAAATTTGGGAGTAGAAAAGTAGTTGAATGAGGAAACCTTTGAGCTGTGCAAGTTCTTGGTCAAACAGAACTATGCACTTGAGTAGGCAGGGCACAGCACCTGCTGGGTGGAAGCTTGGCTAGGGTCCCAGGAGCAGCATTTTATGCATGGGCCCTAAAGCTGTGCTCCCAGGGTCAAATATTTACGCCAGAGGGGATGGCTTTCTATCCGTGGTGGAGGGAGTTTCTACTTTCTCTCATATGTTCCCAGAGAACACTGGGACTCGAGTAATTTGCTGTCAGGCCTGTCTCAACCCAGAGCATAGCAGCAGCGACACCAACACCAGGGCTTTGTAGAAAACTAGGCCCAAAAATCACTTAGCAACCACCAGACACAGTTTATGAAACCAGGGACAAATCCCAAAGACAAAAGCCAGGAGCTCTAAATGGGAAATGCCAAAGAGAGAGAGAGAGAGAGAATTTCTGTGGCCTTACTGTGAGAGTCCAAGATGACAAATTAAAATAACTGACATATAGGCAAGGTATTGTCATAAGTGTTTGAGAAATACAGATTCATTTCATTTCCATAATAACTCCATGAGGTAGGTACTTTTACGGTCCTCATGGTATATATGAGGACACGTAGGCACAGAGAGGTTAAGTAACTAGCTCAAAGTCACACAGCTACTAAGATGTGGCCCATGTCCTTAGCCCAGCCCACAGTACTCCTAGTTGCTGGCTGGGTTATGGTGAGGTCAAGAGAGAACCCGGACCCCTGTCTTCTACCACGTGCGGGAGGGAGGCAGTAGGTCTGGGGAACACAGGGACAGTCAGAGACAGCTACATTCGCAGCATCTATCCCGTCTGATTTTATTGGTGAAAACAGTCATTCGCACTGTGTGATCACGGAAGGGAGAGAATTCTAAAGAGAGGAGGGTCCCGGGTGGAGCAGAAAGTGGTTTACAGCCTTCATTCACTCAGACATGTGTGTGAGAGGTGAGGGGAAGATGTGGTGTGCCGGTTGGTCCCGGGTCCTAATTTCACCCATGGGATGAGGACAGACTTGACCTGTGAAAAGCTGCCCTCAGCCCTGGAAGAGACGTGAGGCGTCCAGCCCGGTCTCTGTCGGCATCTAGCGGCCACTGTGGCGAACGACACCCAACGCAGAACCTGCGGCTGGGAAACTAACTGCAAGCTGGGAGAGAAGGGGTTCTGAACCTGGGAGTTCAGAGGAAGGGCGGGGAGGTTCTGTGAACATAAACCCCCTTGAATCATATGTAAAAGCAATTCTGGGACATTTCCCAACAGCTGCCACCAGGTCCGCAGAGGGTTGTGTGATGCACACAAGAACCACTGCTGGAGGGTCAGGAAGTGGCGCCCCAGAACGGCTGGCTCCGGGCTGGGGGACCCTCCCCCTGTGTCAGAGCCCTGTGGGCAGAGAGGCCACAGGTGGGGCCCAGCCCTGTGCTCTCTGCTCACAAAGGCACGACGCTGGGGGCCGAACTACACCCATGGGACCTTCTTGGTGACGTTCAAGCCCTCTTGGTATTCAGAGGACAGGGGCAGGCCCTCCCTGACTGGGGCCTCCTACTCCACCCTTTGGGTGCCCTTTTCCCCTGGAAGCCTGGCTGCAGAGGGGGCACAGCCACCCGAGCGCCTCCCCTCCAGGGCCTCAGATGCCCGGCACACGCAGCATCCTGCTTCAAGGGCTTCCCTCCGGATCAGGCAGGGAAACGTTCAGGGCACACACAGCAGGGCTCCTAACACGTGCAGGAGCCACAAACAGCAGAGAACCCTCCAGAGGCCTCAGAGTTCCCATGGCTGGTCTGTGGGTTCCTTCTCCCTCTGACTCAGTGCTGACACCTGGAAGCCCACCTGGGCTCCTGTCCTCTGCTTTCCTCTCTGACGGTCGACTCTCTGCACCTTCCCCTGCTTTAGTTTGCTGCCTTGAAACATAACCATGACCTGGCCAGAATATCCAGACAGGATGAAAACTGGGTGTCCCCTGTCTCCAGTGTGTAGTGGTCATCTCCAGCTTCAGTTGAAGAAGACTCCAACAGCCCCCAAGAATAGGCGGCTGAGACCCCGAAGGCAAGGGTCAATGAAACTGGGAAAGTATTGGGTTGGCCAAAAAGTTCCTTAAGGTTTTTCCTGAATGAACTTTTTGGCCACCCCAATACTTGGAAGCAGGAGGCTAAGAGCTGCCATTAGGTTGGTGGTTCTCACCTGGGTAATTTTAAAAAAAAACTGATGCCAGGGTTTCATCCCAAATGAATAAAATTGGAATTTTGATCATGGAGTATAGGCTTTGGTGTTTTTTAAAAAGCCCCCTGTGTGATTTGAAGGGGCAGCCAGGGGTGAGAACCGTGGCACTAGGTGATCAGATGAACTCTTGATTCAAGGCTCAGGCGGAGGTCTGGTGAGGGAGTTGGTGAGGGACAGGGTACCCTGAAGACATTAACCTAGATCCTGAATACTATGACAGTATGATAGCCGGTGATACAGCTCTGCTTAACTCTTCTCTAAAGCCCTTTTATAATACCTGCCCCCTGGACACCGTAGTTTAGAGCTTTGAGAGTGTCGATGATGAGTGTGATAAGTGGGGGTGAGAAGCCTCCTTGATATGTGACAGCCTCCAAGGCCCATCCCCTGGGCCCACACACTGTCCAGTCTCCTGGGTGGTAACTTTATGCACAGTGTAACAAAAAGACAGAATGTCTTAAATGCTAGCAGGACGTTTGGACTAATTGCAAAGGCTGTACATAGACTACCACAAAAGCGGATTAAACCACTGTGTTACTTCTTACATTATTACCAAGTCATGTGAGAAACCATCATACTTATCTCCCCCATCACACCCCTGTCCAACATCTAAAGTTCAGCCTTTTCTCTATACCTTCTTCTCACTGCAGCGTCTACCTCATTCCATCCCAAATCTTGACTTTACCTGAGGTACCTACATCATCCCTCTTCCTTTGTAAACAAACAAACAAAAATACTATTTTATTACCAATTGATATGCAATACAGTTTTCCTAACACGACTCTCTAATCTCAAGCCATACATGAAGCTCCCCCATGCCTCATCCTCAATTTACCAAATATCTGCCCCTCACTTTGTTTCCAAAACCCTCCCATTTTTCATCCTATGTAAAATCACTTTTTCAAAACAAATTACAAAATAAGGTGTAAACCGGATCTCCCTAAACCTGACGTACAAACTACCTATAATCTTCAGCGTAACTCTGACCCACTACCCACTGAATCCCTCAGCTTTTGTGATGTCATGTATTTATTTTTAAATAAACTTTAAATTTTAGAATAGGTTTATATTTACAGAAAATTGCAAAGACTGTACAGAAAATTCCCATGTCCCCTGCACCCAGTTTCCCCTGTCGTTAACACCTTACATTAGCATGGTGCATTGGTCACAATTACGGAACCAGTACCAATACGTCATTATCCACTGAAGTCCACACTCTATTCAGATCTCCTTAGGTTTTATCTAATGTCCTTTGTTTGTTTGTTTGTTTGTTTGTTGTTCCGGGAGACCATCTAGGTAATCATACTACATTTAGTCATTATGTCTCCTTGGGCTCCTCTGAGCTATGACAGTTTCTCAGGGTTTCTTTGTTTTTGATGACCTTGACAGTTTTGAGGAATACTGATCAGTTATTTCATATAATGACTCTATGTTGGGATTTGTCTGTTGTTATTTTCGTGATTAAACTGGGGTTATAGATTTTGAAGTGGAAGATCACAGAGGTAAAGTACCATTTTCATCAGATCATATCAAGGGGGCATACTGTCCATATAACCTAGTGTTTTTTGTTTTTTGTGTTTTGTGTGTGTGTGTCGTGTTTTTTGTTTTTTTTGGCCGCTCTGCAGGGCATGCAGAACCCTAGCTCCCCGACCAGGGATCAAACCCGACCCCCCTGCAGTGGAAGCGCGGAGTCCCAACTGCTGGACTGCCAGGAAGTCCCACACAACCTAGTGTTGAAGTTAACCTTGATCACCTGGCTGAGAGAGAGTTTGTCAGGTTTCTCCACTATAAAACTACTTTTTTTTTTCTCTTATACTGTCCTCTTTGGAAGGAAGTCACTATGAGCAGCCCACACTTCAGGAGCAGAGAGTTATGCTGTCTCTCCTTAAAAGCCGAGTATCTACCTGAATTATTTGGAATTCTTTTGCATGGGAGACTTGTCTCTTTTCGTTTATTTGTTTATTTCTTCAGTCATTCATTTATATCAGCATGGACTCATGTATGTATTTATTTTATACTTTGGGTTATAATCCAATGCTGCTTAATTTTGTTCCTGAAATTGTTCCAGCTTTGGTCATTGGAAGCTCTTTCTGTTGGCTCCTATGTCCCTTTGACAAACCCTCAGCAATGCGATTTTTTGAGAGCACTTTTTTACTTTCTGGAACTATAAGATGCTTCAGGTTCGTCTTGTATATTTCCTGCCCTCGTCCTAGAATCGGCCGTTTCTCCAAGGTTCCTTTTATTGGAGAATGGTATTAAAAACCAAGTTCTGGGTACTAGGTGTGTTCATTGCTATTGGACTGTTCATTTTATTTTTTAAAACAACAAACGTACAAGGCAGATCTCTCTGAACCTGACTTCAAACCATCCCTGACCCTCCATCTATTCTGCAATCTCATTCCAACGTAGACTCCAGATCCATTCCTTATGTAAAATCAGTGCTTTGTACTACTGAATAATATAGCAAACAAACATTTCTGATACTCATTCCATCACTAAAATAATACGCTCTGATTATATGTAAAAATCTCTAACTTCATAGCCAAGTAGACATCTATTCCCATCGCTCCTTCCCTGACCCCACCCTATCTGTACTATATTCTGTTTTTCTGATGAAGTAATATGTAAAGTATGCATCCTTAGTACATCCCTTATCTTAACACTTTCTTTGACCTTTCGTCTACTGCTGACTTGACCTCTATCCCTGACTCCATTCCAATATCTTATCCTATGTAAAATCAGCACTTTCAATTATCAATTATATAGAAAACAGGCATCCCCCAACACTCACAAAATTTCTGATCCGTCCCATGCCTAACTCCTATCCTAACACTCATATAATAATCATACTAATAAAAATGCTGTTCTATGAGCTTTTAATGTAAAAAATGGACATATATGACCCTCAACACATCACTGACACTCACTTGATCCTTATTTCTACCAAGCCCCTTTTCAGTTACAGATCACTCTTTTTCAGTGTTCAAGCAATGTTCAAAACAAACATCCCTGATATCATCCCATCACTGACCCTGAAGTTATCTTTAACTCTCGCCAACTATTTGACTTATACCTGCTCCTTTATCCCCTGTGATTGTGTGATTAGCAAGTAACATGAGAAAGAAATATCCTTAATTTTGAATCCATCCCTAACCATCATCCTATTTAAAATCACTTTTTGTACAGGTAGTAATGCTGTAAACAGAATTCTTTGATCCTCATTCACACCATCGACAGCTGTCATGTAATTCTTCCATTTAAGTAAAACCACTATTTTATATTAGCAAGTATTCCCCCCGAAAAAAAAGAACCTCTGTGGTACTCACCATACACACGATTCTCATCCATCACTAACCCTTACATCACATCTGCTACTAGTCTTCCTAATCTTGTCACCCTCGATAACTATGCTATTCTATGTCTTGTGTAAATTCCCCACTTTCCAAAATTACCAAGTAATATAACAAACAGATGGAGCTTATTCTTGTATACCTGATGCTGACTTCATTCTAGCCCTCCACTTGGTCTCTTACTGTAAATAAAATCGCTGTAGTTTTAAAAGTTAAGTAATGTGAGAAACAAGCATGCCTGACCCTTACCACATCTCCAAAACAAACATGATTTTATACATTCTGTAAAGGTCACTTTTTAAAATTAGCAAGGAAAATGCAAAATAGTCTTCCCCAACTGTTATTCCTTCCCTAACCCAGTCCCCTTTTCTGACACTTTCATAGCTTTTCCTTATAATATCACCCCACTGGCAAAAACCCTCAACCTACCTTCATCCTTACTCATAAACTTTTACCTAAATCTTCTACACTATACCATATCCTATCTTAAAAATTGCTATTCTTAATTACCAAGCAGTTTGAGAAATCATCCTTGATACACACTTAATCCAGGCCTTCACCCTAACCCTGACCCTCTTCCCTTGAAATATTATTTGTTTTTTAAAATAAAAATAAATGTGAGAAAGAGAAATCTCTCATTCTATGAAAAATCCTGGTATCATTACCAACTAATATGCATTAAAGTCCAGAGACTAAAAAGGAGATTGTAACACTGGGCCTGAAACAGTGCAGGTACTCTATAAACGTTAAGTGAATGCAAATGAGTAGACAGTTTCACTTATGGTTGGTTTCAGCCACTGTAGTCAAAGGTGGTACTGTCTATAAAGTTCTCTGTTGGCATCTGTGATCAGTGGTAGACATAATTTAGCTCCATAGAGGGTGTGGAGAAAAGGGAACCCTCCTACACTGTTGGTGGGAATGTAAATCAGTGCAGCCACTATGGAAAATAGTATGGAGGTGCCTCAAAAAACTAAATATAGAGTTGCCATATGATTCTGCAATCCCACTCCTGGGCATATATCTGGAGAAAACTAGAATTCAAAAAGATACATGCACCCTTATGTTCATAGCAGCACTATTTACAATAGCCAAGTCATGGAAGCAACCTAAATGTCCATCGACAGATGAATGGATAAAGAAGATGTGGCACATATATACTATACAATGGAATACCACTCAGCCATGAAAAAGAATGAAATAATGCCATTTGCAGCAACATGGATTCAACTGGAGATTATTGTACTAAGTGAAGTAAGTCGGAAAGAAAAAGACAAATACCATATGATATCACTTATATGTGAAATCGAAAATATGACACAAATGAACTTATCTATGAAACAGAAATGGATTCACAGACATAGAGAACAGACTTGTGTTTGCCAAGGGTGAGGGAGAGCAGGGGAGGAATGGATTGGGAGTTTGGGACTAGCAGATGCAAGCTATTATATATATAGGATGGATAAACAACAAGGTCCTACTGTATAGCATAGGGAACTATATTCAGTATCCTGTGATAAACCGTAATGGAAAAGAATATGAAAAAGTATGTATATATATGTATACCTGAATCACTTTGCTGTACAGTAGAAATTAACACAACAATTATAAATCAACTATACTTCAGTAAAATACATTTAAAAAAAAGAAAGTCTAAAATTAATAAAATTGGACAACTGTTTTGGGGAAAAAATAATAATTTAGCTCCATAAATGTGAATCAGAAAAAAAGAGAACACATCACTGTGGAAGAATGAAGTCAGAGGTGTTAATGGATGTGTGTGTATATGTATGTGTGCAGGTAAGTTCACCTCTTTCTTCCCCCCTCCTTTCTGTTTCTCTCCCCTCCAATCTTATCATCCCTGTAACTGCCATTTCAAACTGCCCTTTGTGGTTTTTCACCCGTGTCTTCTAAAACCTGGCTGCAGCGGGAGGTACGGTAGCCACTCTCCACTCTTCCCTTCCCTGGGACCCCAGATGACCAGTACCCAGATAATTCTTATTTTAAGGATATGACTCTTGACCATGCTGGGAAACCTTCAGGGAATATCAGGGCTATCACTTGCAGAAACAAATTTAAAAGAACCTAACAGTTCTCAAAAATCACTATCCTGTAGTTCTCAGTTTCATTTTGACTCTTTGACAGTTCCTAAACCAAGATCCCAATGGTCTCTCGTATTGTCCTTCATTTCCCTTCGTCTCAACATGCTGTCTTTTGAGAATCTAAGACCTGAAGATAGAAAATAGAACTCCACGAGGTGCCCCCTTGATTCTGCATGACAGTGGTCTGAGAGATTTTCAAAAAATAGTGACCTCCTACCCCCAATTCACTAGACCTCTGCCTTTCATTCAGGAATGATTTCTGTTGGTTTCGTGTAAGAACATATCATAGGTAAGGTTATAATTTATGTCTAGAGGTCATTCTAATATACTTCCGGGGCCTGGCCTAACATAAGTACTAGTCTGGACCATCATATGATTACTTCAGCAATGCCATCCCCATGAAGAGGAAGTACACGTGTGACCACAGTGAGGTTTCTAGAAAATGCTCTTTCTTTAACTAGGAAATAATGCGGGTGAAGATTTCTTTAGTCCTAGATGAAGGGGACAGCAAACTCTTTCTGCAAAGGATCAGACAGTGACTAATTTAAGCTTTGTAGGCCATATATGGTCTCTGTTGCATATTCTTCAGTTTTTCAAACAACTCTTTAAAAATGTAAGAACTTTTCTTAGCTTTCAGGCCTTACAAATACAGATCACTGGCCAGATTTATTCTGTGAGCCATAGTTTTCCACCCCTGTTTAGAGAGTCAGTCTCACCTCCCAAATCCATCAGAGCCCTCCACCATTTCTTGGGCTTTCCTTAGTACCAGTACAGATTTATGATGAATTTACCTTCTCTGACTGCTGAAAAGGGCCTATGGAATTGATTTTTGTACATAGTGTGAGGGAGGAGTAAAGTTTCATTTGTACACATGGATACCCAACAGTACCAAGACCACTTATCGGAAAGGCGGTCATTTCCCCCATAGACTTGAAATGCTACTACTGTCATATATCACTTGTCTCATTTAGATAGCTATGGATTTCTCATCAGTAAACATGGAGAGCAGAAAACAATGGAACATCCTCTTTATTTTGATTTTATTTTTTTATTGTATTTGATTTACAATATTATATTCGTGTTAAGTGTACATGGAACATTCTCTTGAAAGTGCTGACAGGAAAAAAAAATCAACCCAGAATTCTGTATCCATTGAAAATATCCTTCACAGATGAAGATGAAATGTTTTCAGAAAAAATAAAACTAATATTATTTGTCACCAGCAGACATATACTAAAATAAATGCTATAGGACATTCTTCAGGCTGAGGAAAAATGACACCAGGGGATTACACAGATCTTCAGGAGCCAACAAAGAACAGCAGAAAATTTGAATATCTGGGTAAATACAAAAGACTATACAGTTAGCACTCTCTATCTGTAGCTTCTGCATCTGCAGATTTAATCAACCATGGATTGAAAATATTTGAAAAATAAAAAACTCCAGAAAGTTCCAAAAAGCAAAACTTGCATTTGCTGTGTGCCAGCAACTATTTACATAGCATTGACATTGTGTTGCAATTATTTACATAACATTTACATTGTGTTGCAATTATTTACATAGTATTTACATTGTATTAGTAATTTACATTTACATTAGTAATCTAGAGATGATTTAAGGTATATGGGAGAATGTGCACAGATTATATTCAAATACTACGCAGGGTTGCTATAAACCTACAATTTGTAAAAAATGCAGTATCTGTAAAGTCCAATAAAGCAAAGTGCAATAAAATGAGGTATGCCCATAACTACTTTAGCTTTGTCATGATTCGTGTTTATATAACTTTTCCACCTATTTAATTTTAGTCTATGTTCTGCAGATTTAAGGTACATTAAACATCATACGGGTGGGTTTTCCTTACTTATCCATACTGTCAATTTCTGCCTTTTAATTGGAGTTTAGTCCATTTATATTTAATATTCATATGGTTGGGTTTACATCTACCATTTTGCTCTTTTCAATTAGTCCAATCTGGTCTTTCTTCCTTTTTGCTCCTTTTGTGGCATATTTCGAATTATCTGGGTGCTTTTTAAAATACCTTTTTATTCCCTCTCTTGACTTATTAGATATACCACTATTTGTGGTCAATGCTAGAGTTTAAAATATAAAACTTTTATTATATTCTACTCTCAAATAATATTATACTGGTTTAGGTATAAAATAATTGAATAAATTTACAAGAGGGTACTTCCCTACTCAAATCTTCTGGTTTTATTTACAGATATTTTACTGCTACATGTTTTAAATATCACAATATATTGTTATTATTTTTATTTTATGTAGTCAATTTCCTTTAAGGAAATTAAGAAAATGTAAAGCCTGTTTTATATTTGCCCATATATTTACTATTTCCAAGAATCTTCATCTCTTCTTGTAGTCCAGAGTTTCCATATGTTATCATTAAAGTTCAGCTTGAAGAACTTCCTTTAACACATATATTAGAGCAGGTCTGCTGGTAACCAATTCTATCAGCTTCTGTTTACCTGAAAATGCCTTTTTTTGCCTTAATTTTTGAAGGTTAAATTTTCTGGGTAGAAAATTATAGATTGACAGATTTTTCTAACAGCGATTTATAGATGGTAATCCTTTGGCTACTTTGCATCAAATTTAATATGTCATCTGTCATTGTTATAGCTGTTCTCCTCTATGTAATCAGTCTTTTTATTCAGCCTACTGTTGATTTTCTCTCTATAAGTGGTATTTAGAAACTTGATTATGTTTTTCCTTATTTTGGTTTTCTTTGTGTTATTTGATCTTCCTCAATCAGAGCATTTATCATTTTTATTTAAACTGATAAATGGTTTACTATTATTTCTGCAAATATTTTCTGCCCTTCACTCCTGCAATTTCTCTCTTTTCCTTCATGAACTCAAAGGACATGAATGTTAGTTTGATATTATCCCAAAGATCACTGTGACTCTTTCCATCTTTTTTTTAACTTAATTTTTTATTTTATATTGTAGTATAGTTGATTTACAATGTTGTGTTAGTTTCAGGTGTACAGCAAAGTGATTCAGTTATACATACACATATATCCACTCTTTTTCAGATTCTTTTCCCATATAGGTTATTACAGACTATTGACTAGAGTTCCCTGTGCTATACAGTAGGTTTTGTTGATTATTTTAAAAAATAGAAGTGTGTATATGTTAATCCCAAACTCCTAATTTATCTTTCCCCCTTGCATTTCCCCTTTGGTAACCATAAGTTTGTTTTCGTCTTTCCATTTTTTAGCCTTATTTATCTTTGTGCTTAAGATTGGATGATTATTGTTATGTTTCATATTCACTGATATTTTCCCCACAGTGTTGAAAAGTTATATGAATTTTTCATTTCGTATAATTTTTCAGCTTTAGAATTTCCATTTGGTTCTGATTTTTAGTTTCTATTTGTTTATTTAATTTTCTGTTTTGCTCTCTTATTATGGTCAGATTTTTCTTCAAATCCTTAAATGTATTTATAAGAACTCTTTTATAATCCTTGTTTGTTCATTCAATTTATTCAGTTATATCTAGGCCAGGTTCTATTGAGTAATTTTTCTTTTGGTTATGAGTCACATTTTCATGCTTCTATGTGCATCTAAAGTTTTAGATTGCATACACACACATATTCTTACAAACACATAAGGGAATCTTCTTCAGACTTCATAAAGACTAAATTCCTATCTCTATATCTCACACCATTGATTTAGTGGAAACCAAATTATCTGACCTTCAAGATCAAACTCTCTCAGTTTACTAAGAAAAAGAAACAGAAAATGAAGGACTGTTTTCTCTATTTTACGATTACCTACAACCATAAACACATTTGGATTCTAAAGAGTGAATATGACCTCTTTTTTTTCCCTTAGATTCCATATATATGTGTTAGCATACTGTATTTGTTTTTCTCTTTCTGACTTACTTCACTCTGTATGACTGACTCTAACTCCATCCACCTCACTACAAATAACTCAATTTCGTTTCTTTTTATGGCTGAGTAATATTCCATTGTATATATGTGCCACATCTTCTTTATCCATTCGTCTGATGATGGACATTTAGGTTGCTTCCATGTCCCGGCTATTGTAAATAGAGCTGCAATGAACATTTTGGTACATGACTCTTTTTGAATTATGGTTTTCTCAGGGTATATGCCCAGTAGTGGGATTGCTGGGTCGTATGGTGGTTCTATTTTTAGTTTTTTAAGGAACCTCCATACTGTTCTCTATAGTGGCTGTATCAATTTACATTCCCACCAACAGTGCAAGAGTGTTCCCTTTTCTCCACACCCTCTCCAGCTTTTATTGTTTCTAGATTTTTTGATGATGGCCATTCTGACCGGTGTGAGATGATATCTCATTGTAGTTTTGATTTGCATTTCTCTAATGATTAATGATGTTGAGCATTCTTTCATGTGTTGGTTGGCAATCTGTATATCTTCTTTGGAGAAATGTCTATTTAGGTCTTCTGCCCAAAAAGGTCATGAAGAACCTAGTGGCAAGACGGGAATAAAAACACAGACCTACTAGAGAATGGACTTGAGGATATGGGGAGGGGGAAGGGTAAGATGGGACAAAGTGAGAGAGTGGCATGGACATATATACACTACCAAATGTAAAATAGATAGCTAATGGGAAGCAACCGCATAGCACAGGGAGATCAGCTCGGTGCTTTGTGACCACCTAGAGGGGTGGGATAGGGAGAGTGGGAGGGAGGGAGATGCAAGAGGGAAGAGATATGGGAACATATGTATATGTATAACTGATTCACTTTGTTATAAAGCAGAAACTAACACACCATTGTAAAGCAATTATACTCCAATAAAGATGTTAAAAAAAAAAGAGTGAATATGCACAAAGCAAAGTATCTGGAAGGCTTCAAAGCAAACTACTAATAGGATCTACCTCTCAAGAACACAAGGTAGATTATATGTCGATTATATCGCAAAAAAGCTGGGGGGAAAAGGAATACAAGGTAGAGCCTACGTGTTTTAATTATGCCTGTCTTAAGGATTGAACTTTTGAAAACAAACAAAGGTTGCTTTTGAAATTCACAGAAAACAAAACAAAAATGGTCCTATTATAAATTTAATGAAGCTGCAAGTTATAAAGGATCAGTTACCGTAAGATGCTATTTTTTTCTATAGAAATAGACATAGGTCTATGTACATGCTGGAAAGATTAAATATCCTACCTTTAATGGTCGTGGAAACAAACACTTTTGGCTAATTATTACTTAACATAAAATCCAGTGTTCTTAGGTATATTTAATGACATTTGAAGTGACCTTGCTATAAAAGATAAAAGAGAAAAGCATGGAAAAAGGAAAAATTCCTAACCACAAGGAAATCCCATCTATAGATGATGTCAGTTAAAATTTATAGCCAAAAACCCCTGTCCAGAAGCACAGAAACACATACACACGCACACAAATACAATGCATATAGAAGAAAGGACAGAATGCGATAGATTGAAATATCAATTGAGTTTATGCCAGTGAGAGTATCCTCTTTCTTGTTTTATAATTGATTGATTTATCATTTCTTTGCCAGATGCATATATTATCATTAGAATTTGACCAAGGATAAAGGAAATGTATGAGTATCCATTTAGCCAATGCTGAGTGAAGAAACAATGACAAAAAACTCCACCTACAGTATAACCAGGATACAGTTGAAGAAAATAAATAATGATGTGTTCATCTGTGGTTGCAAGTTTGTGTGTTTCAAGCGCTGTGTGAGCAAATAGGGGAGTTTATTGATGAGCGGTAGGCTATATTTATTTAGTTAAATAATATCAGCTCTCATGAATGAATGGTTGTACATCTTGTTTACAACATTCGAACACATGTACCCATTAAGCTGTCCATAGTGGTTCCCTTGGGATAGGTTGATTTGAGATGAAGTATTTCCATATGTCTTTCAGAGATGTGTGTATTCTGCAAGAGTTTTCACAATGTTTGTACTATACTGTAATTCAATAGCAAATCCAGAACAAATATGTGCAGAAAAAATTATTGGTGACAACTTGCTGCGTTGACCTCAGGAGGCCTAAGGAATATGAACATACACAACAGGAGGATTGAAGAGACAACCGTATTTTATAAGTCCTTGTCTGTTTGAGGTGGCATTGCTTGTGACTTCCTTGCACTTCTTTATTAATTGGCTGTTGTACCTGGACTTATTGTTAAGAAGCATGTCTAATTTTGAGAAATTCCAAACGTAAGGGGCTACTCTTTAAAAAATAACCAGTATTTCAAAGAATATTTAATGAAGTTTGGAAAGTACTCTAGCCTCAGTAAATGCAGAAGACATATTTGAACACCAGAGGTCTGAAGGAACTTTAATTTTATTTTAAAAAAATTTTTTAATTTATTTATTTATTTATTTATTTATTTATTTATTTATGGCTGTGTTGGGTCTTCGTTTCTGTGCGAGGGCTTTCTCCAGTTGAGGCAAGCGGGGGCCACTCTTCATCGCGGTGCGCGGGCCTCTCACTATCGCGGCCTCTCTTGTTGCGGAGCACAGGCTCCAGACGCGCAGGCTCAGTAGTTGTGGCTCACGGGCCCAGTTGCTCCGCGGCATGTGGGATCTTCCCAAACCAGGGCTCGAACCCGTGTCCCCTGCATCGGCAGGCAGACTCTCAACCACTGCGCCACCAGGGAAGCCCTAATTTTATTTTTTATAAGTTATTAGTATATTGTATAAGAGGTGAGAATGACATTTTAAAAGTCTTTATTCTTGTTGGGATTGAACTTCCATTACTTTCGGCCTTATGACTTCTCAAAATTTGAACAGTTTGCCTATAGCACGTATTTCTTTTGTAAATCTCTTGGATGATAAGACTCTTCCTACAGGAGAATACAGAAATTCCAAGTTCTCCAAATATGTATATGTATATGAGAATATGGTAATTGTATAAGATGATGATTTTGTCAGAACTACCTTCAGTATGCATCCAATTATGTTCAAAGAGAAATAAACATACATATTTGTACATCATATATAACCATCTATATGTCTACACATGTGTAAAAATTATATATTATATATTTTAATCATAGTGATTATTACAATAAGAATGCAATTAAACTTCACCTCTGCGTCCATATATGCATGTGTGGAGTTTGTGTATGTATATGTATGTATATATATATACACATACATACACACAAATATATATTGCTATTTAGCTTCATACACAATAATAAGTTTATATTAAAATGGATTTATTGGGGCTTCCCTGGCGGTCCACTGGTCGGGGCTCCGCGCTTCCACTGCAGGGGGCATGGGTTATTGATGACTATAAAAAAATATGAATGCTTTCACCTTGACTCTGATAGAATACACACCTGGATCACAGTATTAGAGTGATGTAGACACAGACTTTATTTATACAGTAATGTAATCTGTTCTTATATTTTCTAATAATAAAATGTTAAGGTTAAATTTTAGATAAAAATATAGGTTAAATTTTTGAGAAGGGGGAAAACCCTATATTTTCTGAGGCATACATGTATAGTTGTCATTCAATATTAGTTTTAAGACTATATGTATATCATGTTAGCATAATAAAGACTAGAAAACGTAGATCTTCAAGTAATGATGGCTGAGGGGTGACATCATAGGCATTAAATTTCGGTAAAGTAAGTGTCTTATGAACTGAACATTTCTCTTTTTTTAAAAATAAATTTATTTATTTATTTATTTATTTTTGGCTGCACTGCGTCTTCACTGCTGCGCGCGGGCTTTCTCTAGTTGCACTGAGCGGGGGCTACCCTTCGTTGCAGTGCACGGGCTTCTCATTGCGGTGGCTTCTCTTGTTGCGGAGCATGGGCTCTAGGTGCGCAGGCTTCAGTAGTTGTGGCATGCAGGCTCTGTAGTTGTGGATCACGGGCTCTAGAGTGCAGGCTCAGTAGTTGTGGCGCACAGGCTTAGTTGCTCTGTGACATGTGGGATCTTCCCGGACCAGGGCTCGAACCCGTGTCCCCTGCATTGACAGGCGGATTCTTAACAACTGCACCACCAGGGAAGTCCCTGAACTGAACATTTCTTCGTTAGGATCCTAATATTTTTGGTGAATGTAGTGATCAAGAAGCTCTTTGCCAATGTTTTATTTACTAAAAATCAGGTCTTGCAAATTTTTCATGAAAATATGATCCAAACCATGACGTACAAATAAATCTCATTTTAATGTAAACTTGTTTTGTATGAAGCTAAATATACATGTATGTATGTGTATATTGAAATGAGTGCATGAGTGTATGGAAACAGTTTGTATGGGCATGTTAAAAACATAATCCAAATGTTTTTATCAGAGGTACTAACAAGTACTGTTTATGACAGTGCTTTACTCTTGATCAGCACGCATTTATTTTCTGAATCCTTTGCAAGCACCATGTCGTATTTACGTATGAGAAAATGCTATATGACTGATCCCTAAGATATAATCAGTGAAACACACATACACATTAAAATTGTAGGAAGCCACTGAAGGCCCTATAATGATGTAAGAATGTGCCTGTGTTCCAATGTTAAATGATGAAACCATGAGGCTAAACCATGTCTGTCCCCTCTGACTGGAATTTGTACATATTTGAGTATGTGTATCATTTCACATGGGCACTATATAATATGAAGTCTTGAGAACTATCTAACACTTATCTTAGGCTTCCAGACAAATAGCTGCCTCTCCCTAAATACACCCAAGGACTAGTGCCAGGCCAGTAAATGGAGGAGGACTCCCAGGGAACCTGGGAAATGAGCCAGGTCAAGAACCACAAGTACTAGTGCCTAGATTTGCTCTTCTCCAAGCCCTTAGGTGCAAACATTTTCTTTTCCCCCTTAGGCCTGGATCCCGGAGGTTCGCCTCTTGATATCCCAAGACAATTTGGTAACAAAACACTTGAGATATAATGCTGAGTGAAGAAAAAGTAGAACTGCAAAGACTAGGTAAGTGGAAATTGAGTTCTTGAACCGAAAAGTTGCCTGAGGAGAGTGTAGGTTTAGGCCTCAGTTTGATTGCAGATGTAAACCGAAAGCAAAATCACAATAGTGTGAGCAGGTTTCTTCAAACTGGGCAAGAAGCAAGGCAGCCATATTTCTTCCCGCCTGTGTCTCTTGGTCACATTTTTTTCACACCCGACGGGCGGGAGAAGAGGGCATGGGGGCAGTGTTAGGTAGAATTTCTGGAGCAATACTGCCATCGTGAGGAAGTCACTGGTAGAAGTCCCAAGGTTTCCCCTCTGAAAGGACTTTTACTTTGGAAAGGACCCTTCTAGAAGGTGAGGAGGCTGAAGGGCCGGGCCCCCAGCCAGAGCTCGGTGTCTGCTCCAGAAGCCAACCAGGAGCTAAGGTGGGGTTCAGGTGTAGGGGCTGGCCTTTGGGGAGGCAGGACAGCCAGCAGATGCCAGGAAGTCCAGGCACAGGAAGTCGTGGGGTGGGGTCTTGGTATTCTCCCGGGGTGGGCGGGACCAGAGGAAGCCGCTAACAAAAATGCTAAGCCTGTGGGTATATTTCTTTCTCCCTGCGCCTCAGAGCACGTGGTGTTCCCTTGCTCTGGGACCTGGGCCCTTTGTGGTAGCAGAGTCAGAGCACAGAGGACAGGACAATTCCTGGGGGCTTATAGCAGGACAAAGTGTGTTGCTGGAGGTCTCAGGTGCACCCAAATTGGAGCTGAGAGAGCCTGAAGAAAAGTGGAACCACCCAGCCAAGCCAAGAAGGGTTACCACTTCTGCTATGAGAGCAGATCTCGCACAAACAGATGGGAAGCAGAAACAAGGGGAGAGGATTGAAGATGAACCCACGTTTTAAAAGTCCTTGTCTGCAGGAGGTGGCATTACCTGTGACCTCACTTCACTTCTTCATACATGGCTGTTGTAGCAGGTACACTGTAAAGGAGCATGATTGTTTCTAGAAATGCGAAAACAGGTGGCAAAGATTTAAAACATGTCAGAACTCCAAAGAATAGTTAATGATGTTTTAAAAAGCATTCAAGCTGCAAAGTAGGAAAACTTGTTTTAATGCTCAGGGTAGAAGGGAATTTGAACATTGTTTTTTAAAAGTACATATATGTGCAAAGTGGAGAGAGAAAAATGCATGGCAAAGATGTTTTAAAAGTGGTTATTTCTTCTGACTGAGGTACCAATTGTTTTCTACTTTATAATTTCTCAAAACTGAATGCTTTGCCAGTAGGTATAACTGTTGTAATTTCTTGAAATAGAAGGGTTTTCTAGAGTAAGCTATAAAACATTTTCAAGCACTCAGAAATATATATTGATATGCAAGTATGCAAACGGTATAAGGTAGTGCTGAGGATTGTGTAAAACTACAGCCAGTATGCGTCCAATTATGTTTAGAGAGAAGCAGTCCTGTGTGTGTGTGTTTGTATATGTGTGTGTAAACATTTATTTATATATATATATAAACATTTTAAAAAGCTGCATATTTAAAATGATGGCCAGTGTTACAGTGAGTATGCTTTTCAACTTGAAATTCTCAGTTGACCTTTATATCCATATTTATATTTATATAAAGCGAGGCATTAATGAAAGATTATAGCTGCATGTAAAGGGTGTGAGTGCATCCTCCTTAAATTAAAGTCTTCTTAGGATACACATCTGGGTGATGGAATTTGAGAGATACCAATTTCAACCTTCAATTATTGAATTCTGTTTTCGTTCTTTACAGTCTTTAAAGAAAATCTTAAGATAAAAATTGGGTGTAAATTTTGAGTAGTACAAGAAAAGAAACCCTAATGTTCTGGCTCATGAGTATCCAGTGTCCGTTCCAATATTAGTTTTAGAAAAAAAAATTTGTACATGTGTGTCATCGTATTAATGATTAGGTAAGGCAAATCTCAAAATCAAGATTCCTGAGTGGTGGCATTATTGGTGTTTTAGGTCCTGTGTATGTATTAAAAAAACATTAAGTGAGAACCTAATTAATATTATTTAATTAATGGGTCAATCGAGTAGTTCTTTGCAAGTGTTTTATTGTCTAAAATCCAGGTCTTGCAAATGTTTCACGATAATTTCAAACTACCCAGGAATCGGAAGTGAAAATTTGGGATCTAAGACAGTATGCATATATAAATCCAATTTAAATGTAAATTTGTTGTAGTTTATTACCATAAATATAGAACTGTGTTGTGTGTGTTGAAAGAATGGAAGTAAATGTGCAAAAGGTTATTAGTGCTTAATACAGACTTTCTGACAACACTTTTACTCTCGATCAGCACATGGTTATTTTCTAAACCCTTTGCAAGCACCATGTGTTAGTTGCTTACGAGAAAATGAAGGAGACTGATCCCTAAGACTTAATTAAGTAGCATACACATACATAATAATAAAGTCAAAGGAAGCTGTTGAAGGTCATAATCACATGCATGGGAACACTGTTGTGTTCCAGTGTTAAATGATGAAACCATGAAACAAAATCCTGTCCCTTCTGACTGGAATTTATATACGTTCGAGTGTCTGTGTCACTCCAAGTGGAACAGTGTGTGGAATTAAAACTTGAGAGCTATCCGGACCCTCCTCTTAGGGTTCCAGCCAAATAGCTGCCTCCCAGTCAACACAAGGCCTAGTGCCCACTCAGAAAGTGGAGGACCCCCAGGGAACCTGGCAGTGAGATCAGTAAAGAACCACGTGGCCTGGTGCTGAGACTTGTTCTTCTCCAGGCCCTTATTTCCACCATTTTCTTTACTCTCTTAGCCCTGGATCCCTAAGAATTGCCCATTACAGCAAATAACATGGGACAATGTTGGGGGTCAAGGCAGAGCGAAGAAGAGCAGACCGGCAAAGGTTTGGTAGAGTAGAAATGAAATTCTTGAAAAGAAAACATGGCTGATGAGAGTAGGTGGTTTAGGCCTCAGTTTGATTTCTCAGGGAAACTAGCAGCAAAAATATGTCTGTCTGAGCAAATTTCCCCCACACAGGGCGATAGCAAGGCAGCTTTTTTCCTGACTCCTTTGTGTCTTGGTGGCTTTTTCAGATTGAATGGGCAGGAGTAGGCCTGGGGTGGGTGGGGGTGGGCTGGGTTAACTTGCTTTTCCAGAGCAATACTGCCACCTAGAGGAAGTAGTCTGACAAAACCTAAAGTTGTTAGCACTCCTGTGAGGCCTAGAAGTTGAGAAAGGTTTGGTCTTTTGCGAGGTTGAGTGGAGGCTGGCCCTGAGCTGGGCCTCCTTCACTTCAAATCTGAAGCATTTGGGTCTAGATATCCTTGAGGCTGTTCTTGGTTAAGGGCAGCCAAGGAAGATTTGGAGACATTTGAGAAAGCATGCCCCAGTGGTCAAGTACGCTATGAAGATGTAAGGTGGCCTCTGACCTCTTCACCCTACTTCAGCTAAGCAGATAGCAAAGAAAGCCTGTATCAGATGAACTAAGCTGCCTGATGGTTGTAACAATTTGACTTGGTCATATGCTACACTGTGTAAAGACAGTGACCCATATCTGCAGTTAGAATTGAGTGTGACAGAATTCCCTAGACCTGGAATTCTTCGTGCTCAAGAATTTTCAGTTCACACATTTTGGTATGCATTAAGAGACTACATTTGGCCAGGAAGTGGATGGAAGCCTAAAACAACAGCACCTTTCTGAGTCTCAGGAATTCAAGCATGACACCATGACCCAGTAACAGGAGATTGTAACTCTTGCCAACCCTAACTACCGCTCAACCATTGATACTCATCTCAGATCAAAAGCTGTTTCAGAATGAAAAGTTAACAAAAAAACCCCACCCAGTAGGAAATGTGGCAAAGGAAAGAACAGGCACTTTCCAGGCAATAAAAGGCCACGCAACACAAAAGTCTTACTAGTAGAGATTCTCAAATTCACCAGTACCAAAATAAATTGCAATTCCACCTGTTCTCCTATAATACTCTTCACTCTTCCTTATAACCCTGAGCAAGCCACTGAAAATAAAGCCATTAATATCACCCAGTTTGTGTAATGATTTGTAGAATTGGACAACCTCCTAACCAGGTGAGAAGCATTGTCAATTGGCTCAACTCTTTGGAGGTCAGTTGATCAGCATTGGTTCATCTTTCACAGGAGAATACCCTTTGTCCAGAGACTCTGCCTCTCAAAAGTGATCACACAGCCACACTCACACAGGAAAGCAGAGAGGTGGAGCCAAGGAGGATCATTGAGTTTTCCTTTATAAGAATGGATAGTGAGGAGGGGCAAAGGGTCCATTTTCTGGGTTCAGCTTCAGCAAGTTCAGCTAGAGCAGGCAGTCTTCGTCAATCTTTGGAAAGACTGAAATCCATTCTCTTGAGTCCTTCTCAGGAGAGATGTCCAAAAATTTGATTCAGGGGAAAAAAGCAAAGTGTTGAAACTTCAGGATCAAACCATCCTAGGTGTCTAATACAAGGAAAATGAAAAGGAAAAATAAAGTCTGTCTTTTTCTACTTATTACATACATGGTTAATTCAAGTCGAACACATAAACACATGTATTTTAAAAAGTGAATAGGCACAAGGGAAGTATCTGGAAAGTGTACAACCAAACAAGTGACAGTGTCTAACTTTCTAGAGTGATGTTTCCAATGGCTTGCCTTCAAGTTTTAACTTTCTACTTGTCTGAAGTCTTGAAGTGTTGAAAGCAAGAAAAGCTTGCATGTGAAATGTTTTAAAAAAGAAACGAACGTTATCCCAACATGCAATTAAGAAAAGAGTGTGTTACAAGATCTATTTTTCTTTTAAATATGTGCACAGGTCTATGTATACGCAGAATTTAAAGGCCTCACTCTTAATTGTTATACAAACAGAAAGGCATTTCTAAATTGTGCTTAACAGAAAATCCTGTTTCTGAAGCATATTTAAAGTCGTATGAAGAGGCGTTTATAAGACCTAAGAAAATGATGATAGAAGGAAGCAACTCAAACTGTAAGGATATTCCACATGTATCATGTAAGTCAAAATCCATACCAGCAAACTATGACAGCCGTTACACAGGTGCCCACACATGTATAATTATATAATAAATGTAACATAAAAGCAAAATGCAGTAGATCAAACATCAATGGTGTATCTACTGAGTTCCTGTGACTCAGAGTATCATTTCTTTTTTTTTCTTTCATGAAAACAGATATTACTTTAAAAAAAAAATTTCTTAATTTTAAAAAAAATTTTTATTGGAGTATAGCTGCTTTACAGTGTTGTGTTAGTTTCTACTGTACAGCAAAGTGAATCAACTCTGCATGTACATATATCCCCTCTTTTTTGGATTTCCTTCCCATTTAGTATCATTTCTTTATTGCTTTATATTTCGTCAAATTACTGATTCTTTTCCAGATGCATGTTATTCTTATGATTTGCTCAGTAATAAAGGAATGCTATGAGATTTAACCATGAAAAACTATCATATTGCTCATGAATAGTTAATGCTATTGGCAATTGCCCACTGTCCACTGTTGACTCAAAAATTCAGGGCACCAAACTCCATGTACAATGTGACCAAGATGGCTTTGAAGAAAAGAAATGGAAATGTTTAGTGTGTGTGTGTGTGTGTGTGTGTGTGTGTGTGTTTAGCATTGTGCTGAGGAGTATAGGGAGTATAATGATGACATGTAGGCTAAATCTATTTAGCTCTTGAAAATAGTTTTATATCACTTTTATTAAATTTAAACCAACATACTCATCAAGCTGCTAATAGTGGTTCCCTTGGGAAACAAGGATTTGGGATAAAGTGTTTCTATTTGTTCTTCATAGACTGTGTATTTCAAGAAGCCAATAATATATTTGTAATTTGAGAACCAATTCAGAACAAATATGTACAGAAGAAATTATTAGCAAAACTTAATTTGGTGGCCATTTGAGACCTAATGTATTTATATCTCTAACTGATCACAGAAAACAAGAGCATTTGAGACACCCATGTTTTGGAAATCCTTGTCTGCTTGAATGGGCATTACTTATGACCTCACTGCACTTTATACATAGCTAATGTACCCAGTAATTTTGTAAACAGGTATGCTTAATTCTAAGAAATGCAAAAAGATGGGGAGGCACCTTTAGACATATGAAGTATTCCAAGGAATATTTAATGATGTTTGCAAAGAACTCAAACTATAATCAGTGAAGAAAACATATTTGAACACTTGAGGTACAAGGGAACTGGGATTTTAGGCTAAAAAATATATGTGCACAGGAAACATGTAAGAATGTATGGCAGAGATAGTTTAAAAGTTATAAAGTTTTGACTGAGGTGCCATTTATTTTTGGCTTTAAAATGTGAACAGGTTGCCAACAGTAGATGTCACTCTTTTAATTGCTTGGAAGAGAGACCTCTTTCTAAGATAAAATGTTAAGAAATTTCAAGCTGGGTAAAATATATATTGACACGAGACCACACAATTTACATACGGTTATGCAGAAGACTTTGTGTAAAACTACACCCAATATAAATAAAATTATAATTAAGCAGAAACAAATGTGCACATGTATATATATGCATATAACATATACCTCATACATACTGTATATTCAATATATAAGTAGGGCAATAAAAAGCATTTTTAATAAATTATTTATAAAAAGGAGGACTTGCAAATTTTATATAATAGTCTTAAAATGCCTGGGAATCAGGAGCGAAAATTTCTTATGGAAACCATAATGTACTAACATTCAGTTTTTGGTTTTTTTTTCCTTATGGTTTATTTATTTTTTTAACATCTTTGTTGGAGTATAATTGCTTTAGAATGGTGTGTTAGTTTCTGCTTTATAACAAAGTGAATCAGCTATACATATACATATATCCCCATATCTCCTCCCTCTTGCGTCTCCCTCCCACCCTCCTTATCCCACCCCTCTAGGTGGTCACAAAGCACCGAGCTGATCTCTCTGTGCTATGATCTCTCTGTGCTATGCGGCTGCTTCCCACTAGCTATCTGTTTTACATTTGGTAGTGTCTATATGTCCATGCCACTCTGTCACTTTGTCCCAGCTTACCCTTCCCCCTCCCCGTGTCCTCAAGTCCATTCTCTACGTCTGTGTCTTTATTCCTGTCCTGCCCCTAGGTTCTTCATGACCATTTTTTTTTAGATTCCATATATATGTGTTAGCATACGGTATTTGTTTTTCTCTTTCTGACTTACTTCACTCTGTATGACAGACTCTGGGCATATACCCTGAGAAAACCATAATTCAAAAAGAGTGATGTAACATTCAGTTTTAATATAAATTTATTGTTGTGTTTGAACACAAATATAGAACCCTGTGTATTGAGAGGAGTGGAAAGACATAATCCAAAAGGTTATCAGTGGTCGTAAGTTGTGTGGCAGTGCTCTGCTCTTGATCAGCACATGGTTATTTCTGAATCCTTGGCAAGCACATCTTATTAATGAGGAAATGGTTTTAAAACTGATCTCTAATGGACTAGGTTATCTGAGTAACCTCTGATTAGAAGATATATATATATCTTCTATATATACACACATATATCCTGCCATGTAGGGCATTGTATGGCAGTTAACGGTGAGAGCTATGTGGACCCTCTTCTTAGGGCCCCAGTCAAATTGCTGCCAACAACTCAACATACAGAACCTATGTCTTTACCTAGAAAATGTAGGAAAATTACTTGAGAGCCACAGAGATGAGCCAGGCAAGGACACATGGATATGTAGAGATGCCCTCCTGGTTGGATTTTCAGCATTTTATTTTTCTGTTTAGGCCTGGATCCCTGAGACTTACCCACAGAAGCAGACAACTTGATAACTTGGGAAAAGGCTGGAGATATAATGTGCTGAGTGAACAAAAACAGAACTGTGAAGACTAAGCCTAGTGGAAACTGAATTCTTGCTAAGAGAAGACACCTGATGAGGGTGGGTAGTTTTAGGCCTCAGTTTTCAGATGAAAACCAAAGCAAAAGTACAGCAGCGAGCAGGTTTAATTAAACTGGGCAAGATACTAAGTAGCTATATTTCCCGGTGACTTGGCCTCTTGGTAACGTTTTTTTCTAACAGGATGGGCGGGTGAAGAGGGCTGGGGGGGCAGGGAGGAAAATACTCGTTGGCATAGATGGTGCACTACTGCCATCGTGAGGAAATAGTTTAAAATCTAACTACGCCGGCATTGCTTTCTTTCCGTGAGGACTTTCAGTTTCGAAAGAGCCATTCAGTGGAAGGGCTTCTTGAGCCCTGGTCCCAGATTGGGCCTCCCTGTCTTCTCTGAGTTATTATAGGAGCTCTGGCCAAAGTCCTAATGCTGGTATGACAAAGGTGAAGTCCAGGTGTAGGAGCTGGCCAGTGGGACTGCCTGGACTGAGCCATCAGCCGCAAGGAAGTCCCAGCACAGGAAGTTGTGGGGTGAAACTGTCAAGTAGTTAAACATGGACTTATACACATATAAAAACACATCAGTGCTCAAACTCCTGAAACCAAAGATAAAGACAACATTTAGAGGACAGCTGGCTACAAAAGGCAAGATATTCCCTGGAGAGGAACAAATATAAGATTTATAGTAGACTGGACAAGCATTATGCAAGCTATAAGGAAACAGACTGGCATCTTAATGGTACTGAAAACAAAACAAAACAAAATAAAAATAAAATGATCAACCCAGAATTTTATACCATCAAAAATGTCTTTCAAAATAAGGAGAAAAAAAAAAGGAATGTGGTATCAGACAGACACCCGAGATTGACACAAAGAATCAGAGATCTATAGAAAGAGTTAAAATGAAAGTAAATACAAAAGACATTTTTCCTTATTTCTAATTGTTTTAAAATATATTTGACTGTCTATTAGAAAAATAGTAGCATATTTTATTTTATTTTTTATAGTAAATTTTATTTTATTTATTATTTATTTTAAAAAATTTATTTATTTTATTTATTTTATTTTCGGCTGCATTGGGTCTTCGTTGCTGCGCATGGGCTTTCTCTAATTGCGGCAAGCAGGGGGCTACTCTTTGTTGCGGTGCAGTGGCTTCTCATTGCGGTGGCTTTTGTTGCTGCGGAGCACGGGCTCTAGGCGCGCAGGCTTCAGTAGTTGTGGCTCACGGGCTCAGTAATTGTGGCTTGTGGGCTCTAGAGTGCAGGCTCAGTAGTTGTGGCACACAGGCTTGGTTGCTCTGCGACATGTGGGATCTTCCCGGACCAGGGCTCGAACCCGTGTCCCCTGCATTGGCAGGCAGATTCTCTTTTTTATTTATTATTATTAATTAATTTTATTTATTTATTTTTGGCTGCGTGGGGTCTTCGTTGCTGTTGCTGTGCACGGGCTTTCTCCCGTTGCGGTGAGCGGGAGCCACTCCTCGTTGTGGTGCGCAGGCCTCTCACTGCAGTTACTTCTCTTGTTGCGGAGCACAGGCTCTAGGCACGCGGGCTTCAGTAGTTGTGGCACTCTGGCTCAGTAGTTGTGGCTCTCGGGGTCTAGAGCTCAGGCCCAGCAGCTGTGGCGCACGGGCCTAGCTGCTCCGTGGCATGTGAGATCCTCCCAGAGCAGGGCTCGAACCCATGTCCCCTGCATTGGCAGGCAGATTTTTAACCACTGCGCCACCAGGGAAGTCCCCAGCAGGCAGATTCTTAACCACTGTGCCACCAGGGAAGCCCAGTAGCATATTTTACAGGTATAATGACAGCACAAAAGATGGGAAGCAAGACCATATTGTCATAAGGTTCTTACAGTATACAAGAAGCGATACATTATTTGAAATTAAACTGGGATTAATTATATATATATTTTTTAAACCCGAGTCAACCACGTACAAATTTGAAAAGAAGTATAACTGATGCACTAATAGTGATAAAACTGGAATCATAAAAAATGCTCAGTTGATCCACTAGAATTTCAGGAAAGATGAAAAAAAGAACAAATAGAAGACAACCAGCAAAATGATAGATTTAAATACTACCATATTAATAATTACATTCAATGTAAATGATCTAAATAATCTATTTAAAAGACAGAGATTTTCAGATTGTATTAATAAAAGTAAGAACCAAGTATATTCTGGCTATACGAAATTCACTTTAAATATAAAGATATTGATATGTTAAAAATAAAAATGATAGGATAATATATACCAAGCAAACACTAATCAAAAGAAAGCCATAGTGTCTCTTTTAATCTCTAAAGGGAGCCCTAATGGTGAAAGATATAGACAAAAACATAGAAGAACTATATTGGAGAAGATCAACTTTAAGGGAGAAGAGAACTTCAAAAAATAATTATTCTCAATATCTTCAGACAGTCAAGAGATGATATTGCAACTGTGATAGAAAAAAAGGATGCAATGAGAAGAATAACGAAAAAGAACACAACAATTAAAAGTAACATAGTAGAAATACAAAACTCATCAAAGAGGTTGGAAAAAGACCATACTTGTAATTTTAAAAATTGAAAAAGGGAAAAAACTAAGAAAATTAGAGTACATCTGTAAATGTGATTTATTATCTGAATAATAGGAGTTCTCAGCAAGTTCACAGAAATGTAAAATATTATATTCCAGGTTGAAAGGGGCCACCAAGTTGCCAGCATAGTGGGTAAAAAAGACCTACCTGAGGACATATTATGAAATTTCGGAACACCAGTAACACGGAAGATCATATAACTAACCTACAAGTATGAAGAATCAGAATGACTTTGAACTTCTGAACATCAACACTGGAAACTAGAATTCAGAGAAACAATGTCTTCAAAATACTGAAGAAAAATTATTTCCAACTTAGAATTCTATACACAGCCAAACTTTCAATGAAATGTAAGAATAAAGATATCCTTAGATATGCAAGGTCTTAAAAATTTAGCCTTATAGCCTTTTTCAAAAAGTTACTTTACCTTGTGCTTTAAAAAAAAGTTTTACAAACAATTAAAAAAGGGAAAATATGGGTTTCATGAAATTGGAGATCCCATAGAGGAGATATGAAAAAAAAGTCCCCTGAATGTGGATGAAAGGAATATCAGAATGTTAAGCACCAGACAGAGGGGAATCCAGGACACATTGAAGGGGGTAAGAGAATTATGAGATAAATTTTGCCAAGTAGATCAAATTGATACAAATACTTAATATGAATGAAATTCTTGAGAGATATTTTAGATAGCTTGTATACTTCCATAGAGGAATATATATGTATAATAAATTTATTTCAGTCATTATGCATGAGCAAAATAGGATTTTAAATAACATCTGTTTTCATCATCATACATATGAAGTATAGTGATATTTCATAAATAACTATGATTAATTAATGAAACAAATGGAGTTATTTGTTTAATGTCTAGAAAACAAGCCCCAAGAATATAAGAAGATTTTGCAAGATGCTCATTATACAGTATGTGAACAAAGAATGATATAAAAATATATATTAAGTATAAATCTGTGAATAAAAACTATTCATATTATATCTGCAAGGGAAAGGAAAGAGCCATAAAAGTTAAAAATTCTAGTTATTTATAAAAGTTAGGATTATGAACATTTATTAACTTCTAATTCATAATCTCTTTAGTTTTGAATATTTTAAAGTGGTGTGTATCACCTTAATGTATGTGGGAAAATAAAGCTATTCTCATAGCAAAAAAGATTAAGGTTATGGGCCCATGTACAATAATTAATGTGTTAAAAATATAGGACAAAATTAGATTCAATATGATCTAACCCATAATTTCTAAAAACTCACATGTGCAAACATATTCACATCCACCAAATAAATTCATTTCTGTTGGCAGAATTATATAGTTTATGCCAATGTATGTAAAAACAGATTATTCAACAAATATGTATGAAAAATATCATTTAAAATGTACATACAGGGGCTTCCCTGGTGGTGCAATGGTTGAGAGTCCACCTGCCAATGCAGGGGACATGGGTTCGATTCCTGGTCTGGGAAGATCCCACATGCCGTGGAGCAACTAGGTCCGTGTGCCACAACTACTGAGCCTGTGATCTAGAGCCCGCGAGGCACAACTACTGAGCCCCCGTGCCACAACTACTGAAGCCTGTGTGCCTGGAGCCCATGCTCCGCAACAAGAGAAACCACTACAGTGAGAAGCCCGCGCGCAACAAAGACCCAATGCAGCCAAAAATAAACAAATTAAAATAAATAAATTTTAAAAAATGTACATACAATAAAATGTAGTAGTTCCACCTGAAAAGCAGACATTGGAAACGACACGAAAATTCAAAATATAGACAGGAATGCACTGAAATCTTAAGTTCCAATAATATGTCCCCAAGATTCACTGGAAACAGAATAATCTTCTATCTGTTCTAAACTAAAGAAGCAGAAATTAGCTCCTGCCATAGAAGTGACAGAAACATGGTAAAAATAATTAATAAACATTTTTAAATTAAAAAGTAAATAAATACAAGAGTACGTTTGGTGTCGCATGTAGGACGTGCTATTAACCAACAAGAGTTATTATAGGCCTTAAGGAAAGAATTCTCAGGAGCTGAGTCAAAAAACAGCCTTCCACCAAACACAAACATATTAGTGTGTCCTAGAGAATGGATGGAAACTCCCTGGGAATCTAAGAGGCCCTTGAGGACAGATGACTAGAAGTGACCTCCTCCAGGCCTGGAACTTCCAACATTTTCTTCCATTTAGTCCTGGTGTCCTGAGACTTATCCCTAGAAGTTAACTTGATAATTGGGAAAGTGCTGGAGAACTAATGCTGAGTGAAGAAGAGCTGAACTGTGAAGCCAATATCTGGTGGAAGGGTAATGCTTGATGAAAGAAGATGCCTGATGGTGAGGAGTGGTTTAGGCTTCAGTTTGATTATAGATGGAAATGGAAAGCAAAAATGCAGTAGCGTGAGCAGGTTTCCTCAAACTGGGCAATATGTGAGGCAGTTTTGTTTCCTGGTGCCTTTGCCTTTTGTTTTTTCAGACTAGATGGGCGGGAGAAGAGGGCCTCGGGGCAGGGCTGGTTGACATTTCTGGAGCACTACTGCCATCATGAGGAAATCATTTGGTGAAGCCCTAAGCCATCAGTATTTCCTCCCAGGAGACCCAGCAGTTGAAGAATGTTGGACCTGCAGGAGGTTGAGCATCCCCTAGCTCCAAGCGTTGCATCCTTGCCTTCATCTCTGAGGCCTTCCAGGATACATTGACAAAGGCAAGATATCATTGTAAAAGCTGGCTAGTGAGTGGCCCGGACCGAACAGGCAGCTGCCAGGAAGTACAAGCACAGGAAGTCAGGGTGGAGCCCCTCCCAGTGCAGGCAAGACTATAGGAAGTGATTCACAACCTAATGCAGAGGTTACGATCATTTGCCGCCTCTTCCTGTCCCTTGAGCATGAGGCAGACAGTCTGGGACATAGAACTTCGGGACCAGGACCTTGGCACCATTTGGTAGCAGTGTCAGAGCTCAGAGTGCAGGGAGAAAAATCTCACTGTTTATCATAGAGGATATTTTGAAGAGTGTATTTCGAGCTGAGAGGCAATAATTGATTATTGACAAAGTGTCATTAGCTCTCAGGAGTGTCTTGGAGACATTTGGTAGAGTATGCCTCAACGACTCCAGGTGCCTTGTGAAGGTGAAAGGTGACCGCTGACCTCCTGAAATTATTTCTGCTAAAACAGACCAAGAGAGAAAGCCTGGATCAGATGTGCTGGGGTGCCTGCCTTGAAACAGTACTTTGACTTGGCCACATGGTGGAGAAGAGTAGACAAATGTATGAAGACAGAATTGTAGGCAATACAAGAGGTGGCCTCAGGGTCTTCCCTGGTGGCTCAGTGGTTAAGAATCCGCCTGCCAATGCAGGGGACACAGATTCGAGCCCTGGTCCAGCAGGATCCCACATGCCGCGGAGCAGCTAAGCCCCTGCGCCACAACTACTGAGCCTGCGCTCTAGAGCCCGCAAGCCACAACTACTGAGCCCATGTGCCACAGCTACTGAAGCCTGCACGCCTAGAGCCCGTGCTCTGCAACAAGAGAAGCCACCACAATGAGAAGCTCGCGCACCTCAACAGAGTAGCCCCCGCTCACCGCAACTAGAGAAAGCCCGCGCGCAGCAACGAAGACCCAACGCAGCCAAAAATAAATAAACAAATTTATTAAAAAAAAAAAAAAGAGGTGGCCTCAGCTCTGGAATTCCTTAGGCTCAAGAATACTGTGTTCACCTCACCCCAGCTATCCTTAACAGAAGCCAATGGACTGAGAGTGGATAGAAGCCTAAGGAAATAGTTCCTAGCTGAATTTCAGTATTTCAGTTATAATGAAAATAGCCAAAACTGGAAGCTAAGAACAACTATTGTCAGTGTTTACTCCCCTTCAACCACTGACATCCATTACAGATCATTAGCTATTCCAAAATGAAAAGCTAAAGGAAAACAATTTAGCAGGAAAGGGGAAAAAAGAATGGGGCACGAACTTCCCAGAAGAAAAAGGCCATGGCACAGAAAAGTCTATTGGCAGAGGTTCTCAAATTCACCATTATCCAAGTAAATTATGGTTCAAGAAGTTCTCAACTATCTCCAACTCCCAACTAATATATCCTGAGCAAGCTGCTGAAGATGAAGCCATCGACATTGCCCAGTGTTATGTGATTATTTGTAGAAACAGACATGCTCCTATGAGCCTGGAAGCATTGTCAATTTGTTTAACTTGTCTGAGGGCAATTTATGTGCATCAGTTAACCTTGCACATGATCATACCCTTCCTCCAGAGACTATGCCTCTCAAAAGTGATCACACAGCCACATTCCTATAGGAGAAGAGAGAGTAGGGAAAGTAAATTCATTGAGCTTTCCTTTGCAATGGCTGACATTGCTGAGGGGAAAGCACCTATTGTTCTCAGATAGGTTGGATCTCACATGGTTCCGCTACACTAGGTAGTCCTTGTAAGTCCTTGCAAAGACTGAATTCCATTCTCTGTGTCTTGATCAGGCAAGATATCTCACACCTTTGATTAGGGATTAAAGCAAATTATTGAATCTTCAGGATCAAATCATCCTAGTTTGTTAATATAAGAAAAGAGAAAGGGAAAAATAAAGTATATGCTTATCACATGTATTATTACCTGAAGTTGAGTACATAAATATGTATGGATTCTAAAGATTGAATATGCACAAAGGAAGGATTCCAAGCAAACTGCTCACTGTGTCCACCTTTCTGGAATAATTTTTCTAAGGTTATGCCATCAGTTTTTAACTTTATACGTGACTGAATCTTTGAAATATTAACAAGACTGGTTTATATTTGAAATCAAGAAACCAAGGAATAGCCTTCAGGCTTTGAAATAGCCTCCAGTGTAAGATTGTATTTCTCTAAAAAAATATGCATAGTTCTGTTTACATATGGAAATGAAAAAGGTCACTTTTTGTAGTAAAGAAAACAAAAATCTTTGGGCAAACTTCTAAGTAACACAAAATCCAATCATCTGAAGGATATTTAATGATATGTGAGGTGCCCTTGTGATACAAGGACTGGGAAATGTATGATAGAAGGGAAAAACTCAAAACCCAAGGATATCCTCATACTAAAGTCATACCAACAACCCCATGGGAGCTACACAGGGAAACATTCAAATGAAATAGATTTAGAAGAGAGAGCAGGAGAAAGAAGATACAAATACCAAAGCTTGTTTCCATGGACTGCTTGGCCTTTCTCTAAGGGGTTATATACTGAGATCATCTCAGGTACAGAAGAGTGAGTGGCACTAAAATAGGCAAGTGTTCAGAGGTCCTGATATGCTCAGTTCTCCAAAGAAGATATCTTGTGAAGCCTACAAGGAATCTTCATCAGTAAAAGGCTAAGAAGCAGGCACAGAGAATAATACTAGCTGATATGAATGAATGATTCGATCCCAAGCCCCAAGGGTTTCATCTTCCTTAGGGGAAAGCTAACCACTAAGGAACGTATCTCTGTCCCTGATGAGAGCAAGTCGCTTTAAGGGGTAGTCGTCATACTGAGCCCTAGAAAAAAAGCTACAAAGCCACATCCTCCTGGGCTCAGAAAATAACTCCAGGCCTTCTTCTCCATTCTTGGTTCCCATTTGGTTGTTACATTGGGACTCCTACTGACGTTCTGGAGTTCACCGGCTTGGCATGGCAGGGTGGCCATCCTTGCTCCAGGCAATGAGTGTACCAGCCTTTTGGGTGTCCATGAGAACTCCAGACCACAGACCAGCAGCTGTTAGATGTGACATGGAGTGAGATTCCCATCCCCAACCCCAACTCTGACCCTGCTGACACAGGGGGCCCAGGCCCCAGAGTACAGGGACATCTTGTGCCAGCCCAACTGTTTCATTCTGTAAGGGGCAGGGGCAGGGGCAGGAGACGAATGCACAGAAGCTCTGCATAGGCTCTGCGGGCTTTCCTCTAGTTCCGCCCCCAGTGGGAGGAAACAAAAACCATGCCACAGTCCCGGCCCCTCACTCAGAAGCTTCTCTACCAACATTCTTCCTTTGTCCAGAGCTCCTAGAAAGCCTCAGAGTTCAAGTAAAGGAGACCCAGCTTGGTCAGGGCTCATTAAACCTGGGAATTAGTTACACATTTCTTAAAGGCTAGATCTCAGGGGAATTCACGCTTACAATTTTGGCTTTTCTAAAACTACTTCCTCGTGATGGCAGTATGGCTCCAGAAAAGCCAACTAGCGCTGCCCCCGGCTCCTCTTCTACCGCCCATCCAGTCTGAAAAAAACGCCAACTAGAGACAAAGGAGCTAGGAAACATGGCTGCCTTGCATGAAACCCATTTTGGAGAAACGGCTCGCAGTGCTGTGCTTTTGCTTTTGGTTTCCATTTGAAATAGAAATGTCTCTGAAAACCACCCACCCTCATCAGGCACCTTTTCAAGAGTTCTCTTTCCACTAGACCAAAGCTTTGCAGATCTCTTCTGCAACATTCTGTAGGATTTCCCGCATTTTCAAGTTTTCTGATGCAGGGCTCAAGTCTCAGGGATCCCTGCAAGAGGAAAAGAAATTGCTGGAATCTCAAAGCTTGCAGGAAGCCATTTTCAGCCATTAGACCTTGTGCTGTTTGATTTGGCGCATTTCTCAGGCTCCTATGGAGTCCCCCATTTTCTGGCTCACATATTTTAGAAAGTAACCAAAATGGCGTCTCTCTTTTTAAATGTCTTTACAGATGGAGAGCGCACTAGTATTTCAGTGGCTCAAACCTGATGCTCAAAATAAACATTCATATTTAGTTATTTTCATTTAAGGAAATGCTAAAAACCAAAGTTCCAATGAGAAAAATTTGAAGATCTAATTGGTTTTATTGAATGATTCATTCATGAATTAGGTAGCAACCCACCTAGCAAGTAGAGGGGAGCTCTAAATGGCTACAGAAAGGGAAAGGTTTTCAAAGGCAGGATGAGGAAGTCATAAACAGAGAAGAGTATTATTTCAGAGTAGGTCTTCTCCCTTTTGGGAAAAAGGGTTTTATTATATGGGTTACCTCATCTTCCTTTGGGGAATGGAGAGGGCCCATGTAACATAGTACCTCACTGGTGCTGATGATAAAATTACTGACTGACTGTTTCAGTTAAGACTACATTTCTGGGGGAGGTTGAATCTTCAATTTGATTAGATATTAAGCCCTGGTTTGCTGCCGTGGTCTAGCATAAGTGACTCCATTTTGGGCCTGTGGTTTTCTTTTTAACAGAAATTAGAGTCAAGCTCTACATAGGTTTTTTTATTTATTTATTTTTAATTGAAGTATAGTTGATTTACAATGCTGTGCCAGTCTCTGCTGTACAGCAAAGTGACTCAGTTATACACATACAGACATTCTTCTTTAATATTCTTTTCCATTATGATTTATCACAGGATATTGAATATAGTTCCCTGTGCTATACACTAGGACCTTGTTGTTTATGCATTCTAAATGTAATAGTTTGCATCTACCAACCCCATGGGTTTTGAATGTATGTGTTAAGACTCAACTTTATCATATGACCTTTTCTTATATCTTTACACTTTTATGCATCATATATATCCATATTTTAATTTTGGCATAAGTATTAATGCTTTATAAGAATATAGAAATGATGTGTCCTTAATAATGAATTTGGTAATTAAGTAGAGAATATAATTTGTGTACTTACGTGCTTACATAATTTATTGTCTAAGTTAGACAGCTGCTGTAAACTGTGACTTCCCAAGGAAAACTAAGAGGAATGTTCACTGTATTTATAATTCCACAGTCTTGAGGCAAACACTGATTATGTCTTTATTTGATCCTTACCATGTTTTATATTTACATAAATATATTGATACATTTTAATTTACATATATACATACATGTTTACAATAATCGGGTATTTTCTTGCATATCTTTTCCATTTTGTACCTTTTTCCCTTTTGTATTTTATGAGCATTTTGACAGTATACTTTAGTTATCCAAAGTATAATTTAAAAATATGAAAAAAGGGAATTCCCTGGCGGTCCAGTGGTCAGGACTCCGTGCTTCCGCGGCAGGGGGCACGGGTTCGATCCCTGGTCGGGGAACACAAGCCACACTGCAGGGCCAAAAAACAAAAAAGAAAAAAAAGAAAAAAGCTGTTATTCTACTTATGAAAAATAACCTTTTTTCAATATAGAATATTTAGTTAATATAGAATTCAGATAAGTGAACACAAAGTGACCTATAATATTACTATAAACTGTATGTATTTTATCTTTATACACAACTTGGATAATAATATATGTTGGAATTTTTTTTCTGCTGGCTATCTTTGTATCCTCCTCTTTATCCACTCTTCATTTTTCTCTACTTCTCTGTGCCTCAAATGGTTGACCCGTATTGATTACATAATCTGGCTGTTTTGCTTTATTTATGAGTCCCGGTTATGTTGTGCCATCGAGGGTTCTGCTATAATTTCAGAGACAAGTTGGGGTATTTATTTAATCAGACCTGTGGGTTTGGCTCCATCCCTTGGCCTAATATCACTGATCCAGTATCCAGGAGGAGTAATGGAAATATTTGGTAAATAGCCAAAATTAATATCATAATAAGATACTGAAAAATACATATCAATACACAGGTACCATATATACAATTAAACAAAGTCAGCAGGTTTCTGATTATTGAAACACTGGGACCTGAATGTAGCTCCTTTCCTCTCCACTCCCAATTCATCTGCTGTTTCTAGGCCAAAGGAGATCTACAGGTAGCTGTACCTCTAAAGGTAGATCTACAGGTAGCTGAGTGTAAGTGGGGCCTTTGTGGGAATTTATTCCTTGGCCTGCTTAAGCAAATAAAAATCGGGTTAGGGGGCTTTGGGAAGTTTCAAGGTTTGCAATAAAAAGCAACACATTGTGGAAAGGGCTTAACTGAGAAGCAAGTGGACTAATGATTAGAAGGTCAACAGAATCTGACTTATTTTTACCTGTTGTTCCTGTATGCCAAGAATCGAAGATAGAACTGAACTGAGCTTGCTTCCTGAATCCTCTCTGCACCTGAGTCTTAGAGAATACAGGAAAACCAGAAAAAGTTGGGAGGCTTCCTCAAAGTGCCTCAGAAGTGAGCTTATAGTTTGCCTCCGGAGTCCTTAAGAGTGTGAGCTCTGAAGTCTGGCTAATCTGATTTTTAAATTGTCTCTATTATTAGCTATGTGACCTTGGAAAAGGTTTTTAAACTTTCTGGGCTACCTTTCCTTATTTATTAAGCGGCAAGAATCATACTACTTACCCAGAGGGATGTTGTGAAGAATCAATATATAAATTCTTATCAAGATCCTTGGAATATTTACTGGTACATTGTATTCAATAAATACTCAATAATTATTAGCAATTGTTGTTGCCTAGAAATGCCCTAATGCTGCCCTTGATTTTCTGGAATGTTCTTCTTTCTCTTAGGCCTGGCTCCTTGAGACTTGGCCTCAGAAGCAGACTACTTGATAACCTGGGAAAATGCATGGGATGTAAAGCTGAGTGAAGAAGAGCAGAACTAGGTCAAATAGAAATTGAGTTCTCGCAAGAGAAGATGCCTGATGGGGATGGGTAATTTAGGCCTCAGTTTTGATTTCAGATGGAAACCAAGAACAAAAGAACAACAGTGTGAGTAAGTTTCTTAAAACCCTGCAAAATACAAGGCAGCCGTATTTCCTGGCACCTTTGTCTCCTGGTGGCGTTTTTTTTTTTTTCATACTGGTTGGGTGGGAGATGAGAGCTCAAGGACCAGGCTTGCCTACATATCTGGAGCACTACTGCCACTGTGAGGAAGTAGTTTCAAAACACCAAAAACCCTTACAACTTCCTTCCCTTGAGGCCAAAAGTTGAGGAAGATCATGCATATGGGGAGTTGGAACAGGCCTAGACCCAAGCTGGGCCTCCTTGCCTTCTTCTCTATGGCCTTACAGGATACTTGAACATTGGTGGGATCTTGTTGTACAACTTGGAGAGTGAGGAACTAGAATTGAGCCAGCAGCTGCCAGATGGTCCAGGCACAGAAAGTCATGGGCAAGGCCTTGTTCTCCACCCAGTGTGGAAGATAAGAGAAATCCACTGAAAGACAAATGCAAGCTCTTGTGGGCATTTGTCTCCTGTTCCTCCTCCTTGGAACAAGAGGTAGCAGGCTTTCAAGTGCTATGCTGGTATTGTGGGGCATGGATCTTTTATGGCAACAGTGTCAGGACGCCAAAGACAGGCCAGTTCCGGGTGGCATTATAACAGGAGCAGGTGTGCTTGCTAAACTACTCGGGTACATCCAAATGTTTAAAAGCCTATTGCCTGGAGTTCAGAGAGCCTGAAGAGAAGCAGAACCACCCAACCAAACTGAGAAGTGTTAAAACTGATAAGGGACCAAAAACAGTGAAAAGGATAGAAAATGAACACATTTAAAAATCCTTCCCTGCCAGAGGTAGCATTACTCATGACCTCACTTCACTTCTTCATACATGGCTGTTGTAGCAGGTACATTGTAAAGAAGCATGATTATTTCTAGAAATGTAAAAACATGTGGCAAAGATGATGTCATTGAAGGTGGTGAAGTAGGGAACCCCAGTGATCCATCCCTTCATAAAAGTAACTAATGAGTTGACAAAAAGTGTTAGAATCCAGTTTTACAACGATAGATCTAGTTGAAAACATAAGGAAACCAAAAATGGCTTGGTGAAAAAAGAAGTGACTACTTTGCAGTGAGAGAGGACTGTGGCATTTAAAATTCCCCACCTGGGCTTCCCTGGTGGCACAGTGGTTGAGAATCTGCCTGCCAGTGCAGGGAACACGGGTGCGAGCCCTGGTCTGGAAAGATCCCACATGCCGCGGAGCAACTGGGCCCGTGAGCCACAACTACTGAGCCTGCGCGTCTGGAGCCTGTGCTCCGCAACAAGAGAGGCCGCGACAGTGAGAGGCCCGCGCACCGCGATGAAGAGTGGCCCTTGTTCTCCGCAACTGGAGAAAGCCCTCACACAGAAACGAAGACCCAACATAGCCAAAAGTAAAATAAATAAATTTTAAAAAAATAAAAAAATAAAAAAATAAAATTCCCCACCTATCACCCCCCAAAAACCACACTGCCTTAAAGATGGATCTTGCCCTACTGGTCTGTGATGTTAGTTCCTGAGGGAGCAATATGGGCTTTATTCTCAAAGAATTGCGGTTGTCCATTTTGACCTATCTGGAGGCTCCCTGAAGGGTTGGTGCAAGAGCATACCTTTGTTTTGACTTACTTGGAGTGTTTCCAGGGCTGGGCTGTCTTGAAGAAAGGCATTTACTAAAATAATTTAAAGGCACAATTATTGGCCAGAGCAGCCTGGGGCAAGAGACAATAGTTAGGACAAGCAGTAGACAGATGGAGAAGCATAGGAAGGAGAAGGATGTGAAAGGAAATGTGGGGGGAAAGAAGGAGCTTTAAAACTTCTTGCATGTACTGGAAAAATTAGAAAACCACAGACATACCCAGGGCTGGACAACTGCTCAGATAAGTCCTGAGACCCTAATCTCTCATGTCTCTTTAGGCTCCTTGCAATCTGTAAGTGAAGGGTAAAGTAGAGTTATGAACAGCCTGGATAATCATCGAAAGACCTCCCTAATACAAAACCAATTGCAAAGACTGACAGTATTTTTCAGATGTTTAAAGAAAGTCTGTCAGAACACTAAGTGATCACTAAGCTAACAGAACATAGACTTAAGTGGCCACACGTGGCAAAGAATACAGACTTTACAAAAATAATTGCGAAAAGTCACTAAACAAGCAGAAAACAACCCACAACAAGTACCATCAACTAAACCTCTGGGTTAGAAATCTGATTTCCAGTGTTGACACACTGTAATATTCAAAATGTTCGGTTTTCACCACCAACAAAAAACAAAACATCCAAAGAAACAAGAGTATGGCCATTCACAGGGAAAAAAAGGAATAAGTTGAAATTGTCTAGAATGGAGCCTAGGCAATGGACTTACTAGAAAAGACTTAAAATCAACTTTCTTAAATATGGTGTGAAAGGGATAAAGGAAACTAAGTACAAAGAACTAAAGGAAACCAGGAGAACAATGTCTCACCAAATAGAGAATATCTATAAAGAGATAGAAATTATAAAAAATAATAAAATAGAAATTGTGGAACTGAAAAGTACAATAACTGAAATAAAAAATTCACTAGAATATTCTAACAGCAGATTTGAACAGTTAGGAGAAAGAATCAGGGAACTTGAAGCTAGGTCAGTTGAGATTATCCAGTCTGAGGAGCAGAACAAAAAAATACTGAAGAAAAATGAACAGAGCCTACAAGACCTGTGGGACATGATTTAGTATATTGTCTTACACATAATGTTACCAAAGGAGAAGAGAGAGAAAGAGGCAGAAAGAGTAGTTGAAGCAATAATGGCCCACAGTAGAAATTTGATAAAAGACATGAATATACACATCTAAGAAGCTCAAGAAACTCTTTATAACATAAACACAAAGAGATCCAAAATGAGTCACATTATAATCAAACTTACAAGAGCCACCAAACAAGAATCTTGTAAGCATGAAGGGGTTTCATCATATATCAATACAAGGTGGCCTCAATAAGATTTGCGGTTGATTTCTCTTCAGAAACCATGGAAGCCAAAAGGCATTTAAAAAAAACCTGTCAACCAAGGTTTCCACGTCCAGCAAGACTAACTTTCAAAAACAAAGGAGAAACTAAGACATTGCTAGAAAAGAAATACAGATGGAGTTTGTTACTAGAAGAGCTAGCATACCAGAAATGCAAAAGGGAGTCATCCAAGGTGAAATGAAGACACTAGCCAGTACAAGGAAAAAGGAAACTTCACAGATACGTATAAAAACCAGAATATATTTTATATGTATATATAAGATATATATTATATATATATATGATATATATAAGATATAATATATAATATAAACATATATGTGTATATAATATAAATATATATATGTATAAGATACATCTTATATATAATAAGATATATATATATATTTTTGGCCATGCCATGTGGCTTGTGCGATTTTACTTCTCTGAGTAGGGCTTGAACCTGGGCTTGGAGTAGGGATTGAACCTGGGCTTGGACCGCCAGGGAATGTCCTATTTTTGTTTTTTAACCTTTTATTTTCCTATGTAATGTAAAAGGCAAGGCAAGTACATAAGCAATATAAATCTATGTTAATGGACATGCAATGTATGAAGATATAATTTGTGAAAATAACATAAAAGATTTTGAAGCTGTAAAGGAATAAAACTAATTATTAAGTATATGTTAATTAAACATATTTGGCCAAATAGGACTTGAAATCTGGAAAAGAGAAGATACCTGATGAGGTTGGGTGGCTTAGATTTCAGTTTGATATCCAATGGAAACCAAAAAGAAAATGCAAAGAGTATGAGCTAATACAAGGCAGCCATATTTTCTGGTGTCTTTGTCTCTTCATGGTGTTTTTTCAAACTCGAAGGGCGGGAGAAGAATACTCAGAGCAGGGGTACTTGGCTGTCCTGGGACAATACTGCCATCATGCGGAAATAATTTCATCGAGCCCAAGCCATGAACAGTTCCTCCTTGCAAGGCCTAGCAGTGGAGGGAGGTCAGGCCAGTGGAAGGCCAAAGGGAACCTGAACCCAAGACTGGCCCCCCTACCATTTTCTCTGCGGCTTGGCAGGAGCAGTGCAGAGTCAGGGCGGCTTGGCAGGAGGAGTGCAGAGTCAGGACCTTAGCTTAGTATCTGATCGGCGAGCGGCCACAACCCAGGAGCCAGCCAGCTGCTGCCAGGAAGTCCAGACACAGGAAGTAGGGAGGTGGGGCTTCAGTTTCCTAACAGTGTGAGCAGGACTTAGAGCCAAGTGCGGAAGCTGGGGACATTTGTCTTGTGAATGTACCCTTTGGGGTTTAGGCATGCCGGCTACCCGTGTGTTGTGGGGCCTGGGCCCGTTGTGACAGCAGTGACAGAGCACAATGGACAGGCCAGTGCCAAGTACCCCAAATAGCCCATGTCACTGATGGAGACCGAAAGCCTAAAGTACCATTGCCTGGAGCAAGAAAGACATGTATAGATGGAATGGGAATACACTGACTTGCCCGTGTGGCCCAGAACATCTTCTAGGAGACCGGAATTGATCAAGTGGATGAGAATTCACAAATCTTTGGAGAACAAATAGAAACACCTGATCACAAATCCCACTTTCCTGAGGCAACCACCATTACCAACTTGATGATAAATGCATTCAAATATTATATACGATTGATCACGAAAGCTGATACCATTTAACTAAATAGATGTAGGCCCATCAATATACTCCCTTATTTGCTTAAAGGAGTGTTTAAAACAAACACACACACACATACATACATAGACAATCACACCATATCTTTGTTCAATTCCATCCTGGTCACACAATAGGTAGAATTTAGTGCCATGGATATTTCACACAATATTACGTAATTGGAAATTTCCAATGACATTAACTGTTTATGAGGTAACTGATGAAACTTTATTGCTAAATCTCATAACACTTCTTTACTGTTGCTCAAATCCTAAGGATATTTTAAGCATCTGGCAAAGAAATACAAAAGTGAACAATTATAAAGATTATAAAGCTTTCAAAAGCTTAGTAGGAACTCAATATTTTGATTTATTGCATTCTGATCATTCTTGTTTTCTACAGGGCGTAGCAGGTGTGTATGTGCATGAAAGTTTTGTTATGGATTTAAAATGACATCATTTGTGTGGAATTTCCTTGTGGTTTGAGATTTGTCCTATCGCTTTCTCAGGTCTTATATAGAGAGGCTACTTAAATGTCTTTAAATATAGATGGCCGGATTTTGTGTTAAGTAATAATTTATCAAAAGCTTTCAGTTTCCTTGACTATAGGAGCAAGATATTTAATCATTCCATAATGTGGATAGTGCTGTGGGTCATTTTTAGAGAATATAATAGTATGCAGAATATTATCAAAATTAAGCCTTCTTTGTCAACATTTCAAGCCTTCACTATGTACATGGCAAAAGTACACCCAGAAATATATTGCTTTAGACGTGAAGACACCATTAGTTGTTTTCTTCAAAATTTTAAACGTAAATCCCAATGTTAATATTGGCTCTATAGAATAAACAAATATTTCTATGTTTCAAACTTATCACATATAGAAGTGTAGAGTAAGATACAATTTGTTTTGCCATTGCTTTTACTTGGTGTTAGAAACCTGATATTTTGATCCTCAAGGTACAATGGTTTGCTTTTCATCTTAAACCACAGGAAGGGAATAATGCTATCCTTTTCAGGGAAATACCAACCCCAAAAGCCACCTCTCTGCCCTCCTTGCAAGAACTGAGATAACATCAGGATCCCATCAGGACAAAGGATTTGACCCTGGGTTTACAGTGAACCTGCAAAGCCCCAGGAGCCACCAGCTGGTGGGTGGGCTCAGAGAATTCCTCAGGGCCTTCCATTACATTCCTGGTTTCCATCCACTTGAGCAATTAATTTCAGGCTCCCAGAAGATGTTCTGGGCCACACGGGCAAGTCAGTGTATCCCATTCCGTCTATACAGGTCCTTCTTGCTCCAGGCAATGGTACTTTAGGCTTTCGGTCTCCATCAGTGACATGGGCTATTTGGGGTACTTGGCACTGGCCTGTCCATTGTGCTCTGTCACTGCTGTCACAACGGGCCCAGGCCCCACAACACACGGGTAGCCGGCATGCCTAAACCCCAAAGGGTACATTCACAAGACAAATGTCCCCAGCTTCCGCACTTGGCTCTAAGTCCTGCTCACACTGTTAGGAAACTGAGGCCCCACCTCCCTACTTCCTGTGTCTGGACTTCCTGGCAGCAGCTGGCTGGCTCCTGGGTTGTGGCCGCTCGCCGATCAGATACTAAGCCAAGGCCCTGACTCTGCACTGCTCCTGCCAAGCCGCAGAGAAAATGGTAGGGGGGCCAGTCTTGGGTTCAGGTTCCCTTTAGCCTTCCACTGGCCTGACCTCCCTCCACTGCTAGGCCTCGCAAGGAGGAACTGCTCACGGCTTGGGCCCGATGAAACTATTTCCACACGATGGCAGTATTGTCCCAGGACAGCCAAGTAGCCCTGCTCTGCGCATTCTTCTCCCGCCCTTCGAGTTTGAAAAAACACCATGAAGAGACAAAGACACCAGAAAATATGGCTGCCTTGTTTTTTGCTCGGTCTGAGGAAACCTCCTCATACTCTGTGCATTTTCTTTTTGGTTTCCATTGGATATCAGACTGAGATCTAAGCCATCCAACCTCATCAGGCATCTTCTCTTTTTCAGATTTCAATTTCTACTTGACCAAGTCTTCCCACATTTGCTCTTCTTCACTCAGCATTTTATCTCCAGCATTTTCTCATGCTATCAAATTGTTTGGGGGTATCAAGGGGCAAACCTCAGGGATCCATGCCTAAGAGAGAAAAGAAAATGATTATACCTAAGGGCTTGGCAAATCTAGGCCACAGGCCACGTGGCTATTATCCTGTCTCACTTCCCAAATTCCCTGGGGTCTTCAAATATTAGGCCTTGTTTGTTGAGTTGGAGAAGAAGCCATTTGGTGGAGCTCTAGGAGGAAGGTCCGGATACCTCTTAAGACTGAATGCCAGACAATGCCTTACTTGTAATGATGTGTTCTTAAATGACTGTAAATTCCAATCAGATGGGACACATGACTTTGTCTCTTGGTGTCATCATATAACATTGGAAAACGAGCATTTTCCATGTCATTAAATGGCCTTAGACTTTATTGTGTATGTTTGTCACTGTTTTTTACTTAAAGATTAGTCTTATAATATTTTCTCATTAGTAAGTAAGACACAGAGCTTGTTTTTACTTTTGCACAAAGTCTTTAGCAGCACCTTATATCATTTACACATATCCATATTAATATACCTTTCTGAGTGCTTGAACTTTCTTATATTTTATTCTAGAACACGTTTCGGAAATTATAAAGTCAAAAATATATGGTAGGTCATTCACAGTGAGAAGAAATAACCACTTTAAAAACGTCTTTGCCGTGCATTACCATCCCTTCCCTATGTACATAAAATATGTAGTTTTATAAAATAATGTTCAAATTCCCCAGTACTATGATTGTTTGAAACAATATTTTATCACTTATAGCTTGTTCAAACAAGATTTGTGAATTCTTTACCCCTGACATCTAGAACAAGATAAGAATGCCCAGTTTTGTCAATTCTATTGAACGCTTTAGCCAGGGTAATCAGGCAGGAAAAATATATTAAAGGCATCCAAATTAGAAAGGAAGTAGTAAAATTATCTCTAGTCACAGATAAAATGATTACATATAAAGAAAATCCCAAGAAATCTACAAAAAATAATATTATTGCTGATTGATGAATTCAGCAAGTACTATAGGGTAGAAAAGCAACCCACACAAGTCAGTTGTATTTGTATAAAGCAGCAATGAACAATCTGAAAATGAAATTAAAACCATTCCATTTATAATAGCATCAAAATGAATAATATACTTAGGACAATATTTAACTACAGAAATTTAAGACTTTTACATTGAAAATTACTGACAATTAAAGATGACCTAAATAAATAAAAAGATATCCTTTATTCATAGGCTGGGATCCTAAATATTGTCAAGACAGCAATACTACCCAAAGGGATCTACAGATTCAATGTAATCTCTGTCATTGTCCCAACAACTGTTTTGGCAGAAATGGGAAAACTAATCCTAAAATTCCAATGGAATTGCAAGTGACTTCTGTAGCCAAAATAATCTTGAAGAGGAAAAACCAAGCTGGAGGGCTGACTTCCATTTTTTAAAACTTGCTACAAAGCTACAGTAATCAAAGCACTGTGATACTCAAATAAACATAGACACGTGGAACAATAAATAGATTGAAGTGCAGAATCAACCCATACACTGTGGTCAGTTGATTTTCAAAAAAGGTGTGTAGGTAATTCAAAGGGCAAAGAGTAGTCTCTTTAACAAATGGTGCTAAGACAACTGGTTATCCACATACAAAAGAATGACTTTAGACACCTACTTCACACCATATGCAATAATTAACTCAGTATGGGTCGAAGTTCTAAATGTAAGAGGTGAAACTATAAAACTTTAGAGAAAAATAGAAGGACAAAGTTTCATGGCCTTGGATTTGATAATGGTTTCTTAGATATGTCACTAGAAGAAAAGGAAGAAAAAAAAAAGGGAAAAGAAATTCATCAAAATTTTTAAAAAACAAACAAAAAACAAACAACAACAACAAAAAACAACTTTTGTGCATTAAAGGACTCTATCAAGAAAGTCAACAGACAATCTGGAAAATGGGAAAAAACATTTGCAAATTATCTACCAAAGTTCTAGTATCCAGAGTATATAAAGAACTCAAGAACAAAAAGACAAATATCACAGTTTTAAAAAATAGGTAAAGGGGGCTTCCCTGGTGGTGCAGTGGTTGAGAATATGCCTGCCAATGCAGGGGACACGGGTTCGAGCCCTGGTCTGGGAAGATCCCACATGCTGCGGAGCAACTGGGCCCGTGAGCCACAATTACTGAGCCTGCGCGTCTGGAGCCTGTGCTCCGCAACGAGAGGCCCGCGCACCGCGATGAAGAGTGGCCCCCGCTTGCCACAACTAGAGAAAGCCCTCGCACAGAAACGAAGACCCAACACAGCCATAAATAAATAAAAAATAAATAAATAAATTTTAAAAAAAGCATCAAGTATTAGTGCAAGATCAACTGTATTAGATAGTATAAAAAAAATAGGAAAAGGACTTGAATATACATTTCTCCAAAGAAGATGCATAAATGGCCAACAAGCACATGAAAAGATACATAACAGTCAAAACAGAAATGTAAATTAAAACCACCAAGTGAGGGCTTCCCTGGTGGCGCAGTGGTTGGGAGTCTGCCTGCCAATGCAGAGGACACGGGTTCGATCCCTGGTCTGGGAGGATCCCACATGCCGTGGAGCAACTAGGCCCGTGAGCCACAACTACTGAGCCTGCGCGTCTGGAGCCTGTGCTCCGCAACAAGAGAGGCCGCGATAGTGAGAGGCCCGCGCACCGCGATGAAGAGTGGCCCCCACTTGCCTCAACTGGAGAAAGCCCTCGCACAGAAACGAAGACCCAACACAGCCATAAGTAAATAAATAAATAATAATTTTTTAAAAAAACCACCAAGTGATACCTCTTCATGCCCACTATAATGTAAAAAAAGATAAGGAAAGAAAAGTACAAGTATTGATGAGGATGTGGAGAAATTGGAAGATTCATACAGTGCTGGTAGGAATTCAAAATGTTCAGCTGCTATGGAAAAAGTCTGGCAATGCTTCAAAGATTTAAATATAGGATCACCATATGGCACAAAGTTATTTCAAGAATTTTACTATCATAACTTTGTGTCTGAAGGCAGGATCTTTCATTTGAGAACAACAAGAATTGCTGGTGAACTGCAAAAAGAAAAGGCCATTTGGAGTTCTTTTAGAATTTACCCTGCAGCAAAACAAATAAAAATATTTAGTGAAATCTCAGTCTAAGTCCAACCAATGTAAGCAGAAAAATGCCAAGATGGTTTTTAAACTTAATCCTTAACCCTTAACCCTTGTCACATGATATTGCTAATCGTGTGACAAGGGAAGCAGAAGGACTGGGAAAAAAAATTACCATATGACGAAGGAATTCCACTCCAAGGTATCAAAAGAATCGAAAAACCACTACTTACCACAAGTGTACGTATATACACATATTCATAGCAGTCTATACACAAGAACCAAAAGGTGGACACAAGAAAAATGTCCATCACTTGATGAATTGATAAACAAGATGTGATATATATATATATATAGATATATAGATATCTATATATATATATATATAAAATGGATATTCAGCCATAAAAAGAAATGAAGTAATGCTGTATGTTATGACATGGATGTACCTTGAAATCATTATGCTAAGTGGGAAAGGAAAGACAGGAAAGGCCACACAGTGTATGCCATTTGTATGAAATAACTAGAGTAGGTAAATCCAATGGAGGCAGAAAGCAGATTAGTATTTTCCAGGGGCTGGGCAAATTGGGTAGTGTAGAAAAACTATTTCATGGATCTAGGGCTTCGTTTGGGGTAATGAAAATGATTTGGAGGCAGATAGAGATAATACTTGCACAGTATTACGAATGTACTAAATGTCACTGAATTATACACATTAAAATGATTAATTTTATGTTACATGAATTTTACCTCAAATTTTCAAAGTGGCAATATATTTAAATATGATAGTATTCCAAAGATTTATTAATGATATTTGAAAAACATTCAAGCTATAAGTGATAAAATATTGGTTTTTTAATTAATTTATTTATTTATTTATTTTTGGCTGTGTTGGATCTACGTTGCTGTTCACGGGCTTTCTCTAGTTGCGGTGAGCGGGGGCTACTCTTCGTTGCGGTGCGCGGGTTTCTCATTGCAGTGGCTTCTCTTGTTGCGTGCAGAGCAGAGACTGTAGGCGCGCGGGCTTCAGTAGTTGTGGCACGCGGGCTCAGTAGTTGTGGCTCGTGCGCTCTAGAGTGCAGGCTCAGTAGTTGTGGCGCAGGGGCTTAGTTGCTCCGTGGCATGTGGGATCTTCCCGGACCAGGTATTGAACCCGCGTCCCCTGCATTGGCAGGCGGATTCTTAACCACTGCGCAACCAGGGAAGTCCCTAAAATATTGTTTTAAAAAATCATAGTACTGGGGAATTTGAACATTATTTTATAAAACTACATATTTTATGTACATAGGGAAGGGATGGTAATGCACGGCAAAGACGTTTTTAAAGTGGTTATTTCTTCTCACTGTGAATGACCTACCATATATTTTTGACTTTATAATTTCCGAAACGTGTTCTAGAATAAAATATAAGAAAGTTCAAGCACTCAGAAAGGTATATTAATATGGATATGTGTAAATGATATAAGGTGCTGCTAAAGACTTTGTGCAAAAGTAAAAACAAGCTCTGTGTCTTACTTACTAATGAGAAAATATTATAAGACTAATCTTTAAGTAAAAAACAGTGACAAACATACACAATAAAGTCTAAGGCCATTTAATGACATGGAAAATGCTCGTTTTCCAATGTTATATGATGACACCAAGAGACAAAGTCATGTGTCCCATCTGATTGGAATTTACAGTCATTTAAGAACACATCATTACAAGTAAGGCATTGTCTGGCATTCAGTCTTAAGAGGTATCCGGACCTTCCTCCTAGAGCTCCACCAAATGGCTTCTTCTCCAACTCAACAAACAAGGCCTAATATTTGAAGACCCCAGGGAATTTGGGAAGTGAGACAGGATAATAGCCACGTGGCCTGTGGCCTAGATTTGCCAAGCCCTTAGGTATAATCATTTTCTTTTCTCTCTTAGGCATGGATCCCTGAGGTTTGCCCCTTGATACCCCCAAACAATTTGATAGCATGAGAAAATGCTGGAGATAAAATGCTGAGTGAAGAAGAGCAAATGTGGGAAGACTTGGTCAAGTAGAAATTGAAATCTGAAAAAGAGAAGATGCCTGATGAGGTTGGATGGCTTAGATCTCAGTCTGATATCCAATGGAAACCAAAAAGAAAATGCACAGAGTATGAGGAGGTTTCCTCAGACCGAGCAAAAAACAAGGCAGCCATATTTTCTGGTGTCTTTGTCTCTTCATGGTGTTTTTTCAAACTCGAAGGGCGGGAGAAGAATGCGCAGAGCAGGGCTACTTGGCTGTCCTGGGACAATACTGCCATCGTGTGGAAATAGTTTCATCGGGCCCAAGCCGTGAGCAGTTCCTCCTTGCGAGGCCTAGCAGTGGAGGGAGGTCAGGCCAGTGGAAGGCTAAAGGGAACCTGAACCCAAGACTGGCCCCCCTACCATTTTCTCTGCGGCTTGGCAGGAGCAGTGCAGAGTCAGGGCCTTGGCTTAGTATCTGATCGGCGAGCGGCCACAACCCAGGAGCCAGCCAGCTGCTGCCAGGAAGTCCAGACACAGGAAGTAGGGAGGTGGGGCCTCAGTTTCCTAACAGTGTGAGCAGGACTTAGAGCCAAGTGCGGAAGCTGGGGACATTTGTCTTGTGAATGTACCCTTTGGGGTTTAGGCATGCCGGCTACCCGTGTGTTGTGGGGCCTGGGCCCGTTGTGACAGCAGTGACAGAGCACAATGGACAGGCCAGTGCCAAGTACCCCAAATAGCCCATGTCACTGATGGAGACCGAAAGCCTAAAGTACCATTGCCTGGAGCAAGAAGGACCTGTATAGACGGAATGGGAATACACTGACTTGCCCGTGTGGCCCAGAACATCTTCTGGGAGCCTGAAATTAATTGCTCAAGTGGATGGAAACCAGGAATGTAATGGAAGGCCCTGAGGAATTCTCTGAGCCCACCCACCAGCTGGTGGCTCCTGGGGCTTTGCAGGTTCACTGTAAACCCCAGGGTCAAATCCTTTGTCCTGATGGGATCCTGATGTTATCTCAGTTCTTGCAAGGAGGGCAGAGAGGTGGCTTTTGGGGTTGGTATTTCCCTGAAAAGGATGGCATTATTTAGGCCTGAGGAAACATTATTTACCTCATACTAGTTAGCCTTCTCCGTGCCAGCTTCTTAGGTAGTTCGTGATGAAGATTCCTTAATGACCTATAAGATATCCGTCCTCTTGGTATTGAGACCTACAGATACCTCATGGCTAATAATGGTAGGATCATAAAAATTCATGGCTGCCTCTCTCATCGTGCCATCCTTTTTTTTTTTTTTTTTTTACTGTAAACTATTATTCTTTTTATTTTAATTTATTTTTTTTAACATCTTTATTAGAGTATAATTGCTTTACAATGATGTGTCAGTTTCTGCTTAATAACAAAGTGAATCAGTTATACATAATGTCAGTCTGGTGCTCTGCTGTGGACTTCTCATGGTTCAAGATGTTTTTTAGGTAAGGTCTCTCCTGGGCTCTGAGGATGCAAGCAGACATTTTACTTTGAAAGGTAAGCTTCCATCAGTACCAGGGGAAGAGAACTGGCTTTTGTGACATCCTCACCTGTTCCTAGCCTTCAGTCTGATCATAGCCTTCAGTCTGATCATAACTGAGTTCACTGGTGGTGTGTGGACATTGGTCTCATTGGCAGCTATAAGTTTCTTAGAGTTCCTTTGGGAAACATGCCTACTTTGCTCCAGGTCCTGTGAAAGAGAGAAATGACCTCTAATGTTCCCCTCCTATTTCACCTAGAGTAGACTTGGAGAGTCTGGACCAGAGGAATGGGTTTGCCTCCAATGGAGAAATAGTCTGACCTGACCATTTTCTTGGAAGGTTACAGAGATATATATGTATGGAGACAGTGTCCCATATCCGAGGCTAGAGATGTGGTTGCTCCTAGACCTGGAATTCCTTCAGCTCAAGACTGTTTTGTTCATCCTTTGCAAACTATCTTTATTAGAGGCCATGTGCCTAGTAGTGAGGGGAAGCCTAAGGTGATCCCACCTAACCAAGTCTCAGTGATGGAGTCAAGAAATTTCATTAGTGTTTCCTTTGCAAGAGTGGATAGTGTGGATGGGCAATGGATCCATCATTCCGCTGTTTTTTGTTTTTTAATCCATTCATTTGAGCTACACCAGGTATTCCCTTCAGCCCTCACAAAGCCTGAATTCCATTCTCTTTGTCCTGATAGGAAGAGACATTCTCTTCCTGTGTTTTAGGGAGAAAATCAAACGGACTTTCAGGATCAAACCCTAAAAGTTTGCTAAGAGCAGGTAAGAGAAATGGCAAAGTAAAGTGTCTTTTACTCCACATGTGTGATTATGTTGATCCAAACACATGAACATATGTATTCGAGAGAGCCAATGTGTACCTTGTGTTGTATACATAAAATTTCAAATAAGAAAACAAAACCACTAATGGTTTCTTCCTTTCCAAATCAGTCTTTTGAGGGTGGACTTTTAAGTTTTATATATATATATAGTTTTATATATGTATAAAATGAAGGCTTTAAATATTGACAAACAAGGTTTATTATTGATAATATTCATGTTTATTCATTCCCCTCAATACTTTTGTAGAGTAAACACTGGTCTGATGCAAACCACACTATACACATAAATCCAATTTTAATACAGATTTATGTTTTGTGTGAAACTAAATCTAGAAATGTATATCTATTTAAATATATGATATAAATAATCAAAAAGGTTATCAGTTGTCTTAACAGGTTTTAAGGTAGTGATTTTCTTCTTGATCGTCACATGGTTATTTTCCAGATCCTTGGCATGCACTATTCCTTCATTTACTAATAAAAAAATATTGTAAGTCTTATATCTAAGAGATGAAGTGTAACACATACAGACATACACAAACACCATAAACTCAAAGGAAGTAGTTGAATAATATTTAATGGCATGGGAAAAGACTGTTCTAATGTTAAATGATGAAACCATGAGACAAAACTCTAACTTCTAATTGGAATTTATTCATATGCAATTATATGTATCACGCCATTTGTGGTATGCAGTAATGACAGCTGTCTGATAACCTCTTTTTATGGCTCATGCCAAATTGTTACTTAAAATTCAACCTAAAAGGTGACAACATGGAGAAATACTCCCAGGTTGTCTGAAAGATGATCGAGATCAAAGACCACTTGAATTTGTGAATTGTTTGTTTGAAAAGAGGCCCAGGCTTCAGGCAATTTCTTCTTTTTCTGTCTGGATCTACCTACTATATCCCTTGAAGTTGACAATTTGATGCCATGAGGAAGTACTGGACAGGTAAAGCTGAGTGAAGAAAAGAAGAAATGCTTAGGCTAGGTAGAGTAGAAATGTAATTTCTGAAAGAACAAGATGCCTGATGAGGGTGGGTGGTTTTAGGCCTCAGTTTGATCTCAGATGGAAAACTAAAGCAAAAGTGTAGCAGCTTGAGCAAGTTTCCTCAAACTGGACAAAATGCTAGACAGCTACTTGTCTTGGTTCTTTTGCCTCTTGGTGGTGTTTTTTCAAACTGGAAGGGCGGGGGAAGAGCGCTGAGGACAGGGCCTGCTGGCATAGCTGGAGCACTACTGCCATCGTGCGGAAATAGTTTCAAAACACCCTAAGCTGTTACAGCTTCCTTCCTGTGAGGCCCACCGGTAAAGGAAGTTTGGACCTTTGAGGGAGTAGAACAGGCTTGGGCCCCCAGCTGGACCTCCTTGCCTTCTCTCCTAAGGCCTTACCGGAGACCTGGATGTTGCGAGTATCTTGGTGTAGAACCTGGAGGGTGAGGGGGTCTGGAGTAAGCCAGCTGCCGCCAGGAGGTCAAGGCACAGGAAGTTGGGGGGCGGGGCCTACCTAGGCTTGGGTCCCTTGTGGCTGAAGAGTCAACAAGATGATTAAGCTTGTTCCAAGGGCAGTTTAGCAGCATCTGGTATGCTTGTGGGTCACAGACCATACAAAATTCTGGAGCCCAATGTAACTTTGGCTAGCAGAATAGACTTACACATCCAAGTGAGGTCACCAAATGGAGAGGAAGACCAAGAAGTATTCTCTAGGTTTAGAAGGAGAAGGCAGCTACGGTAGATTTGTAGCTGATTAGTAGGCCTAGATAAAACGCTTGATGGAGTCTTGATCTTATCTCAGGTATCAGAAGAGGACAGGCCTATGAAGCCTCTTCATCTCCAACCAGCTATGAAGCAGGAACAGAGAATATTGAGTAATATAATATGATTATTTGTCTCAGGCCTCAAGAGTCTTATGCCCTCCCTTATTATGACACTTGAGAGGACATCAAAATTCCATCTGGAGTAGATCTTTTTTCTTCAGCTAGCCAAAGTTAGACTGGGCAATTTATCCTCTACTTCTAATCAGGCCTCCTTTGCTCCAGACAATGGGACTCCAAAATTTTGTGTGACCACCTCGGACTCACAGCAGTCAAACCAAATGCTGCTAAATTTCCCTGGTAATAGGCCTGTCCATCATGATCTAACACTTTAGCCAAAGGGACCCGAGCCCCATAGCACAGGGATACCACATGAAAGCCTGTTAACTCTGGCTGCAAAGAGCAGGAACAGGAGACAATTGCCTACATGAGCCTACATATATCTTTGTGTCAATTCTTCTAGTCCTGCCCATATTGGAAGGAAATCTAGGCCCCACCCCCCAACTTCCTGTGCCTTGACCTCCTGGCGGCAGCTGGCTTACTCCAGACCCCCTCACCCTCCAGGTTCTACACCAAGATACTCGCAACATCCAGGTCTCCGGTAAGGCCTTAGGAGAGAAGGCAAGGAGGTCCAGCTGGGGGCCCAAGCCTGTTCTACTCCCTCAAAGGTCCAAACTTCCTTTACCGGTGGGCCTCACAGGAAGGAAGCTGTAACAGCTTAGGGTGTTTTGAAACTATTTCCGCACGATGGCAGTAGTGCTCCAGCTATGCCAGCAGGCCCTGTCCTCAGCGCTCTTCCCCCGCCCTTCCAGTTTGAAAAAACACCACCAAGAGGCAAAAGAACCAAGACAAGTAGCTGTCTAGCATTTTGTCCAGTTCGAGGAAACTTGCTCAAGCTGCTACACTTTTGCTTTAGTTTTCCATCTGAGATCAAACTGAGGCCTAAAACCACCCACCCTCATCAGGCATCTTGTTCTTTCAGAAATTACATTTCCATTCTACCTAGCCTAAGCATTTCTTCTTTTCTTCATTCAGCATTTTATATTCAGTATTTTCCATTGGCATCAAGTTTTATGCCTCAAGGGGTAAATCTGACATTTCCAAGTTTAAGAGAGAAAAGAAAATGCTGGAAGTTCGAAGCATAGAAGAGGATGTCTCTAGCCATACAACTTATCTCTGAGGCTCTCAGAGATTCTGATACCATTTTTTGTCTTAACACTGATACCTCTATTTTGTATGAAATAACCCTTTTCGAAGCCCAACAGTAGGGCCTATTTGGTGTTCTTCACTCTATTCAAAACAATGCCTCACATGGAGTGACACACTTCTATACACTTCTTTCATAATAGACATTTTTTTAATGTAGTGTATGCTTGTTGTGGATCTCATTTAAGATTGCGATAGAAGTAGTTTCCAATGTCATTAAATAGCTTCCTTCTCCTTCTATATATATTAATATTTTTCTCTTTATTATTTATTGATATGTGTTACCATTTTTCAGTAGAAAATACCTTTTACTTATAAAAAGATTGAGGAAATAAAGAAATGTTCTCCAAAAAAGAAAATCACTGATGTAAATGGAGCATGTCAAAATAAGCACTGATTAAATTTATGCGTATTCACTTCTGATTCTTTTGCTTTACACATACACCAATCTTAGGTTCTTGTAGAAGACAGAGAACTGAATTAATCAATAAACATAAATTACTTATTAACTATAACATCTTAAATTTCCCCAATTAGAGAATGAGAATTTTTAATAAATTTTTGAAATATTTATATAACTTAGTCATTTGTTTGACACTGAAATCATTTAATATATTAAAATCATAAGTATATTGTAGTCCAAATTGTCCATTTTTCAGTAGTTTTAGAAATAATTAATGAAAAGTTACCAAATCTTGTCTAATTTGAAATTAGGCAACATGGTTTAGATTTCCTTTGACTCAAATAAGAAACAAAAATGTAATTTACATAACATCCATGAAGGAATTAAAGAAAGAAGACATCGGGCTTCCCTGGTGGCGCAGTGGTTGAGAATCTGCCTGCCGATGCAGGGCACACGGGTTCGAGCCCTGGTCTGGGAGGATCCCACATGCCGCGGAGCAACTGGGCCCGTGAGCCACGATTGCTGAGCCTGCGTGTCTGGAGCCTGTGCTCCGCAACAAGAGAGGCCGCGACGGTGGGAGGCCCGCGCACCGCGATGAAGAGTGGCCCCCGCTTGCCACAACTAGAGAAAGCCCTCGCACAGAAACGAAGACCCAACACAGCCAAAAATAAATAAATAAATTAATTAAAAAAAAAAAAAAGAAAAAAAGAAAGAAGACATCAAATCCAATTCTGTTATTCCTGTAGATGCTTTATCAGAGGAAAGCTTTCATCCATAAATGCCTTTATAATTTTTTAATTAAAGAAATAAGAAAAGAATGAGCTCAGTTTACTAAATGTTAGGAAACAATAAAAAAAATTCTCCCCAAAAGGAAAGACTGAGTCAGTCATTACAAAAATATATTCAAGGAAATAGAAAGCCAAAAATGCAATAGAAATAATAAAAAAATTCCAAACTGGCTCTTTGAAAACATCAATAAAATACTTCAAATTGCTCTAAGTCTGATTAAGAAATAAAATGATTATCAACACAAAGAGGACCACAAGATACATTGTAATTAAAATGGCAAAAATTAAAGATATAGACAATATTAAAAGGAACAAGGAAGGGTAAAGCAACAAATAACAAAGGAAGGAACTCCCATAAGTCTATCAGCTGACTTTTCAACAGAAACTCTGCAGAACAGAATACAGTGGCATGATATATTTAAAGTGATGAAAGGGAAAAACCTACAACCAAGAATACTGAGCAAGGCTCTCATTGAGATTTGATGGAGAGATCAAAAGTTTCACAGAAAACTGAAAGCTAAAAGAGTTCAGCACCGGGCTTCCCTGGTGGCGCAGTGGTTGAGAGTCTGCCTGCCAATGCAGGGGACATGGGTTCGAGCCCTGGCCTGGGAAGATCCCACATGCTGTGGAGCAACTGGGCCCGTGGGCCACAACTACTGAGCCTGCGCGTCTGGAGCCTGTGCTCCGCAACAAGAGAGGCCACGACAGTGAGAGGCCCGTGCACCGCGATGAAGAGTGGCCCCCGCTCGCTGCAATTAGCGAAAGCCCTCGCACAGCAACGAAGACCCAACACAGCCAAAAATAAAAAAAAAAAAAAGAGCTCAGCACCACCAAACAAGCTTTAAAAGAAATGTTAAAGGAAGTTCTCTAAGCAAAAAAGAAAAGGCCACAACTAGAAACATGACAATTAAGAAATGAATAAGCTCATCGGTAAAGGCAAACATACAGTAAACGTAGGAAATAATCCACACAGAAAGCTAGTAGGAAGGTTAAAAGACAAAGTAGTAAAATCATCTATATCCACAATAAGCAATTTAGGGATACACAAGACAATTAGGTGTAAAATGATATCAAAAACAGTAATCGTGAGGGGAGGAGAGTACACATGCATGTTTGTTACGGTGCATTTGAAATTAAGAGAATGCAACTTAAAACAGATATATATACATCTGGCTATATAAAAACCTTATGGTAACCACAAATCAAAAACCTGTGATAGATGTACACACCAAAAAGAAAAAGGAATCCAAAAGATAGTCATCAAATCACAAGAGAACAGAAGACGAAGAAAGGAAAGAAAAAAGACCTACAAAAACAACCCCAAAACAGTTAACAAAAAGACAATAAGTACATACATATCAATAATTACCTTAAAAGTAAATGGACTAAATGCTTCAAATAAAAGACACAGAGTGGCTGAATGGATACAAAAACAAGATCTGTATATATGCTGCCTACAGTGGACTCACTTCAGATCTAAAGACACAAAAGACTGAAAATGAGGGGATGGAAAAAGCTATTCCATGCAAATGGAAATCAAAAGTAAGCCAAGGTACCAATACTTATATCAGACAAAATGATAAAATAATAAAGACTGTTAACAGAGACAAAGAAGGACAGTACATAATGAAGGGATCAATCCAAGAAGAAGATATAACAATTATAAATATATATGTACCCAACATAGGAGGAACTAAATACATAAAGCAAATATTAATGGACATAAAGGGAGAAATCTACAGTAACACAATAATAGTGGAGGACTTTAACACCCCACTTACATCAATGGACAGATCATCCAGACAGAAAATCAATAAGGAAACACTGGCCTTAAATGACACATTAGACCAAACGGACTTCTTAAGAGATATAGAACATTCCATTTGAAAGCAGCAGAATACACATTTTTTTCAGGTGCACATGGAACATTCTCTATGATAGATCACATGCTAGGCCAGAAAACAAGCCTTAATAAATTTAAGAAAATTGAAATCATATCAAGAATCATTTCTGACTACAAAGCTATGAGACTAGAACTAAACTACAAGAAAAAAACCTGCAAAAACCATAAGCACATGGAGGCTAAACAGTATGCTACTAAATGGATCACTGAAGCAATCAAAAAAGACATCAAAAAACATGTGGAGGCTTATGCAAACACAGTGATCCAAAACCTATGAGATGCAGCAAAAGCAGTTCTAAGAGGCAAGTTTATGACAATACAAGTCTACCTCAGGAAACAAGAATAATCTCAAAGGACCCCACCTTCCACCCAAAGGAACTAGAAAAAGAAGAACAAACAAAACTGAAAGTTAGCAGAAAGAAAGGAATCATAAAGATAAGAGTGGAAATAAGTGAAATAGAGATTAAAGAAAAATAGAAAAGGTCAATGAAACTAAGAGCTGGTTCTTTGAAAAGATGAACAAAATTGATTAACCTTTAGCCAGGCTCATCAAGAAAAGAGAGAGAGGGACCAAATCAATAAAATAAGAAATGAAAAAGGAGAAGTTAAAAACAACAGCACAGAAATACAAAGGATTATAAGAGACTACTACCAACAACTATATGCCAATAAAATGGACAACCTAGAAGAAATGGACAAATTCCTAGAAGTGTACAATCTCCCAAGACTGAACCAGGAAGAAATAGAAAATATGAACAGACCAATTACTAGTACTGAAATGGAATCAATACTAAAAAAGGCAAAATACCAGGACCAGATGGCTTCATGGGTGAATTCTAGCAAACATTCAGAGAAGAGTTAACACCTATCCCTCTGAAACTATTCCAAATAATTGCAGAGGAAGGAACTTTCTAACTCATTCTATGAGGCCAGCATCACTCTCATACCAAACACAAAGATATCACAAAAAAAGAAATTATAGGCCAAATACCACTGATGAACATAGATGCAAAAATTGTCAACAAAATAGTAGCATACCAAATCCAACAATACATTAAAAGAATCATACACCATGATCAAGTGGGATTTAGCCCAGCAATGCAAGGATGGGTCAATATCTGCAAATCAATCAATGTGATGCACTACATTAACAAATTGAAGTATAAAAGTATATGATTATCTCAATAGATGCAGAAAAATGTTTTGACAGAATTCAATATTCATGTATGATAAACTCTCCACTAATTCTGTGTAGAGGGAACATACCTCAATATAATAAAGGCCACATATGATAAGCCCACAGGTAACATCATACTTAATGGTGAAGAGCTGAAAGCATTTTCTCTAAGATCAGGATCAGGATGAGCATGCCCACTCTTGCCACTATTATTCAACATAGTTTTGAAAGTCCTAGCCATGGCAATCAGAGAAGAAAAAGAAATAAAAGGAATCCAAATTGAAAAGGAAGAAGTAAAAATGTCACTGTTTGTGAACAAAATGATACTATACGTAGAAAATTCTAAATATGCCACCAAAAAACTACTAGAGCACATCAGTGAATTCAGAGACGTTGCAGGATACAAAAGTAATATGGATAAATCTGTTACATTTCTATACACTAACAACAAACTATCAGAAAGAGAAGTTAAGGAAACAATCCCATTTTCAACTGCATCAATAAGAATAAAATGCTTAGGAATAAATCTAACTTAGGAAATAAAAGATCTGTACTCAGAAAACTATAAGACACTGATGAAAGAAATTGAAGATGACACAAACGGATGGAAAGATATACTGTTTTCATGCGTTGGAAGAATTAATATTGTTAAAATGATCATACTACCCAAGTCAATCTACAGATTCAGTACAATGCTTATCAAAATACCAGTGGCACTTTTTACAGAACTAGAACAAATAATTTTGAAAATCTGTGGATACAAAAGACCCTGAGTAGCCAAGCAATCTTGAGAAAGAAGAACGGAGCTGGAGGAATCATGTTCCCTGATTTCAGACTACACTACAAAGCTACAGTAATCAAAACAGGATGGTACCGGCACAAAAACAGACACATAGAACAATGGAACAGAATAGAGAGCCCAGAAGTAAACCTATACACTTATGGTCAATTAATCTATACCAAAAGAGGCAAGAATATAAAACAGAGAAAAGACAGTCTCTTCAATAAGTGGTGCTAGGAAAACTGGAGATCTACATGTAAAAGAATGTAATTAGAACATTTCTTCTCACACCATATACAAAACTAAACCCCAAATGGATTAAAGATCTAAATGTAAGACCAGAAAACATAAAACCCCTAGACGTAAACATAGACAGAACACTCTTTGACATAAATCATAGCAATATTTTTTTGGATCTGTCTACTAAAGGAAAGGAAATAAAAGCAAAAATACACAAATGGGACCTAGTCAGACATAAAGCTTTTGCACAGCAAAGGATACCATCAACCAAACGAAAAGACAGCCTACTGAATGGGAGAAAATATTTGCTAATGATATGACCAATAAGGGGTTAACATCTAACATATATAAACAGTTCATGCAACTCAAGCTCAAAAAAACAAACAACTGGATTAAAAAATGGGAAGAAGACCTGAATAGACATTTTTCCAAAGAACACATTCAGATGGCCAGCAAGCACATGAAAGGATGCTCAACATTGTTGATCATCAGAGAAATGCAAATTAAAGCCACAGTGAGATATCACCTCACACAAAGAATGGCTGTCATCAAAAAGAACATACATAATAAATGTTGGCAAGGATGTAGGGAAAAGGGAACTCTCGTATGCTGTTGTTGGGAATGTAAATTGACTCAGCCACTGTGGAAAACAGTATGGAGGTTTGTCAAAAACTAAAAATAGAACTACCATATGACTCAGTAATTCTACTCCTGGGTATATGTCCACAAAAAATGAAAACACTAGTTCAAAAATATACATGCACCCCAATGTTCATAGCACAGTTATTTACAATTGCCAAGTTATGGAAGAAACCTAAGTGTTCATCAGCACATGAATGGACAAAGAAGATGTGCCACATATATATATGTGTGTGTGCGTGTGTGTGTGTATATATATATATACACATATGTGTATATATATATATATATGTGTATATATATATATACACACACACATACCTACACACACATGCACACACACATATACACAAAATGGGATACTACTCAGCCATAAAAAAGAATGAAAATTTGCCATTTTCAACAACATGGATGGACTTGGAGGGTATTATGCTAATTGAAATAAGTCAGACTATGACAAATACTGTATATCACTTATATGTGGAATCTAAAAAAGAAAACTAGTGACTATAACAAAAAGGAAACAGACTCACAGATATAGAGGAGAAATTAGTACCAGTGGGGAGAGGGAAAAGGGGAGGGAAAAGATAGGAGTAGGAGATTAAGTGGTATGAACTACTATGTATAAAATGAATAAGCTACAAGGATATATTGTACAACACAGGGAATATAGCCAATATTTTATAGCTATAAATGGAGTATAACCTTTAAAAATTGAATCACTATGTTGTACACTTGTAACATAATATTCTACATCAACTGTATCTCAGTTTTAAAAAAGATAAAGAAAAAGAAATACAAATGGCCAATAGGTATATGAAAACATGCTCAACATCACTAATCATCAGGGAAATGCAAATCAAAACCACAATGAGATATCACCTCATATCTGTTAGGATGGCTATTGTCAAAAAGACAAGAGAGGCATGAAGTCAACAACATGGCAGACTGAAAAACTACCTTTCTCTATCTGCTTCAATCTACAACTATCTAAAACATCCACAGTTTAACAAAGATGCCTCTGCCCAATGCAATAGGAAGCCAGAGAATTCCACACATCTGTACATCTAAAGGTACATGTACTGGAACATGTAGAGGAGGCAGAACCGAGGGAACAGGGTAGTTGGTGCCTGTAATCCCAGCCCTCTGAAAGCTGCAGCTGAGTCTGCATCTTTAGAGAACACAGTATCAACAGGGAAGGCAGTATATAAGACTCCAGCCTCACTGGGGTACAGGTAACTGGGCAGCTGTGGCAGTGGGGACTGGGACCCCATCCCTCCAGTTGCTAAGGCACTCACAACCCTGGCCCCCAAACCCCCATCCACAGTGGCAGATACTACACACCTTACACCAGACATGGTAGAGGCACTTGTTTGATCCTGGCTCCTCCCGCACTGACTCCCTTCCCCCATGGTGCAGCCTGCAAATCAGGGGATCCTGGACATAAGGGAAGAGCCCACAATTCCTGTGATGACGGTGGCTCTGGCAGAATCAAGGCAACAAAGACCCTGGAGGCACAAGAAGCAACAACAAATGTATGGAGCCATACCTTTTACAAAGACATTGGAAGGAGGCTGGAAAGTCAACTCTCAAATATAACCATAGGCAGCACAAGTAAGAGAAACCGAAAACTTGTGTTATGTCACCACTTACTGGGAAACAAAGAAAGAACTCTAACTTCTAATGTATCATTTAACTTCAAGTGTACTGGCAGAGGGACAATTCATCAAGCACCATGAAGAGCCACAGTAACACTATACCACAAAAAGAAAATGACAGTTCTCCAGAAACCCAAACTTAAATCATGGAATATCATGATTTGATAGAGAATTCAAAACATCTGTCATGAAGAAACCCAACAGCTATAAGAAAACCCAGAAAGGTAGTTTAATGAGCTCAAAATCAGTGAACAGAAGGAATACTTTACCAAATTGAAACTCTAAAACTGCAAACAAGTTCTGGAACTGAAGATTGTAATAAACAAGATGAAGAATGCATTAGAAAGCATTGGAAATAGAGCAGACGATCTGGAAGAGAGAATAAGCAAGATCAAAGATAGAAATCTAGAAATAATACAAGTAGAAGAGGCAAGAAAGATAAGATATTTAAAAAATGAGGGAATTCTACATGAGCTATCTGAGTCTTTTTATGCAGGAGAACATTAGGTAATGGGTATCACAGAAGAAGAGAGGGAGAAGGGAGCAGAGAGTTTAACGAAATAATAACTGAGAACTTCCAAAACCTGGGGGAGGAACTGGATATACAAGTTCATGAAGCTAAGAGAACATCTTATTACCTCAATGCAAAAAGACCTTCTTCAAGACACATTATATTAAAACTGTCAAAAGTCAATGACAAAGAATTTTAAAGGCAGCCAGGGAAAAAAAGATGGTAACCTACAAAGGAATCCCCATTAGGGTATCAGCAGAAACTCTACAGGCCAGGAGGGAGTAGAATGACATTCTCAAAATACTGAAAGATAAAAACTCACCCAAGAATACTCTATGCAGCAAAGTTATCATTCATATATGATGGAGAAATGAAGACTTTCTTAGACAACAAAAACTAAGGGAATTCATCAACATTGGCCTGCCTTACAAGACACATTGAAAGGAGCTCTTTTACCAGAAATGAAAAGGCAAAAGTATACAAAACATCAAGTAAGATGATACATAGGCAGAATTAGAAAGTTGCAACTCCTTATCAGAATAGGTGTTTAAATACTTCATAATACTATAAAGGTTAAAGGGGAGAAAAGCAGAAAAAATAACTGTAGCTACTTCAATTTGGTAACAGACTCACAACATAAAAAGGGATAATTTGAGATGACAAGAACACAAAAGGGGAAGAAACAAAGGACAGAACCCATATAGGTAAATAAAGATGCTATCAGCAGAAAAAGGACTATTTTATCTATGAGATATTTTATAGCAACCACAAAACGTAAATCTAGAGCAGAGACATGAAACACACAAAAAAGAGGAAATTGAGAAAAACATCATAGAAAACCACTAAACCAAAATGGCAGACAGAAAAAAAGGAAAAAGAACAATGGAGACATAGTGCAACCAGAAAACAAAAGATAAAATGTTGGTACTAAATCCTCGTCTACCAATAATTGCCCTAAATGTAAATGGATTGAATTAACCAATCAAGAGACCCAGAGAGGCTGAATGAATTTCAAAATATGACCCAACTATATGCTGCCTCCAGGAGACATTCCTTACCTCTAACAAGAAACATAGGCTCAAAGTGAAGGGACGGAAGATAAGACTCCAAACAAACGGCAGCCAAAAAAAGCAGGTGTAGCTGTACTGATATCAGACAAAATAGACTTAAAGCCAAAGAAGGTAACAAGACACAAAGATGGACAGTGTATAATGATAAAGGGGACAATTCATGAAGAAGACATAATGGTTATTAATATATATAAAGCAATTATTAACAAACCTAAAGGGAGAAATTGACGGCAACAAGATAATAGCAGGGGACTTTAACACCCCACTTACATCAATGGACAGATCATCTAGACAGAAAGTCAACAAGGAAAGTGTGGCCTTAAATGAAACATTAGATCAGATGGATGTGATAGATTTGCACAGAACATTCCATCCAAATGCATCAGAATACACTTTCTTCTCAAGTGCACATGGAACTTTTTCAAGGATAGACCATATGTTCAGACATAAAACAAGATAAATTTAAGAATACTGAAATTGTATCAAGCACCTTTTGCAAACACAGTGGTATGAAACTAGAAATCAGCTATGAGAAGAAAGCTGGAAAGATCACAAATAGGTGGAGACTGAACAACATGTTACTGAACAACTATTGGGTCAATAAAGAACTTAAAGGAGAAATTAATAAATACCTGAAGACAAACAGAAATGAAAATACAACATACCAAAATCTATGGGATCCAGCAAAAGTGGTACTTAGAAAGAAGTTTATAGCAATACAGGCCTACCTCAAGAAATAAGAAAAATATCAAATATATAATCTAATTTTAAACCTAAAGGAACTATAAAAAGAATGAAAAATGAAGCCCAAGGTTAGTAGAAGAAGTGAAATAATAAAGATCAGAGTGGATCAATGAAACTAAGAGCTGGTTCTTTGAGAAGATAAAATTGACAAACCTTTAGCTAGGTTCACTAAGAAAAAAAGAGAGATGGCTCTGGTAAGTAAAATCAGAAATGAAAGAGGAGCAGTAACAATAGATACCACAGAAATATAAAGGATTTTTAGAGAATATTAGGAACAACTATATGTCAACAAATTGTACAATGTAAAAGAAATGGACAAATTCTTAGAATCATACAACCTTCCAAGACTGAACCATGAAGAAATAGAAAATCTGGGACTTCCCTGGTGGTGCAGTGGTTGAGAATCTGCCTGCTAATGCAGGGGACATGGGTTCGAGCCCTGGTCTGGGAAGTTCCCACATGCTGTGGAGCAACTGGGCCCGTGAGCCACAACTACTGAGCCTGCGCATCTGGAGCTTGTGCTGTGCAGCAAGAGAGACCATGATAGTGAGAGGCCCACGCACCGCGATGAAGAGTGGCCCCCACTCGCCACAGCTAGAGAAAGCCCTCACACAGAAACGAAGACCCAACACAGCCAAAAATATAAATAAATTAATTAATTAATAAAAATAAAAGAAATAGAAAATCTGAAGAGTTGCATCACTGGTACAGAGATTGAAACAGTAATCAAAATCTCCCCAAAACAAAAGTCCAGGACCAGAGAGCTTCACACGTGAATTCTACCAAACATTCAAAGACAGTTTAATGCCTGTCCTTCTCAAACTATTCCAAAAAAATGAAGAGAAAGAAATGCATCCAAAGTCATTCTGTATGGCCAGCATTACCCTGACACCAAAACTAGATAGACACCACAAAAAAATAAATGAAGAAAGAAAGAAAGAAAGAGAAGGAAGGAAGGAAGGAAGGAAGGAAGGAAGGAAGGAAGGAAGGAAGGAAGAAAAAGAAAATTACAGGCTAGTATCTGTGATGAACATAGGTGCAAAATCCTCAACAAAATATTAACAAACTAAATTCAACAATTCATTAAAAGTTTCATACACCATGATCAAGTGGGATTTATTCCAGGGATTGAAGAATGGTTCAATATCTGCAACTGAATCAACTTGGTACATTGCATTAACAAAATGAAGGATAAAAACCATATGATCATCTGAATAGATGCAGAAAAAGCATTTGACAAAATTTAACACCCATTTTATGATAAAAACTCTCAATAAAGTAGAAATAGAAGGGATTTATCTCAACATAAGAAAGCCCATATACAGCAAACCCATAGCTAAACCCTAAAAACTCCACCAAAAATCTGCTAGAACTAATCAAAAAAATCAGTAGAGTTTCAGTATACAAAATCAATATATAAAATTCTGTTGCACTTCTTTATGCCCACAATGAGCTAGGAGAAAGAGAAATTTAAAAAACCATACCATTCACTATTGTAAATAGTGCTGCTATGAACATTGGGGTGCATGTATTTTTTCGAGTTAGTGTTTTCTCCGGATATATGCATCAGAAATGAAAAAGGAGAAGTTACAACTGACACCACAGAGATACAAAGGATCATAAGAGACTACTACAAGCAACTATATGCCAATAAAATGGACAATCTAGAAGAAATGGACAAGTTCTTAGAAAGGTACAATCTCCTTCTGAACCAGGAAGAAACAGAAAATATGAACAGACCAATTACCAGTACTGAAGTTGAATCAGTAACTTAAAAACTCCCAACAAACAAAAGTCCACGAACAGATGGCTTCACAGGTGAATTCTACCAAATATTAGGGAAAAGTTAACTATTATAGTTAACTGAAACTATTCCAAAAAATTGCAGAGGTAGGAACCCTTCTGAACTCATTCTGTGAGGCCACCACCACCCTGATACCAAAACCAGACAAAAAAAACTACAGGCCAATATCAGTGATGAACATAGATGCAAAAATCCTCAACAAAATACTAGTAAACCGAATCCAACAATACATTAAAAGGATCATACAGCATAATCAAGTGGGATTTATCCCAGGGATGCAAGGATTTTTCAATATCCACAAATCAATCAGCGTGGTACACCACATTAACAAATTGAAGAATAAAAGCCACATGATCATCTCAATAGTTGCAGAAAAAGCTTTTGATAAAATTCTACATCCATTTATGATAAAAACTCTCCAGAAAATGGGCATAGAGGGAACATACGTCACATAAGAAAGACATATGGATATGACAAACCCACAGCTAACATACTCAACAGTGAAAAGCTGAAAGCATTGCAGTATTATTCACAATAGCCAAAAGGAGGAAGCAACCCAAATGTCCACCAACAGATATACACATAATGAAATATTATTCAGCCCAGCCTTAAAAAGGAAGGAAATTTTGACACATGCTCTCACATGGATGAAACTTGTAGACATTATGCTAAGTCAAACAACTGTCACAAAAAGACAAATACTGTATGATTCTAATTATATGCATCATCTAGAGTAGTCAAACCCATAAAAACAGAAAGTAGAATGGTGGTTGCCAAAGGCTGGGGGAAGGAGAGATAGGAAGTTGGTGATTAAGGGATATGAAAAAATTCTGGCGATTGGTTACATATAAATGTGAATACACTTAATACAACTTAACGGTACACTTAAAGGTGTTTAAGATGGTAAGTTTTATGTTATGTGTATTTAACCACAATTTAAAAGTTGCAGCATTATTTACAATAGTCAAGATATGGAAGCAACCAAAGTGTCTATCCACAGATGAATCTATATTAAGATATGGTATATATACATACAATGGAATATTACGCAGCCAGAAAAAGAATGAAATCTGCCATTTGTGACAACATGGATGTACCTGGAGGATATTATGTAAGTGAACTAAGATAAATACGAATGGGAGATTGGTTCAAGATGGTGGAGTAGAAGGACGTGAGCTCACTCCCTCTTGCGAGAGCACTGGAATCACAACTAACTGGTGAATAGCCATCGACAGGAAGACACTGGAACTCACCAAAAAAGATACCCCACATCCAAAGACAAAGGAGAAGCCACAATGAGACAGTAGGAGGGGTGCAATCACAATAAAATCAAATCCCATAACTGCTGAGTGGGTGACTCACAAACTTGAGAACACTTATAACACAGAAGCCCACCAACTGGAGTGAAGGTTCTGAGCCCCACGTCAGGCTTCCCAACCTGGGGGTTTGGCAATGGGAGGAGGAATTCCTAGAGAATCAAACTTTGAAGGCTAGCGGGATTTGATTGCAGGACTTTGGGAAACAGAGACTCCACTCTTGGAGGGCACACACAAAGTAGTGTGTGCATTGGGACCTGGGGGAAGGGGCAGTGACCCCACAGGAGATTGAACCAGACCTACCTGCTAGTGTTAGAGGGTCCCCTGCAGAGGCGGGGGGTGGCTGTGGCTCATTGTGAGGACAAGAACACTGGCAGCAGAAGTTCTGGGAAGTATTCCTTGGCGTGAGCCCTCCCAGAGTCCACCATTAGCCCCACCAAAGAGCCAGGTACGCTCCAGTGTTGGGTTGCCTCAGGCCAAACAACCAACAGGGAGGGAACCCAGCCCCACCCATCAGCAGCCAGCAGATTAAAGTTTTACTGAGCTCTGCCCACCAGAGCAACACCCAGCTCTACCCACCACCAGTCCCTCCCATCAGGAAACTTGCACAAGCCTCTTAGATAGCCTCATCCACCAGAGGACTTATAGCAGAAGCAAGAAGAACTACAGTTCTGCAGCCTGTGGAACAAAATCCACATTCACAGAAAGATAGACAAGATGAAAAGGCAGAGGGCTATGTACCAGATGAAGGAACAAGATAAAACCCCAGACAAACAACTAAATGAAGTGGAGATAGGCAACGATCCAGAAAAAGAATTCAGAATAATGATAGTGAAGATGATCCAGGACCTCGGAAAAAGAATGGAGGCAAAGATCAAGAAGATGCAAGAAATGTTTAACAAAGACCTAGAAGAATTAAAGAACAAACACCTAGAAGAATTAAAGAAGAAACAGAGATAAACAATACAATAACTGAAATGAAAAATACACTAGAAGGAATCAATAGTAGAATAACTGAGGCAGAAGAATGGAGAAGTGATCTGGAAGACAGAATGGTGGAATTCACTGCTGTGGAACAGAATAAAGAAAAAAGAATGAAAAGAAATGAAGACAGCCTAAGAGACCACTGGGACAACATTAAACACAGCAAAATTCGCATTATTGGGGTCCCATAAGAAGAGAGAGAGAAAGGACCCGAGAAAATATTTGAAGAGATTATGGTCGAAAACTTCCCTAACATGGGAAAGGAAATAGCCACCCAAGTCCAGGAAGCACAGAGAGTCCCAGGCAGGATAAACCTAAGGAGAAACACGCCAAGATTACATAGTACATAGTAATCAAAGTGACAAAAATTAAAGACAAAGATAAATTATTGAAAGCAACACGGGAAAAACAACAAATAACATACAAGAGAACTCCCATAAGGTTAATAGCTGATTTCTCAGCAGAAGTCAGAAGAGAGTGGCATGATATATTTAAACTGATGAAAGGGAAGAACCTACAACCAAGATTACTCTAAGCGGCAAGGATCTCACTCAGATTCGACAGAGAAATCAAAAGCTTTACAGAGAAGCAAAAGCTAAGAGAATTCAGCAACACCAAACCAGCTCTACAACAAATGCTAAAGGAACTTCTCTAAGTGGGAAACACAAGAGAAGAAAAGGACCTACAAAAACAAACCCATAACAATTAAGAAAATGGTCATAGGAATATACATATTGATAATTACCTTAAACGTGAATGGAATAAATGCTCAAACCAAAAGACACAGGCTCGCTGAATGGATACAAAAACAAGACCCATATATATGCTGTCTACAGGAGACCCACCTCACACCTAGAGACACATACAGACTGAAAGTGAGGGGATGGAAAAAGATATTCCATGAAAATGGAAATCAAAACAAAGCTGGAGTAGCAGTACTCATATCAGATAAAATAGACTTTAAAATAAAGAATGTTACAAGAGACAAGGAAGGACACTACATAATGATCAAGGGATCAATCCAAGAAGAAGATATAACAATTATAAATATCTATGCGCCCAACATAGGAGCACCTCAATACATAAGGCAACTGCTAACAGCTATAAAAGTGGAAATTGACAGTAACACAGTAAGAGTGGGGGACTTGAACACCTCACTTACACCAATGGACACATCATCCAAACAGAAAATTAATAAGGAAACACAAGCTTTAAATGACACAATAGACCAGATAGATTTAATTGATATTTATAGGACATTCCATCCAAAAACAGCAGATTACACTTTCTTCTCAAGTGCACATGTAACATTCTCCAGGATAGATCACATCTTGGGTCACAAATCAAGCCTCAGTAAATTTAAGAAAATTGAAATCATATCAAGCATCTTTTCTGACCACAATGCTATGAGATTAGAAATCAATTACAGGGAAAAAAATGTAAAAAACACAAACACATGGAGGCTAAACAATACGTTACTAAATAACCAAGAAATCACTGAAGAAATCAAAGAGGAAATTAAAAAATACCTAGAGACAAATAACAATGAAAACACGACAATCCAAAACCTATGGGATGCAGCAAAAGCAGTTCTAAGAGGGAAGTTTTTAGCTATACAAGCCTACATTAAGAAACGAGAAAAATCTCAAGTAAACAATCTAACCTTACACCTAATGGAACTAGAGAAAGAAGAACAAACAAAACCCAAGGTTAGCAGAAGGAAAGAAATCATAAAGATCAGAGCATAAATAAATGAAATAGAAACAAAGAAAACAATAGCAAAGATCAATAAAACTAAAAGCTGGTTCTCTGAGGAGATAAACAAAATTGATAAACCATTAGCCAGACTCATCAAGAAAAAGAGGGAGAGGACTGAAATAAATAAAATTAGAAATGAAAAAGGTGAAGTTACAACAGACAACACAGAAATACAAAGCATCCTAAAACACTACTACAAGCAACTGTATGCCAATAAAATGGACAACCTGGAAGAAATGGACAAATACTTAGAAAAGTATAACCTTCCAAGACTGAACCAGGAAGAAGTAGAAAATATGAACAGACAAATCACAAGTAATGAAATTGAAACTGTGGTAAAAAATCTTCCAACAAACAAAAGTCCAGGACCAGATGGCTTCACAGGTGAATTCTATCAAACATTTAGAGAAGAGCTAACACCCATCCTTCTGAAACTCTTACAAAAAATTGCAGAGGAAGGAACACTCCCAAACTCATTCTAGGAGGCCACCATCACCCTGATACCAAAACCAGACAACGATACTACAAAAAAGAAAATTACCGACCAATATCACTGATAAATATAGATGAAAAAATCCTCAACAAAATACTAGCAAACAGAATCCAACAACATATTAAAAGGATCATACACCATGATCAAGTGGTATTTATCCCAGGGATGCAAGGATTCTTCAATATATGCAAGTCAATCAATGTGATACACCATATTAACAAATTAAAGAATAAAAACGATATGATCATCTCAGTAGATGCAGAAAAAGCTTTTGACAAATTCAACACCCATTTATGATAAAAACTCTCCAGAAAGTGTGCATAGAGGGAACCTACCTCAACATAATAAAGGCCATATACAACAAACCCACAGCAAACACCATTCTCAATGGTGAAAAACTGAAAGCACTTCCTTTAAGATCAGGAACAAGACAAGGATGCCCACTCTCGCCACTATTATTCAACATAGTTTTGGAAGTCCTAGCCACGGCAATCAGAGAAGAAAAAGAAATAAAAGGAATCCAGACTGGAAAAGAAGAAGTAAAACTGTCACTGTCTGCAGGTGACGTGATACTATACACAGAGAATCCTAAAGATGCCACCAGAAAACTACTAGAGCTAATCAATGAATTTGGTAAAGCTGCAGGATACAAAATTAATGCACAGAAATCTCTTGCGTTCCTATACACTAATGATGAAAAATGTGAAAGAGAAATTAAGGAAACACTCCCGTTTGCCATTGCAAGAAAAAGAATAAAATACCTAGGAATAAACCTACCTAAGGAGACAAAAGACCTGTATGCAGAAAACTATAAGGCACTGATGAAAGAAATTAAAGATGATACAAACAGATGGAGAGATGTACCATGTTCTTGGATTGGAAGAATCAATATAGTGAAAATGACTATACTACCCAAAGCTATCTACAGATTCAGTGCAATCCCTATCAAATTGCCAGTGGCATTTTTTACAGAACCAGAACAAAAAATCTTAAAATTTGTATGGAGACCCAAAAGACCCCAAATAGCCAAAGTGTTCTTGAGGGAAAAAACAGATCTGGCGGCATCAGACTCCTTGACTTCAGACTATACTACAAAGCTACAGTGATCAAGACAGTATGGTACTGGCACCAACACAGAAATATAGATCAATGGAACAGGATAGATAGCCCAGAGACAAACCCACCCACCTATGGTCAACTAATCTATGACAAAGGAGGCAAGGATATACAATGGAGAAAAGATAGTCTCTTTAATAAGTGGTGCTGGGAAAACCGGACAGCTACATGTAAAAGAAAGAAATTAGAACACTCCCTAACACGATACACAAAAATAAACTCAAAATGGATTAGAGACCTTAATGTAAGACCTATAATATAAAAATCTTAGAGGAAAACATAGGAAGAACACTCTTTGACATAAATCACAGCAAGATCTTTTTTGATCCACCTCCTAGAGTAATGGAAATTAAAACAAAAATAAACAAATGAGACCTAATGAAACTTAAAACTTTTGCAAAGCAAAGGAAACTACAAACAAGACGAAAAGAGAACCCTCAGAATGGGAGAAAATATTTGCAAATGAATCAACGGACAAAGGATTAATCTCCAAAATATATAAACAGCTTATGCAGCTCAATATTCGAAAAACAAACAACCCAATCAACAAATGGGCAGAAGACCTAAATAGACATTTCTTTGAAGAAGACATACAGATGGCTAAGAAGCACATGAAAAGCTGCTCAACATCATTAATTATTAGAGAAATGCAAATCAAAACTACAATGAGGTATCACCTCACACCAGTTAGAATGGGCATCATCAGAAAATCTATAAACAACAAATGCTGGAGACGGTGTGGAGAAAAGGGAACCCTCTTGCACTGTTGGTGGGAATGTAAATTGATACAGCCATTATGGAGAACAGTATGGAGATTCCTTAAAAAACTAAAAATAGAATTATCATATGATCCAACAATCGCAGTACTGGGAATGTACCCAGAGAAAACCATAATTCAAAAAAGCACATGTACCCCAATGTTCATTGCAGCTCTATTTACAATAGCCAGGTCATGGAAGCAACCTAAATGCCCATTGACAGATGAATGGATATAGAAGATGTGGTACGTATATACAATGGAATATTACTCAGCCTTAAAAAGGAACGAAATTCGGTCATTTGTAGAGATGTGGATGGATCTAGAGACTGTCATACAGAGTGAAGAAAGTCAGAAAGATAAAAACGAATATCATATATTAATGCATGTATGTGGAACCTAGAAAAATGGTACAGATGAACCAGTTTGCAGGGCAGAAATAGAGACACAGATATAGAGAACAAACGTATGGACACCAAGTGGGGAAAGTGGTAGGGTAGGGGTGGTGGTGTGATGAATTGGGAGATTGGGATTGACATATGTACACTAATATGTATAAAATGGATAACTAATAAGTATCTGCAGTATAAAAAAATAAATTAAATTAAAAAAAAGATACAGCTTGATCAACTCAAAATAAAAAAAGATAAATACGAGTACTGTATATTATTACTTACATGTGGAATCTAAAAAACAAATGAACAAGCTAATTAAAAAATCCAGAAACAGATTCATAGATACAGAGAATAAACTGGTTGTTGCCAGAGGGGAGGTATGTGGGGTGATGGACGAAACAGGTAAATGAGATTAAGAGGTACATTCTTCAGCTCTAAGATAAGTAAATCAGGGGATGTAATGTACACATAGGGAATATAGCCAATAATATTGTAACAACTTCGTGTGGTGACAGATGGTAACTGGTCTTATTGCAGTGATAATTTTATAATGGATAAAAATATTGAATCACTATGTTGTACACCTGAAACTAATATTGTATGTTAATTATAAGAATAAAAAAGTTATGCTTACCCATTAAGACCAGTGAATTTAAATCGTGTTCAGGAGATAGCATAAATACATTGCTAGCACAATAAGGTGATAAAATTGCTTTACCACTCACTTTGTATCGTTCACTCTAAGCACAGGTACCGTGTCTTCTGTATTATGCATTATTTTGTAGACTCGAATTTGAATAAAATTTTTATTAACAGCTAAGATGTAAACAGTAATTAGAAATATCAAATCATCTGATCTGAAGTAAAAGGGAGCACAGTAAGTCATATTCTTCCAGAGAACAAGCCACTCCCTAAAAGAGAGTATGGTGCTTTATACACTGCTCCAGCTCTTGCTGACACATAGAGTGGAATAAAAAAAAAAAGCCAAGTAGATTAGTAGGGACAAATAGATATTTCAGATATGGATCCAAGTATATACGGATTAATGATTAATACATAACAAAAGAGGTGTTCATGGTCTGTCAGCAAAGGGTGGTTTATTTATAAATGATGCTGGGATAATTGGAAATTCAGGGAACAAAACTAAGCCAGCCCCTTTCCTCATACCTGTGCAGAAGTAATGTACAGCTGGATTAATGCCTTAAATAAAATGATGCAATATGAGAAGTAAAATGGGGATGCTATTTCATAGTCTTTGAAGAGGAAAGACCTTTATAAGGTAGGTAACACAGGAGTCACATATACACACTACTGTATATAAAATAGATAACTTATAAGGACCTACTGTAGAGCACAGGGGACTCTACTCAATACTCTGTAATGACCTATATGGGAAAAGAATCTAAAAAAGAGTGAATACATGTATATGTATAACTGATTCTTCAGGTGTACTTTGCTGTACATCTGAAACTAACACAACATCGTAAATCAACTATACGCCAATAAAATTTTTTTAATTAAAAAAAAGAAATCACTGGGACTTCCCTCGTGGTCCAGTGGTAAAGAATCCGCCTTTCAATGCAGGGGATGTGGGTTCGATCCCTGCTCATGGAACTAATATCCCACATGTCCGAGCGCCACAGCTACAGAGCTGGCACCTCAACTAGAGAGCCTGCGTGCCAGAAACTACAGAGCCCACACACTCTGGAACCCGTGCGCCACAACTAGAGAGAATCCTGCGTGCCGCAACGAAAGATCCCGCATGCCTCAATGAAGATACCACGTGCCGCAACTAAGACCCGACACAGCCAAAGATAAATAATAAAAAAAAATTTAAAAAAAGAAATCACTAAAGACAAAACCAAATGAGAAACAATAAACTGAAATATATGGCATATATGTCAGACAAAGGTTAAATATATCTTGATCAGAGTAAAGCAAATGAATGAATAGTAAAATGCATAATGAACAGGCAATTCCCAGAAGAGAAAATAAAGATGTCCAATAAATATATGGAAAAATTCTTAACTTCGTTATTAGTGAGGGAGATGCAAAATGAAGCAACAACAACTGAAGGAACAAATCCCCTGCTGGTGAAAATGGAGACGGAAAGAGCCAGTCACACATACTGCTGGTGGGTGTGCGTGGGTAAACTGCTAAAAGCTTTTAATGAAATAGTTATGATAATGTCTGGTAATAGTAAAAATACACAAATTCTTTTACTCAGCACACTTTGGGGAATCAATCCTTTGGGAACAAAAGCATTAATGCACAAAGATATATGTACAAAATGTTGATTTCAGCTTTATTTGTACTGTTGAAAAACTGAAACCAAACTAAAGTTTCACCTAGAAGGGAAAGGAATCGTTGAATAAAGTATGGTACATTCCCATTATCAATTAATCTGCAACTATTAAAAACAATCATATATATAGTTGACTTGGATAGATGTCCATCATATAGTAAGTGAGTGAGAAAAACAAGTCACAGAGTAAATGATTGCCCTTTTGTAGAAACCAGTAACCACCCATTTCTGTTTATATAACATTTTGTTCTTCACTTCAAATAAATGGAGAAATGACTTTCCTTATACATCTTTTATAGCATATGTACTTTTGCAATTATATCTTTAAATAAATACAATTAAATTTTACATACTTGCCTTTATGTTTCTTTCTTTTTATTTTGCAAGCTAGAATTATCATTGACTAAATTTAACTTTAGCTACTCATCATAATTCAACATTTCTCCAATGGAGAAATGTGTTTGTTGGGTATGTGTCAAATCAGCTGGGAAGGATTTTTTTTTTTAAAGTGTAGCTGCCTCTGTCCTTTCCTCCCTCCCACCCTTCCAGGCATGATGGGTGCAAGTTGACTGGGAGTGTGTGTTTTTTAAGTTTCACAAGTGTTTCTGCAATGCCTCCTGTACCACTCTGCCCTTACCTCTGGTTGAGACCCACTGAGTCTATAGCTACGGAGGCCTTGATTGAAGCTTAAAATCATGGCTGGGTTTTAATCAGTGTATTTTCCTAAGTAAGAAAAGTCATGTTTTATTTTTCCTGAAAGTGGAGGCATTCTAAAGAATGCCTTACAATTTCCACAGATTTTTTTGGTAATTTCGTTCCCTGTGAGACCTTATGGCATTTTAAAAAGCACTATAGGAGAAGTGTTTTTAAAGCATTTAACAAGTTGAATCATAGGGAATATTTTTCTGAATCTTATTTTAGTGAAGTTACCTTCAACATTTCTCAACACTCGATAGTAGGTACCGTATGAAAACAGGCCTCTGACTCCCTTGCAGGGTTTACAATCTTCCTCTTGTTCATTCTGACCAGTCGCTTGCTCCCTGCTTGCTTTGTAAGCTTTCTGCCTTCTTACCTGAACATTCCATTCTGCCCATTTACAGTCTCCCCTCGTTCATCTGAGCTAAAGTCAGGTCTGATGTTTCATATAGCTTTTCAAGTTTTGGTCTTTGCCTTTTCTCATTAATTGTGGTTCATACTTACCTACCTGATTACATTGGTTCTTGCCCATTCAAACAAGCTCCTAAGGTCCTTCACCTCAATCTTGATACTCTAACTCACCCACCTTTACCTGAATTTGCCCCAGACTCACAAACAGCATCCAGACAAAGAAGATCTTTGGGTGGCTTAGAGTTGGTCTTGCCCATGCTAGTATTTCTGAGAAAGATGAACCAGAAATTCTTCTCTTACCCCTAGATCTTATGACTCAATTTCTGTGCAGATAAGGGGCAGTTAATTTTATCTGAGAACAATTTTCTCAAGAAATTGAGGAAAGGGCTAAGGTCTCCTGCATAGCCGCATGTGAAGTTGGTTCACACTGCAAATAGAAGCATCTATCTTTAAGTATGAATAAGTCAGGTTTAGGTGATGCAAGAAAGAAAAAAAGGTTAAAGGGATCTGGAATTAGGGAAAAGCCTCAGCAGATCAGACGAATCCTTCCTTCTTTAGGGTGAGGGATGGAGTTCGAATCAGCGAGTACACCTCAAGGCAGCAAACTAAAGCAGGGGATGGTGCGGAGAGTCAACCGTCAGAGAAGAAAGCAGAGGACAGGAACCCAGGTAGGCTTCCAGGTGTCAGCACTGAGTCAGAGGGAGAAGGAACCCAAAGACCAGCAATGGGAACTCTGAGACCTCTGGAGGGTTCTCTGCTGTTTGTGGCTCCTGCACGTGTTAGGAGCCCTGCTGTGTGTGCCCTGAACGTTTCCCTGCCTGATCCGGAGGGAAGCCCTTGAAGCAGGATGCTGCGTGTGCTGGGCATCTGAGGCCCTGGAGGGGAGGCGCTCGGGTGGCTGTGCCCCCTCTGCAGCCAGGCTTCCAGGGGAAAAGGGCACCCAAAGGGTGGAGTAGGAGGCCCCTGTCAGGGAGGGCCTGCCCCTGTCCTCTGAACACCAAGAGGGCTTGAACGTCACCAAGAAGGTCCCATGGGTGTAGTTCGGCCCCCAGCGTCGTGCCTTTGAGAGCAGAGAGCACAGGGCTGGGCCCCACCTGCGGCCTCTCTGCCCACAGGGCTCCGACACAGGGGGAGGGTCCCCCAGCCCGGAGCCAGCCGTTCTGGGGCACCACTTCCTGACCCTCCAGCAGTGGTTCTTGTGTGCATCACACAACCCTCTGCGGACCTGGTGGCAGCTGTCGGGAAATGCCCCAGAATTGCTTTTACATGTGATTCAAGGGGGTTTATGTTCACAGAACCTCCCCGCCCTTCCTCTGAACTCCCAAGTTCAGAACCCCTGCTCTCCCAGCTTGCAGTTAGTTTCCCAGCCGCAGGTTCTGCGTTGGGTGTCGTTCGCCACAGTGGCCGCTAGATGTCGACAGAGCCCGGGCTGGACGCCTCACATCTCTTCCAGGGCTGAGGGCAGCTTTTCACAGGTCAAGTCTGTCCTCATCCCATGGGTGAAATTAGGACCCGGGACCAACCGGCACACCACATCTTCCCCTCACCTCTCACACACATGTCTGAGTGAATGAAGGCTGTAAACCACTTCCTGCTCCACCCGGGACCCTCCTCTCTTTAGAATTCTCTCCCTTCCGTGATCACACAGTGTGAATGACTGTTTTCACCAATAAAATCAGACGGGATAGATGCTGCGAATGTAGCTGTCTCTGACTGTCCCTGTGTTCCCCATACCTACTGCCTCCCTCCCGCACGTGGTAGAAGACAGGGGCCCGGGTTCTCTCTTGACCTCACCATAACCCAGCCAGCAACTAGGAGTACTGTGGGCTGGGCTAAGGACATGGGCCACATCTTAGTAGCTGTGTGACTTTGAGCTAGTTACTTAACCTCTCTGTGCCTACGTGTCCTCATATATACCATGAGGACCGTAAAAGTACCTACCTCATGGAGTTATTATGGAAATGAAATGAATCTGTATTTCTCAAACACTTACGACAATACCTGGCATATATGTCAGTTATTTTAATTTGTCATCTTGGACTCTCACAGTAAGGCCACAGAAATTCTCTCTCTCTCTCTCTCTTTGGCATTTCCCATTTAGAGCTCCTGGTTTTTGTCTTTGGGATTTGTCCCTGGTTTCATAAACTGTGTCTGGTGGTTGCTAAGTGATTTTTGGGCCTAGTTTTCTACAAAGCCCTGGTGTTGGTGTCGCTGCTGCTATGCTCTGGGTTGAGACAGGCCTGACAGCAAATTACTCGAGTCCCAGTGTTCTCTGGGAACATATGAGAGAAAGTAGAAACTCCCTCCACCCACGGATAGAAAGCCATCCCCTCTGGCGTAAATATTTGACCCTGGGAGCACAGCTTTAGGGCCCATGCATAAAATGCTGCTACTGGGACCCTAGCCAAGCTTCCGCCCAGCAGGTGCTGTGCGCACTCAAGGGTACAATGCTGCTTGATAATAACCAGTCAGAGACCACAGGGTTCCCAAAGGCTGACCTCCTGCACCGAACTGTGCACAAAGTTCAGGGTGGTCTGAAATTTCCTTCTTGTATCTGTCCTGCAGTTTCTTACTGCTTTTTTTTTTTTTTTTTACAAAATTGAGATATAATTCACATACCATAAAGTTCACCCTTTTAGAATGCACAATTCAGTGGTTTTTACTATATTCACAAAGCTTTGCAACAATCACCACTGTCTAATTCTAGGCCTTTCCATCACCCCGGAAAGAAACCCCATACTCGTTAAGCTCTCATTCCCAATTTCCCACCCCTACCCCCCAACCCCTGACAACCACTAATCCTCTTTCTGTGTCTATGGAATTGCCTATTCTTGACACTGCATATGAATGGAATCATACAGTATGTGCCATTTTGTGTCTGACTTCTTACACTTAGCATGATGTTTTCAAAATTCATCCATGTAGTAGTCTGGATCAGTTCTTCATTCCCTTTTATGGCTGGTGAATGGATAAACAAAATGTGGAATATCTCCTTGTCTTTTGAGGCATATTAGTAGGTAGGGAAAATCTAACATTCAAGGACTGATGGAACAAGCCCCTGTACAACATATCCCTTCTGTATCCAGACCAGGACCATTTGTCTTCTCAATCTTGCCATTTTCAGATCAGCTCTCTCCTTTTGCTTTCACATGTTTGTGATATGGTGGCTCAGTTCCTCACCTCCACCCCAACTGCTTAACATTGGCATTGGAAAGATATGGCAGGGATTTACCCAAATCCTGTCCTCTGAGTTCTGGGATGGCCTAAAGTTCTCAAGATAAGTCACTTTGTCAGCCCAGCTCCAGCCCAGACGTGCCTTTGTAAGCAGAGAATAGGCTGCTGAGGCCCCTGCTTGTGGGTCATTGTACCCACCAAGTCCTAGGACAGAGCCACCAAGGTGGGGGCCAGTCCTTCCTTTAGAGAACATTTGCTGCCCATCCCCCTCCCCCATCCACTTCCCACCCAACGCTAATCTTCTCTCCTCTCACCCACTTGTGAAGATGAATTGGTCTTCCTCAGTCCTGTTTCTGGGCCTGAGTGTTATGTGCAATGATGACTGCAAGATGCTGATATAGAGCTCAGCTGGAAGCACCCACTATGTCATGGCTCTCTGCGAAGATCTTCCTCTGGGTCACAGAGTTCACAGAATGACTCAAGCTACAGTATGTGAGATTTGAACTCTTTACAAATAAGCAGCCTCATTCCCCAGCCGTATTCTCTTTTCCAAAGGGACAAATTAGAGAAATGGAACCTCCTACAGTGAGTATTGTAAGACCCCTGAGCACACCTAGGTCATTTTTCTTTTACACAATCTTGTCCTCTCCCTACAACGCCACATGTCATCGTGCTCTTCATATCATATCATACCTAATTCGCTCTCCTGGCTTGGCCTAGTGGCCCCACAAATGCTCATGTACAGTTGTGGAATGTGAGCTTGTCCATGGGCTCAAGATAGATAGATTCTTGAGGTCCAAATATTATATATTGCAATATTTTCAAGAGCAGGGGCCATGCATTTGTCCTATTTTATTTATATATTATGTCAATATTTTTGAGTAGAGTACCTGCTACTTGCCAAGCACTGTGCTTAATTATTTATAGACAATGGTGAGTTAAAACAGCATCCGCACACTCATGGAGCTTCTTTTGTTTCCACCTGTGCTAGGCACAATGTTTAGTATATATTAGAAGTTCAGTCATTGTTTGCATGATCATTTGCTTATACGAAAGATTGTAATTATTTCCAAGATGTGACAACGATTTTAATTTTGGACCATTCTATTAAATTGTCTGAGTGACAAAATACATTAATAACACTTTCAGTGAGCTTCAAAGATTCGACTAAAGGACATATATTAATAGATTCAAATGTTAGTAAATCCTATTAAGAGGATTACCAAGGGCAATTTCCAAAGATTATGATACATGGTTACTGAGGGAGGTGAAGGATCCTTTAACATCAAAGGTAAGGACTTTTGCAATGCTTGGTACTACTCTCTTTAACATACTGGAGATCCAATTCATTGGCCAGAGCAGACTGTTTTTTATTTTATTTTTTATTTATTTTTTTAACATCTTTATTGGAGTATAACTGCTTTACAATGGTGTGTTAGTTTCTGCTGTATAACAAAGTGAATCAACTATACGGCCAGAGCAGATTATAACTTTTCTTTAAATTAGATAGCTTGTTTAATCTTATTTTCTGTTGGAATGAATCTACTCAGATAAAGTACAACTTTGGGTCTATAAAATTCTGCCCGAGCTTGGTCATCTCTCTAAAGAATACAATAGATGTAGCTGTTTTACCTAGCCCCTGGGACATAAGAATGAGAAAATTCAAAATTGTTCCTGATATTTCACCTTATGTAGCACAGAAACAGATGAGCCAATGTTAACACTCAGGAAAAGCACTGGGTTTTGTATAAAAATATTTGAGTTCAAGCCTTGCCTGTTCCACTTATTAAATGTTTAACCACGACCCGCCTTTCTTAAAAATTGTAGCAGATTAATTAATTAATTCAGCAAATATTTACCAGGTACCTACTCTGTGCTCTCTGCTAGGCACACAGCAATGATTTCAACATCTCAAACTCTAGCAACAAACAGTCTACTTGGGAGGCACTCGTATGAACAAAGAAGGTAATCAAGCATCATGCTGTTATAGGACACAGAGAATACAGCATGCCTGGCCAGGCAGACTTGTCTGATGGCATGGCAGGAGAGTGTGATTTTTAAGAACATCGATACTCACTTAAATACTGGACTACCTATGTGACCTAAGTTCTCTGTGTCTCAGTTTCCTTATCTGTGATGGGGGGATAATCACGGTATGTAATTTATGGGATTGTTGTAAGGACTAAGCGAGCATATCACATGCAAAGCACCCAGGAAAGCAGAGTAAGGACTATGTAAGTTTTAGTTGTGTGTGTGTTTTTTTAAATTCTCTCTAGCAACAGTGTCAGGTACAGTTTCATAGAAGATAAGACCTATGGACTTCATTTGAGTGATGAGTAGTTTTTTTAGGAGATGCTGTGAACAGAGAGTAGTGAATTTAGGAGGCTCATGAGAAGATGTATAGAAGGAGGCATACAACATCCTGCAAGTAGATCATGGTATCTGGGAGGAACCTCAAAAGGAGGAAAAGCACAGGAGAAGTGGTTATAGAGATGGCAGAAGCTGCAGCATGGAGGTCATTGTTCACCAGGTTTCAGTGTTTAGACCTTGCTGGTAGGTGATCGGGAGGGGTTATCGGGATTGAACAGGAGGGAAGTGTCCAGGAACACCCTTAAGGTTTGTGACCTGTGACACTGGAGGTATGGTGCTGATGACCAAGAAATATAGGAGTGTGTCTTAGCCTGAGTTCACTAGAAAACAGAAATTGAAGCAAAGCTTTTGTGCTAAGGGCTTATTGAGGGCAGGGCTGCAATTCTAGAGAAGTTAAGAGTGAGCAGAGAAACGAAATGAGGCAAGGAGGGTGATAAAGCAATACGAAGTAGCACATTACAGAGATTCCTACAGTTTCATGAGAAAACACAGCTGGTTGCTTGTTCACATTGGATGTGTCTAGATAAATACTATGGAACCACTACACCTTGGTTCAGCTGATTAACTCCCTTGAACTTCCAGGTTGTGTCACTCCCGTCCCCCTTTCAAGTAATCATTGGAAAGTCAGAACCTACAGCCCATGGAATACCACTTCATTTGAGGCTGGAAGAGGTGGAGAAAGCCAGAGTTTCTACGAGTGTGATCGATAGGATCAGACCTTGTGCTGAAGCTGCTCTCGTTTCCGTTGAAACAGGCATGAAGGGGCTCTACTGGAGCCTAGATCTCCGCCCAAGGAAGGCTATGAGAGTTGGTGATATTAGGAGACAAGGTGATAGTGGTGACAGCCAGAGATCACCTTTGAGCAAGTGGCCCAGGACCTGGAGTGCCAAGCACTCCTCTTGTGTAAACTGAAGAGGGGCATAAATTCAGGATGACATAATCCACCCCTTTATACTATCATTTGGAACCTCCATTTTCGTGAGAACATGTCCTCATTTCTTTCCTGCATGAGAGAGCAGTCCTGCAAGATGGTGGTCATTCGTACGTTTTGAAAAGGTCTAATAAGAGTTATTACACCAAGATACAGTTCCTGCTATTCTATCTGGCCCAAGACAGAACTGTAATTTATATTAATCATCTCCCTATATGGCCACCATTTTAATACTTAACTCATAATAAACTAGCACCTTGGCTAATTTAGGTTTCTTGCTTGGTGGGGTGACCCTGACCTTCATCCCAGAGGGGTTTGAGCACTCAGTTGCCTTTCCCTTTTTGGGCCGTGGTTGCTGCAATTGGGTATTCAGAGTTATTGTTGGGAATAGATATATTAAGAGATGTTTCAGTGGATCCTCTGAGTTCCAAACATAATTCTCCCTATCTCTGGGTAAAGTAGCAGCCCTAACTCCTGGAATAAATTAGGATGATTACCTCAGTAAGTATAAGAATTTCTTTCTTTACCTGTTGTTCCATTGGCATTAGGAGCCTAAATTTGCAAGATGGGAATTGCAGTTTCTGGTTCACAGAAACATTTACTGTGTGCGTCATCAAGTGGAAGTGGCCCCCAACCTTGGAACCAGTATCTCAAAACCAGCATAGCTTAAGTTTGCAGGAATGAGGAAGAATAGAATCCACAAGTCATTGGAGTTATGGTCATTGGAGCCACTCCTCCTACTACACTTTGGTTCCTGGACCTAAGTTTTGTTTTTTTTTTAAACATCTTTATCGTTAGTTACTGCTTTATAACAAAGTGAATCAGCTATACATATACATATATCCCCATATCTCTTCCCTCTTGCATCTCCCTCCCACCCTCCCTATCCCACCCCTCTAGGTGGTCACAAAGCACCGAGCTGATCTCCCTGTGCTATGCGGCTGCTTCCCACTAGCTATTACACTTGGTAGTGTATATATGCCCGTGCTGCTCTCTCACTTTGTCCCAGCTTACACTTCCCCCTCCCCGTGTCCTCAAGTCCATTCTCTCTGTCTGCGTCTTTATTCCTGTCCTGCTCCTAGGTTCATCAGAACCATTTTTTTTTTTAAGATTCCATATATATGTGTTAGCATATGGTATTTGTTTTTCTCTTTCTGACTTACTTCACTCTGTATGACAGACTCTGGGTCCATCCACCTCACTACAAATAACTCAATTTCGTTTCTTTTTATGGCTGAGTAATATTCCATTGTATATATGTGCCACATCTTCTTTATCCATTCATCTGTTGATGGACATTTAGGTTACTTCCATGTCCTGGCTACTGTAAATAGAGCTGCAATGAACATTGTGGTACATGACTCTTTTTGAATTATGGTTTTCTCAGGGTATATGCCCAGTAGTGGGATTGCTGGGTCGTACAGTAGTTCTAATTTAGTTTTTTAAGGAACCTCCATACTGTTCTCCATAGTGGCTGTATCAATTTACATTCCCACCAACAGTGCAAGAGGGTTCCCTTGTCTCCACACCCTCTCCAGCATTTATTGTTTGTAGATTTTTTCATGATGGCCATTCTGACCGTTGTGAGATAATACCTCATTGTAGTTCTGATATGCATTTCTCTAATGATTAGTGGTGTTGAGCATCCTTTCATGTGTTTGTTGGCAATCTGTATATCTTTTTTGGAGAAATGTCTATTTAGGTCCTCTGCCCATCTTTGGATTGGGTTGTTTGTTTTTTTGATATTGAGCTGCATGAGCTGCTTGTAAATTTTGGAGATTAATCCTTTGTCAGTTGCTTCATTTGCAAATATTTTCTCCCATTCTGAGGGTTGTCTTTTGGTCTTGTTTATGGTTTCCTTTGCTGTGCAAAAGCTTTTAAGTTTCATTAGGTCTCATTTGTTTATTTTTGTTTTTATTTCCATTTCTGTAGGAGGTGGGTCAAAAAGGATCTTGCTGTGATTTATGTCATAGAGTGTTCTGCCTATGTTTTCCTCTAAGAGTTTGATAGTGTCTGGCCTTACATTTAGGTCTTTAATCCATTTTGAGTTTATTTTTGTGTATGGTGTTAGGGAGTGTTCTAATTTCATTCTTTTACGTGTAGCTGTCAAGTTTTTCCAGTGCCACTTATTGAAGAGGCTGTCTTTTCTCCACTGTATATTCTTGCCTCCTTTATCAAAGATAAGGTGACCATATGTGCGTGGGTTTATCACTGGGCTTTCTATCCTGTTCCATTGATCTATATTTCTGTTTTTGTGCCATTACCATACTGTCTTGATTACTGTAGCTTTGTAGTATAGTCCAAAGTCAGGGAGCCTGATTCCTTCAGCTCTGTTTTTCTCTCTCAACATTGCTTTGGCTATTCGGGGTCTTTTGTGTTTCCATACAAATTATGAAATTTTTTGTTCTAGTTCTGTGAAAAATGCCGGTGGTAGTTTGATAGGAATTGCATTGAATATGTAGATTGCTTTGGGTAGTAGAGTCATTTTCACAATGTTGATTCTTCCAGTCCAAGAACATGGTATATCTCTCCATCTGTTGGTATCATCTTTAATTTCTTTCATCAGTGTCTTATAATTTTCTGCATACAGGTATTTTGTCTCCTTAGGTAGGTTTATTCCTAGATATTTTATTCTTTTTGTAGCAATGGTATATGGGAGTGTTTTCTTAATTTCACTTTCAGATTTTTCATCATTAGTGAAGAGGCATGCAAGAGATTTCTGTGCATTAATGTTGTATCCTGCTACATTGCCAAATTCATTGATTAGCTCTACTAGTTTTCTGGTAGCATCTTTAGGATTCTCTATGTATAGTAACACGTCATCTGCAAACAGTGACGGCTTTACTTCTTCTTTTCCGATTTGGATTCCTTTTATTTCTTTTTCTTTTCTGATTTCTGTGGCTAAAACTTCCAAAACTATGTTGAATAATAGTGGTGAGAGTGGGCAACCTTGTCTTGTTCCTTATCTTAGTGGAAATGGTTTCAGTTTTTCCCCATTGAGGATGATGTTGGCTGTGGGTTTGTCATATATGGCCTTTATTATGTTGAGGAAAGTTCCTTCTATGCCTACTTTCTGCAGGGCTTTTATCATAAATGGGTTTTGAATTTTGTTGAAAGCTTTCTCTGCATCTATTGAGATGATCATATGGTTTTTCTCCTTCAATTTGTTAATATGGTGTATCACATTGATTGATTTGCGTATATTGAAGAATCCTTGCATTCCTGGGATAAACCCCACTTGATCATGGTGTATGATCCTTTTAATGTGCTGTTGGATTCTGTTTGCTAGTATTTTGTTGAGGATTTTTGCATCTATATTCATCAGTGATATTGGCCTGTAGTTTTCTTTCTTTGTGACATCCTTGTCTGGTTTTGGTATCAGGGTGATGGTAGCCTCCTAGAATGAGTTTGGGAGTGTTCCTCCCTCTGCTGTATTTTGGAAGATTTTGAGAAGGATAGGTGTTAGCTCGTCTCTAAATGTTTGATAGAATTCGCCTGTGAAGCCATGTGGTCCTGGGCTTTTGTTTGTTGGAAGATTTTTAATCACAGTTTCAATTTCAGTGCTTGTGATTGGTCTGTTCATATTTTCTATTTCTTCCTGGTTCAGTCTCAGAAGGTTGTGCCTTTCTAAGAATTTGTCCATTTCTTCCAAGTTGTTCATTTTATTGGCATATAGTTGCTTGTAGTAATCTCTCATGATCCTTTCTATTTCTGCAGTGTCAGTTGTCACTTTTCCTTTTTCATTTCAAATTGTATTGATTTGAGATTTCTCCCTTTTTCTTCTTGATGAGTCTGGCTAATGGTTTATCAATTTTGTTTATCTTCTCAAAGAATCAGCTTTTAGTTTTATTGACCTTTGCTATCATTTCCTTCATTTCTTTTTCATTTATTTCTGATCTGATATTTCTGATTTCTTTCCTTCTGCTAACTTTGGGGTTCTTTTGTTCTTCTTTCTCTAATTGCTTCAGGAGTAAGGTTAGGTTGTTTATTTGAGATATTTCTTGTTTCTTAAGGTAGGATTGTATTGCTATAATCTTCTCTCTCAGAACTGCTTTTGCTGCATCCCACAGGTTTTGGTCATCGTGTTTTCATTGTCATTTGTTTCTAGGTATTTTTTGATTTCCTCTTTGATGTCTTCAGTGATCTCTTGGTTATTAAGTAGTGTATTGTTTAGCCTCCTTGTGTTTGTATTTTGTACAGACTTTTTCCTGTAATTGATATCTAGTCTCATAGCATTGTGGTCGGAAAAGATACTTGATATGATTTCAATGTTCTTATAATTACCCAGGCTTGATTTGTGACCCAAGATATGATCTATCCTGGAGAATGTTCCATGAGCACTTGAGAAGAAAGTGTATTCTATTGTTTTTGGATGGAATGTCTCATAAATATCAGTAAAGTCAATCTTGTTTAATGTGTTATTTAAAGCTTGTGTTTCTTTATTTATTTTCATTTTGGACGATCTGTCCATTGGTGAAAGTGGGGTGTTAAAGTCCCCTACTATGTTTGTGTTACTGTCGATTTCCCCTTTTATGGCTGTTAGTATTTGCCTTATGTATTGAGGTGCTCTTATGTTGGGTGCATAAATATTTACAATTGTTATGTCTTGTTCTTGGATCGATCCCTTGATCATTATTTAGTGTCCTTCTTTGTCTCCTGTAATAGTCTTTGTTTTAAAGTCTATTTTGTCTGATATGAGCATTGCTACTCCAGCTTTCTTTTGATTTCCATTTGCATGGAATATCTTTTTCCATCCCTTCACTTTCAGTCTGTATGTGTCTGTAGGTCTGAAGTGGGTCTCTTGCAGACAGCATATATATGGGTCTTTTTGTTGTATCCATTCAGCCAGTCTATGTCTTTTGGTTGGAGCATTTAATCCATTTACATTTAGGGTAATTATCAATACATATGTTCCTATTACCATTTTCTTAATTGTTTTGGATTTGTTATTGTAGGTCTTTTCCTTCTCCTGTGTTTCCTGCCTAGAGAAGTTCCTTTAGCATTTGTTGTAAAGCTGGTTTTGTGGTGCTGAATTATCTCACCTTTGCTTGTCTGTAAATGTTTTAATTTCTCCGTGGAATGTGAATGAGATCCTTGTTGGTTAGAGTAATCTTGGTTGTAGGTTTTCCCTTTTCATCACTTTAACTATGTCCTGCCACTCCCTTCTGGCTTGCAGAGCTTCTGCTGAAAGTTCAGCTGTTAACCTTATGGGGATTCCCTTGTGTCTTATTTGTTGTTTTCCCTTGCTGCTATTAACATTTTTCTTTGTATTTAATTTTTGATAGTTTGATTAATATGTGTCTTGGCGTGTTTCTCCTTGGATTTACCCTGTATGGTACTCTCTGTGTTCCTTGGACTTGATTAACTATTTTCTTTCTCATATTAGGGAAGTTTTCAACTATAATCTCTTCAAATATTTTCTCAGTCCCTTTCCTTTTCTCTTCTTCTTCTGAGACCCCTATAATCCGAATGTTGTTGCATTTAATGTTGTCCCAGAGGCCTCTGAGACTGTCCTCAATTCTTTTCATTCTTTTTTCTTTATTCTGCTCTGCAGTAGTTATTTCCACTCTTTTAACTTCCAGGTCACTTCTCCGTTCTTCTGCCTCAGTTTTTCTGCTACTGATCCCTTCTAGAGAATTTTTCATTTCATTTATTGTGTTGTTCATCACTGTTTGATTGTTCTTTAGTTCTTCTAGGTCCTTGTTAAACGTTTCTTTTATTTTCTCCATTCTATTTCCAAGATTTTGGATCATCTTTATTATCATTATTCTGAATTCTTTTTCAGGTAGACTGCCTATTTCCTCTTCATTTGTTAGGTCTGGTGGGTTTTTGCCTTGCTCCTTCATTTGCTGTGTGTTTCTCTGTCTTCTCACTTTGCTAAATGTACTGTGTTTAGGATCTCCTTTTTGCAGGCTGCAGGTTCATTGTTCCTGTTGTTTCTGGTGTCTGCCCCCAATGGCTAAGGTTGGTTCAGTGGGTTGTGTAGGCTTCCTGGTGGAGGGGACTAGTGCCTGTGTTCTGGTGGATGAGGCTGGATCTTGTCTTTCTGATGGGCAGATCCACGTCTGGAGGTGTGTTTTGCGGTGTCTGTGGCCTTATTATGATTTTAGGCAGCCTCTCTGCTAATCAGTGGGGTTGTGTTCCTGTCCTGCTAGTTGTTTGGCATAGGGTGTCCAGCACTGGAGGTTGCTGGTCGTTGATTGGAGCTGAGTCTCGGCGTTGAGATGGAGATCTCTGGGAGATTTTTGCCATTTGGTATTACGTGGAGCTGGAAGGTCTCTTGTGGACCAGTGTCCTGAAGTTGGCTCTCCCATCTCAGAGGCACAGCCCTGATGCCTGGCTCGAGCACCAAGATCCTGTCATCAACATGGCTCAGAATAAAAGGGAGAACAAAGAAGAAAGAAAGAAAGAAGAAGATAAAGTAAAATAAAATAAAATAAAATAGAATAAAATAAAAAAGTTATTAAAATGAAAAATAAAAAGTAATTATTAAAAGTTTTTAAAGTAATTTATAAAAAAGAAAGAAAGAAAGAAAGAAGAGAGCAACCAAACCAAAAAACAAATCCACCAATGATAACAAGCGTTAAAAACTATACTAAAAAAAAAACCCAAAAAACGGAGAGACAGAACCCTAGGACAAATGGTAAAAGCAAAGCTTACAGACAACATCACACACAGAAGCATACACATACACACTCACAAAAAGAGAAAAAGGGGAAAAAAATATATATTGTTGCTCCCGAAGTCCGCCTCCTGAATTTGCAATGGTTCGTTGTCTATTCAGGTAGTCCACAGGTGCAGGTACATCACGTTGATTGTGGAGATTTAATCCGCTTCTCCTGAGGCTGCTGGGAGAGATTTCCCTTTCTCCTCTTTGTTTGCACAGCTCCCAGGGTTCAGCTTTGGATTTGGACCCGCCTCTGCTTGTAGGTCACCTGAGGGCGTTTGTTCTCCGCTCAGACAGGACGGGGTTAAAGGAGCAGCTGCTATTGTAAATAGAGCTGCAATGAACATTTTGGTACATGACTCTTTTTGAGTTATGGTTTTCTCAGGGTATATGCCCAGTAGTGGGATTGCTGGGTCGTATGGTAGTTCTATTTTTAGTTTTTTAAGGAACCTCCATACTGTTCTCCATAGTGGCTCTATTTACAATAGCCAGGACATGGAAGCAACCTAAGTGTCCATCATCGGATGAATGGATAAAGAAGATGTGGCACATATATACAATGGAATATTACTCAGCCATAAAAAGAAATGAAATGGAGGTATTTGTAATGAGGTGGATGGAGTTAGAGTCTGTCATACAGAGTGAAGTAAGTCAGAAAGAGAAAAACAAATACAGTATGCTAACACATATAATATGGAATCTAAGGGAAAAAAAAAGGTCATGAAGAACCTAGTGGCAAGATGGGAATAAAGACACAGACCTACTAAAGAATGGACTTGAGGATATGGGGAGGGGGAGAGTTGAGATGTGACAGGGTGAGAGAGTGTCATGGACATATATACACTACCAAATGTAAAATAGATAGCTAGTGGGAAGCAGCCACATAGCACAGGGAGATCAGCTCGGTGCTTTGTGACCGCCTGGGGGGGTGGGATAGGGAGGGTGGGAGGGAGGGAGATGCAGGAGGGAGGAGATATGGGGATATATGTATATGTATAGCTGATTCACTTTGTTATAAAGCGGAAACTAACACACCATTGTGAAGCAATTATACTTCAATAAAGATGTTTAAAAAAAAAAAAAAGGAGCAGCTGCTTCGGCGGCTCTGGCTCACTCAGGCCGGGTGGGGGGGGGGGAGGGGTTAGGAGGAGGCGGGGCGAGCCTGCGCGCGCAGCAGACGCTGGCGTGACGTTGCACCAGCCTGAGGCACGCCGTGCGTTCTCCTGGGGAAGTTCTCCCGGGGAAGTTGTCCCTGGATCACGGGACCCTGGCCGTGGCCGGCTGCACAGGCTCCCGGGAGGGGCGGTGTGGATAGTGACCTGTGCTTGCACACAGGTTTCTTGGTGGCGGCAGCAGCAGCCTTAGCGTTTCATGCACGTCTCTGGGGTCCGTGCTGATAGCCACGGCTCACGCCCATCTCTGCAGCTCCTTTAAGCGGCGCTCTGAATCCCCTCTCCTCGCGCACCAGGAAACAAAGAGGGAAGAAAAAGTCTCTTGCCTGTTCGGCAGCTGCAGACTTTTTCCCGGACTCCCTCCCAGCTAGCCGTGGCGCACTAGCCCCTTCAGGCTGTGTTCACGCAGCCAACCGCAGTCCTCCACCTGGGATCCAACCTCCGAAGCCCGAGCCTCAGCTCCCAGCCCACACCGGTCCCGGCAGGTAAGCAGACAAGCCTCTCGGGCTGGTGAGTGCTGGTCGGCACCTGTGCGGGAATCTCTCTGCTTTGCCCTCCGCACCCCTGTGGCTGCGCTCTCCTCCGTGGCCCCGAAGCTCCCCCCTCCTCCGCCACCCCCGTCTCGGCCACGAAGGGGCTTCCTAGTGTGTGGAGACCTTTCCTCCTTCACAGCTCCCTCCCACTGGTGCAGGCCCCGTCCCTATTCTTTTGTCTCTGTTTTTTCTTTATTCTTTTGCCCTACCCATGTATGTGGGGAGTTTCTTGGCTTTTGGGAAGTCTGAGGTCTTCTGCCAGCGTTCAGTAGGTGTTCTGTAGGAGTTGTTCCACATGTAGTTGTATTTCTGATGTATTTGTGGGGAGGAAGGTCATCTCCGCATTTTACTCTTCCGCCATCTTGAAGCTCCTCCTGGTTCTGTGGTTTCTATCTACAAGCAGTGCTAACCAGTGCAAACCATCAAGTAAGAGGTTCAAGCTGGTTATTCTGTGACATCCACTGCACCTGGCCCTGTTGGAAACTCTAGAGCCAATCCTAGGTCCATTGTTAAGCACGATAGGTTACAAAAACCTATCACATTCCACTTCCAGCTCCTCATTTCTTTACATATAGCTCCCAAATTTTTATAACCACTTTTTCCAGAGCTCACTCATTTCTCACGCATTTATATTCCATGTGAATAATCAGAGACAGTAAACTGGAATATTTATTGCAGAGTGTCTGCTTCTTGCCACCTTCAAGACCCACTGGAGAAAGAACCGAAACTGATATGAATAGTGAAGACGATTCTCATGAGCATTCTTCTAAGGTATGATTTGTGTCATATTGCAATTTTCCATCTCGTTATGACTCTCAATCCACAGCCTACCAGAAATATAAGTATTTTAAAAATAAATAATTAAACTTATTTCTACTTTGAGCCCCAATTTTGACAGAGAGGCAGAAATGTAACTTTAGTCACTTCGGGGTTTCCACGCCCTATTTCCAATATTGTATCAACTCTCCATTTCCCCCTCCCCCCAGGCCCTGGTAATCACCCTTCTACTTTCTGTTTCTGTGAATTTGGCTACTCTAGACACTCAGATAAGTGGAATCAAACAGTATTTGTCTTTCTGTGACTGGCTTTTTTTAACTTAGCATAATGTCTTCAAGGTTCATCCATGCTATAGCATGTGAAAGAATTTTCTTTCTTTTAAAGGCTGAATAATATTCTATTGTTTGCATATACTGCATTTTATTTATCCAATTATCTGTTGATGAACATTTGGGTTGTTTTCACCTCTTGGCTACTGTGGCTAATGCTTTTATGAACACGGTGTGCAAATATTTCTTCAAGACCTTTCTTTCAATGCTTTTGGATATATACCCAGGAGTAGGATTGCTGTATCATATGGTAGTTCTGTTTTTAATTTTTCAAAAAAACCACCATACTGTTTTCCATAGCGGCTTTACCACTTACATTCCCACCAACAGTGAACAAGTGTTCCAGTTTCTCCACATTGTCACCAGCATTTGTTACTTTATATATATCTATTTAATCGTAGTTATCCTGTGGGGTGTGAGATGCTCATGCTACTCTTGTCTCTCCTCTCCAGTATATGGGAATACGTCTTCTTAGTTCCATTGCAAAGTTTGTTATGGGAAAATCAGAGCTGTGGTAAAGCCTTTGGCTACATATGCACATTATCTGCTTCCTAATAGACTATGCAGAATTGACCATGTGATTCACATGCCTCAACATTTCCCCAATCTCAAAAACGCACCAGGGGGATAGCAACCTAGGCATCAGATTCACCATCTTAACCTGGGTTCAAATTTATGCTCATGATTAGGGTGAGCAAGGTTTGACTGGGGTACAAAAATATTTCACATTCAGTTTTAGATGCTTTTTACAATGTCCTCTAAAGCAGTGTACATGGGTTTACAATCTTTGCTGCATTCCCACTGTGCAAAATGCAATATCTGACATATATGGTGTTCAATGAAAGTTTAGTTATCAGTTAGGTGGAAGAGAGAGAGGGAGAAATGACAGGGGAGAGAGTTACAGAGAATGAGAAAGAGGTAGGGAGGAATGGTGGAAGGAGTAAAATAAGGAAAAAGGAAGGAAGGAAGGAAAGAAGTGAGGGAGGTAGGGAGGGAGGGAAGAAGGAAGGAAGGAGAAAAGGAAAGTAAGGAATGATGAAAAATAAGTCTATTGGTCCCAATTTCTAGGTATGGAGTCTGGTTAAACTTTTTAAAAAAGGTTACACAGGTGATTTTGGAACATAGTCAGTTGATAAAAACTGGTATAGTCTGAGAAGATTATAAGTCCTGGAAAGGGCAGGCCTCTGAAAAATAACAACATTTAAGTAATGGAGATAGAAAGAGACTCCAGTAAAAGAGAAGGAAAAGCAGCAGATAAGGACATAAGAGTAAAACCCTGAGATAGTGGTGCCACGGAGCCCAGGGAAGAAAAAGCGTCTAGAAAGTCATATTCAACAACCATCTAAGGTTGTGAAAGGTCAAGTAAGGTTAGACTGAGGTATGCTCACTCATGGAAGCATGAGTGTTGAAGTCATAGATTTGGAGTAAATGGGAGTTGAGTAATTTGAGCAAGTGAAGACATCTTATTTAAGAAGCCAGTAGAGAGTGAGAGGTTGAAATTACAGGAAATTAAAACAAGTAATTAATGAATAGAAATCCTGGAAGAGAAGGGAGGTGGTGTGACCAAGAAGACAAGTAGATATATTAGTGGGAAAGAAAATACAACCACGTAGAACCTGGTGTTGCAGTTTCCTGGTTTATAGTTAAATAGGTGGCATGTGGAGGGAAGTTGGAGTTTATACCTAATCACTTTAATTGTATCAATGATATAATATTCAAAGTTACCAGGTGAGAATATAGGGGGTAGAAATTGGGTTGGAAGGCTTGAAGGGAGTCACACGTGTTTGGAATATTAGTTGCTAGAATGCTAGAATGGAACTGGGCACTGACCTGAAACAAGTCAAAAGGAGGATCATCGAAGCTTAGCTGAATTTGGAGACTCTGAATTTAGATTGATACCTTCAGACTTCTCCTCCAGCAGTGTCCAGAAACTCAGACACAGGAGAAGAGAACTATGGATATGAGACTGATACTGGGGTTTGATTTTGAAAGGGAGATGTACTTAAGCTGGTGGAACAGAAAACACAGTTATAGGGATTGGTGAGTACAGTGCAGGTGAACGACTGCAGGCTTCAGGGTGAGGAAGGAGGGAGGGGTGTGCAAACGGGGAAATGGAGGGTGGTTAGGGGACTACAGAGGTCTAAGGTGGTGGAAGAGCAGTGTGCTAGGACATTAATGGGTGGTGACAAGGTCCAAGACATGACCATGAATAGGGGTGACTGAAGTGGTATTCAACTGCAGATAAGTCCTACAGTTGATATCATGGGATGGAGAGCTTAGAATGACAGATTGGACAGTAGCAGAACTTAGAGAGAAGCCCAGATGCCAAGGCCATTGATTAATGTGGTCGGTAAATAACATTGAACAAAACTGTGAAAAGTGAGAAGGGACAATGTGATGTTACAACTCTCCTAGGCAGGAAAGTTTTACACAATAGTAAAGGAATAGTAGTTACGAAGCAGCCTTGGTGAATTAGAAGAAGGTCAGTCTCACTTATAGACTCCTGTGTCATCTATGGTAGAGAAGATTAAACCTTTCCACATAAACATGAGTTCTGGAGACAGAAAGTCTTGGTTCAAAGCCCCACTCAGCCGCTACAATTCATGCCCGTCACATCAGCTCTCCAATATTCTATCTTTTAATTTGCAAAATTGATAATGATTATAACATTTACCTCATAGAATTTTTGTGAGGATTAAAGAAATCAATCCAGGTATAGCACCTAACCTAGTGTCTGGTGCACAGTAAGTACTTAATCAATATAAGATAATATTATCTAAACACAAATAAATGTAAGATTTCTGAAGATGAGCAGTTGTATTTCTGTTCTCTACCTCACACTCTTCTCCCCCACCCCTATCCCCAACCTGATGCTCCCACAGTCTGCCGCGTTGAAGTTACGTAGCAACTTCATTCTTCTAATTGCTCAAGCCCAAAATAACCATTTTTGACTCTTCTCTTTCTTCTTGTTTGTTCTTTTTTTAAAAAAAATTTTTATTGGAGTATAGTTGATTTACAATGCTGTGTTAGTTTCAGGTGTACAGCAAAGTGATTCAGTTATACATATACATATACCCACTCTTTTTTAGATTCTTTCCCATATAGGTCATTACAGAGTACTGAGTAGAGTCCCCTGTGCTATAAAGAAGATGTGGTACCTATATACAATGGAATATTACTCAGCCATAAAAATGAAGGAAATAATGCCATTTGCAGCAACCTGGATGGACCTAGAGATTGTCATACTGAGTGAAGTAAGTTAGACAGAGAAAAGACAAATATCATATGATATCGCTTATATGTAGAAGCTAAAAAAGTGGTACAAATGAACTTATTTACAAAACGGAAATAGTCTTCTCTTTTTTCATACTACACATTCAGTCTTTCCGCAAACTCTGTGTGCTCTATCTTCAAATGGCAACCCGAATCCAATTTTTCCTACCAGTTCAGATATAGAAAGTCTCATGAAACTCACTCTTATTATCAAACCAAAATAAACTAAATAATGTATACAATCATAGTTTTTAAAAAGCACATTAGTGAGCTGAAGACAAGATAATCCAATGACCTAAACTCCAGAAAGCGAAGAGCCCTTTACAGAAGGAAGACCCATTGCTGTTCTCATCTCTGGTGGAACTGCAGGAAGAGGAATTCACCGTACACAGCGTAGGCAGAAACAATGTGAAAAACAAGCTTTCAACAGCTGCCTGTGAAATGATAGCATCAGAGAGACAGGAAAGGCCAGAGACTTAATCCATATCTAAGGAGTGTGTATATGGTGCATATTTTCATTTTTCTTTCCAATTCATTTTCCACCCTTCTCCACCCTGCTCTAGACCCAGGGAGGATGACCTCTGTTGTCTACAACAAAGGACTTCCTTACCTTTTGGTTCCTGCTTGGATTTGGCGAATGGGAGACATAGGCAGGATATTGGAATGTGGGGAGAAATTGAAGACAGAGTATTTATTCTCCTGGTTTCTTCCCTGACGAGTCGCCATTGTTGACTTCAGTTTGCCTACTGAAGGCCACAGCTCCTGTCAAGTTACCCGAATACAGAGTTACCTTCTCTGGGTTCTAGATACCACCCCCTTATACCTTCAGGTCTAGGCATGGTAATGTCTCTTCCCTCTTGTCAGTAAAGCAATATTGCACTAAACCCAGTAAGTTTCTCTAAATCTTGCCAACACTTTTATTAATGGTCACTTTATTAAACTCTTCTCAAATTACCCAGTGTGAGTGTGATACCTGTTTCCCTCAAGGATTCTGGCTGATACAATACGGCATCCAAGGTCAAGAGTCCTGAGTAGTGTATCCACCATGACAAAGTGGAACATAGTCCTAGATTGAATGAAAATAGAGTTCAGGGAAACCATCACCTATTGACCCTTTGGGGTCATAATTAGACAAACTAGGTCTTCAGGTTCTCCCAGGCTTTCTCTGCCCTTTAGGTTTGTGGATCACGCATTTCCATAACTTGAACATATTGTGTACTACATGCAGGTCACCCAGAGTCCCTTTGAATATTTTGAAATTTAGTTCCTACAGACAGTGGCTCTTTCTTGAGAAAACTTTATTGAGATATAAGTGCATATGACATTGTGTAAGTTTAAAGTGTACAATGTGATTTGATCTATGTATATATTGCAAAATGATGACCACATTAAAGATTACTTAACACATCCATCACCTCACACAGTTACTTGTTTTTGTGGTGAGAACTTTTAAGATCTACTCTCTTAACAACTTTCAAGTACACAATATAGCACTGTTAACTATAGTCACCATGCTGTACATTACTTCCCTCAAACTTATTTATTTTTATAACTGGAAGTTTATAACCTTTGACCATCTTCACCCATTTCCCTCAGCCCCCACCCCTGCCTCTGGCAACCAGCAATATACTCTGTTTCTATAAGTTCAGTTTTTTAAGATTCCACATATAAGTGAGATCATACAATATTTGTCTTTCTCTGTCTGACTTAGGCCACTTACCTTAATCCCCTCAGGTTTCATCCATGTTGTAGCAAATTGCAAAATTTCTTTTTTATGGCTGACTATTCCATTGTATGTATATGCAACATTGTCTTTATCCATTAATCTGTCAATGAACACCTTAGGATGTTTCCATGCCTTGGCTATTGTAAATAATGCTTCAGTGAACATGGGAGTACAGATATCTCTTTGAGATAGTGATTTCATTTCCTTTGGAGAAATACCCAGAAGTGGGATTGCTGGATCATATGGTAGCTCTGTTTTTTATTTCTTGAGGAACTGCCATACTGTTTTCCATAGTGACTATACCAATTTCATTCCCATCCAGAGTGTATGAAGGTTTCCTTCTCTCCATATCTTCACCAGCACACATCTCTTGTCTTTTTGATACTAGCCATCCTAACGGGTGTGAAGTGATACCTCGTTATGGATTTGATTTGCATTACCCTAATGTTAGTGCTGTTGAACACATTTTCATGTACCTGTTGACCATTTGCATGTCTTCTTTGGAAAGACATAGATTCAGGTCCTTTGCTCATTTTTAAATTGAAGTATTTGTTATTCTGCTATTGAGTTGTGTGAGCTGAGTGCTGGTTGCTGTTAAGCCCTGTCCCCTTTCTCAGTCCCTATCTGATCCCTAGTGGTTGAACCCCACAGATTCCCCCAGTGATCCCCATGAGGCGACACTCAAGTGGGCCTTCCTGGAAGTGTTTTGTAATACTTTGGGCTCTCTTTTCCCACTGGAGGAACCATAGGCCTGGGGGGCCCTCTCAGTGTAGCACTGTGCTGGCCTGGGGGAAGGGTGATGTGGTCAAAGTGAAACTGCTCCTCCTATCCTTCCAATGTGGTCTACCTCAGTCTCTGTGGTCCAAGGAGGTGCTTCAGCCCCATCCCTGGGTTCTGGGATTTTCACAATGGAGTCTTCTATGGATAGCGGCTAGTTGGTCTTCTTGTAAGGGGGACCAAAATCATGAACAACCTATGTCATCATCTTACTGATGTCACCTTGACAGTGGCTCTTTCTACAGCACAGGGTAGCTCAGTCACAAGGCTGCTTACATAGGAGAGAGGCAAGAACAACATAGCAGTGCACTATTCTGCAGATTCTTTTCACACAAAATTGTTTCATTTCTGAATGGATGGATGGCCCCATGGGTCAGGGCATTTCATGCTTGGGTGATGGAGAAAAAAGACCATTAATTCTCAAAACTTTTTCCTCTTTGAGAATTTAGCTAGTTGGATAGTGAGGCTAAGAAAGTCTATGATAACATTCAGTCAGTTGGTAGTAGTATGGCAAATTGAGAAACCTCAGTGTGACCTTTGATGGTTGGCTGGGGAGAAGCAGGTCCATCTAGGACTTAGCCTGTATCACTGTTACTTGAGTCATTTTCACCTGCATCATTCAGTGTGGAAAATATATGTGCCACAGGGACTTGACCTCAGGCTGTTCAAAATGCATACTTTTTCTAGTTTCCATGGAGATGGTTGCAGTGAGGCCAGCTCGGGTCCTGTACATGGCTGTGTCTAGGGAGTGTATTAGAACTGTGTCTGTGACCAATTCCACTCCTCTTCCAGGAGAGAGCATACATTACTATTCTTTGGTGCTAGAATAGTTGAGGGCATGGAAAAGGTCAAAGATCGTGCCTTGTTTTTTTTTTTGTTTAACATCTTTATTGGAGTATAATTGCTTTACAGTATTGTGTTAGTTTCTGCTGTATAACAATGTGAATCAGCTATATGTATACATATGGCCAAGCGTCCTCTGAATCGAAGAACACTAGTCAGAATACAGACATAAAGCAGGAAGATTGAGAGTTGGAAAACAGGGTAAATTTTGCTATAAATTGGAAAGACTAAGCAGGAGAGGAGCCACAGGCTGTGAGGAGCAGTGTAAGCAATAAAATACCCAGAGGTTTAGTGAGCAAGGGGTCACTCTGTCTGGATTGCCTCAGAGATGCCCACTGGCCACTAGAGAAAGGGATATTTAGGGCATTGCATGTGTTCAAAATGAGAAGAGGAGCTTTCAAGGGATGTAGGATATACCCTCAGGTGGCAATCAAGAAATGGATGGTAGGAGGAAAGGGGGAGCTCCACCTACTGGGGGCAAAGACCCAACTCAGAAGGGAGTTTGGAATGATAGAGAATGGAGATGGTGAAAACTCTGTGTTCTGTAATCCACTGATACTCCTTGAAGTCTATTATATTTGATGTCTCCTCTTTTCCAGCATGATCTTCAGTAGAACCCTTAAAGAGGGAAGATCTTGTTTTTGAGGAAGAAGGAAACTGCAGTATCTCTGGCTGTGCTGGGAGGGAGGGCAGGTAAACTCTAAGCATGTAAGTGAGAGAAGAGTGAGAGAGAGAGAGGGAAGGAGGGAGGGAGGGAGAGAGAGAGAGCGAGCAGAGTAATAACCCTAGGTTCAGTAGCCAAAGCAGGAAATGCAGCCAGAGGCTATTGATCAGTGAAAAGACCTCATGAGACCACCTCGACAGTTGGTTAATAGGAGAACCAAGAGAGTGAGCTACTACAAAAAATGTGAGTCAATCAGGAACTAATTTTTATGAACACAAACTGAAAAGTTGTCCCTTTTATGGATGGCCTATGGTGCTGTGATGTGCTGAGGAGTATCTTCTTATAGATCTGTGTGAAAGCAGACACTAATGTGAAGCCAAACAGTTTTATATTTGCTAATTCATTGAATCCCAGCAACAATTCTGGGAAATGGGTACTGTATTCATATTTCATCTTAGATATGAGAAAAACATGAATCTCGGGTAGGTTAAGTGATTTACCATATGGGATGTAATGAGTAAGTGACAGAGTTGAGCTTCCCTGGACATTTTTCTCTGGATTCCCGGTTAAGTGCTCCATCCTTTTGACCACAGCTTCCTCATGCTGTTCTCTGTAGAAATTCCAAATGAAAAAGACAAATTTAATGAAGACAGTGGGCAGGCTGGCCAGCTAAGCATGTTACCAAAAGAAAACATTGCCTTGTTTTTTTATGTTTAAGATCTTGCCTTACCCCTCAGACTCAATGATGGCTGCTCCTTTTCTGGCTCTGACCTCCAACTTCCCTCGTTGGCCATAGTTTAAACTCTTCTTCACTGTTCTACTTTAGGCTGCTGTGGGTAAGCACCTTATTGGATCCAGACAAGTTTCAGAACTCTACCACCTAAACATACCTGCTCCTTTGGACATGGACTACTAGATTCACTCCAAACCCATATGGAGCACTTCTGGGGGTAGCACCTTGGTAGACACCCATCTTGGGTAACTTAGGTAAACTTGAGTTATTTCTGTCTATGCTACCAAGGTTTCTGAGAATAATGAGGTAGACACCCTCTCTATAGTTCTTAATTAATCAGGAATATCTGAGATCTGATGTGAAAGCAGTCAGAACTACCTGATAAACAAGGAATTAGAGCAGGATATGATGCTAGAGGCATGGACATGAGTGAAGGTTGGGGGAAGGGGTGTTTAAGGAGGAACACAGCAGGTTGTTCTATTAATACATGTATACTATAGTGTGCTGCCATATACCCCATTTCCCCTCTCAGGATCCAGGCAATAATTACTCCAGCTGCCAGTAGTCTTGCATGTTGATAGCTCATAGCTGAATTCTTCCTCAAAAATTGCCTTCAGACAAATGGAGCTACCTGTTCTAATATTATGACTTCCTCTCCGGGGGCAGACTGTATCCACTAACTGGTTGGAGTAAGAGGATATGGGTCCAGCCCCCTGGCCCAAGTGCGTGTCAGCTTTCCATGTCCACCGCAGCTCTAGAGCTCCCTGCAGGATTGGCTGGGTCCTTCACTGTGACTGCATCACCATTCAGCTTTTCTCTCTCCTCGATCCTGTTTCCCTCGTTCCCACACAAGTGTTGCTAAAAGTATTCCCCAGTAAACATCCTACAAGCAAATCATCTTTTCAGAACCTATACTCTGGGAAACCCATCTTGTGGGAGTTAGTTCCAGGTATGGTCCTGGGAAGCAGCACTAAAATGGGGTTTTCAGCTGGACACTTGCTGACCATCTGACAAAGAAAAACCCATTATTGACGGTAGGTGGAGCACTGATAGCCCATCACATATTTGTTAAAACTTTTAGTGGTGGTGAGCTGGGATGGGATGTCAATGCAAGGCACATAGTAGTAGGTACATTGTCTCCAATGTTTGAGAGATATGGGGGAAATAGTAAATATGAAGACTTAGAAATTGGATTGCTATTATTGGGAGTATTTGATATTTTAGAGAAAGATATTAAAAAGCTGAAAGTGACTAAGCACTAATTAAAGGCTAAATGTACAAACCAGAGATCTTCCTTAGGAGCATATAAAGAGACTCTCATCTCATTCAGCCTGACAAAAACTGAAGATCAGGTCCAGTACTTAATTACAAAAGTAGCAGAGCAGAGAATGTTGAATTCTCAGCCCTGGCAAGTCTGCTGTGCCAAGGTTTGAGCCCTGATTCAGGACTGAAACCCTGAGAAATGGGAGGGAGCTATCAGGGTCGATATGCAAAGAAAAAATGTTGAATTTAAAGATTCCCCTGAATATTCTGAGTCTACAGAGATGACCCAATCCCCCTATGTTAAGGATTGATGCTTGCAGATAAGCACAGAAAGGCAAACTGTGCCCACTCCTCCCACCCCTAGAATCTACCCTCACTTCCTCTCCTTACCACCAGATCAACAATTAGCATTAAGTCACAACACAACCCAGCCAGGGAATTATAAGGCCTTCTAGGATACTGAAGGAATTATACCACAAAGCAGTTATAGTACCTAGCCAACGTGTATCAATAGGAGCTAGGAAGGTATGTATGTGGCTGTATTCTGAGGGTAATGGATAAGGTATAGGATGGAACATAAAATTGGATAAGGGAGATTTTAAAATATGGGAATACTCCTATTATATAGGATCTAATACCTTAGCAGAGACCCCAAAGAACAGTGCTAAAATGCTACTGGGTTAGCTCTTAGTAGCTTGAATAAAGCAAGGTGAAGTAAAAAGATCTGAACTGCTGTGGCAGATGGTGAAAAAAGGAATCAAAAGGCTCAGAGAAATAACCATGCTAGATTATACTCTATGTATACTATAGAGTATACATGCTACGAAGGCTGAAAAATTTATCACATAATATGTTCCTTAAAAGAGCCTTGAGAACACTCCACAGGTCAAAACAAAGATTTGCACTGATGATAGAGGGTCACCAGCACCAATGGGAAACTTAGTTGTGGCCTTCTTGAATAGTTCAGAGACACAATAGATTTTGCTTCTACAGAACTAGGCTCTGGTGTGTTAGGATCCTTAAATAATAGAGGCCAAGTGGTGACATTTAACTGTCAGAAGCAAGGTAGATGAAATTATCACAATGAGCAACAAGGTCAGAGTAGAAATCTGACCTCTGGAAATCTATGGATATAATATATATAATATAACACAGTATTCCTAGGGTGCAGGAAGGATGGGCAGCCATCAAGGGCACTGCTAAATCTATACAGTTAGAAGAAACCAAGGATAGATGATCAGGAGGCTGCAGGAAGCCACCTCAACAAAAGTCACTATCTTTTGCCCAGTTTCTGGATCTGAGCCAGTTTATAGACCCAGAACCCATTGATGGAGAAAGAAGATTAGTTTCCAGGAGAAAGGGCTCTGAAACATTACAGAAAGTATGTCATAATGATTTACCCAATTCTTCTCCAAAGAGACCTATAGCCATTTACTCAGGTATCTGTACACTGGGAAAAGAGGGATACCTAGATATTTCAAGGACTGTTAGATACAAGGTCTGAGTGGAGATTAATACCCAGAGAATTGAAGCATCTTCATGCATGACTTTTAAGTGTGGGAGCATATGCGGACTAAGTATCAAATGAAGTCCATTTAATTTACCAGTTTGGCTTCTACAAAAACACCTGGAGGATGAATATGTTTGGACTACTGCAAACTCAACCAAGTAGTAGCTCCATTTGCAGCTGCTGTGACAGATATGGTATCTTCACTACAGCAGATTAACACTATCTTGGGCACATGATAAATCGCCAATTATCTGGCTAACATATTCTTTTCTGTCCATATTAGAAGAGAGGATCAGAAACAGTTTGTATTCACTTGGGGCAGACAACAATATACATTTGTAATCCTGCACCAGGGCTAGAGCATCTAGCCATTTCACAAAACATTACATTGGTATTGTATATCTATGAAGTCATGTTGAGATGAGCTGATGAGCAAGAAGTGACTAGTATGCTAGAGACCTTGCATAAGACTCATGAACTCCAGAGGCACAAGATTAATCAGACACAAGGGAAATGGCATTTGGATGTATCAATGAAGTGATGAACATCTTGATTCTACATAATCATTTATTGAAATTTATTTTCATGCTCCTTTCTTCTTTTCTAATGTAAGCAGTAGAGAGCTCAGAAATAAACCCATACATATATGGTCAACTAATCTTTGACAAAGGTGCCAAGAATACACAATGGGGATAGGATAGTCTCTTTAATAAATGGTATTAGGGGCTTCCCTGGTGGTGCAGTGGTTGAGAATCTGCCTGCTAATGCAGGGGACACGGGTTCGCGTCCTGGTCTGGGAAGATCCCACATGCCGCAGAGCAACTAGGCCCGTGAGCCACAACTACTGAGCCTGCACGTCTGGAGCCTGTGCTCTGCAACAAGAGAGGCCGCGATAGTGAGAGGCCCACGCACCGCGATGAAGAGTGGTCCCCGCTTGCCGCAACTAGAGAAAGCCCTAACACAGAAACGAAGACCCAACATAGCAATCAATCAATAAATCTTTTAAAAAAATACATTTAAAAAAAACGGTATTAGGAAAACTGGATATCCACATGCAAAATAATGAAATTGGACCCTTATCTTACTCCACATAAAAAATCAACTCAATATGGATTAAAGACTTAAATGTAAGACCTGAAACCATAAAACTCCTAGAAGAAAATATAGGGGATAAGCTCCTTGCCATTGGTGTTGGCAATGATTTTTTGGTATATGACACCAAACTCACAGGCAACAAAAGCAAAATGAAACTAGTGGGACTACGTCAAACTAAAAAACTGCTCAGCAAAGGAAACAATCAGCAAATGAAAAGGCAACTTACGTATTGGGAGAAAATATTTGCAAACCATGTATCTGATAAAGGATTAATATCCAAAATATATAAGGAACTCAACTCAATTGAAAAAAAAAAAAAGAAAGAAAGAAAGAAAAAAGGCAAATGACCTAAATAGACATTTCTCCAGAGAAGACATACAAAGCCAACAGGTACGTGAAAGGATGCTCAACATCAGTATAAACAAGGAAATGCAAATCAAAACCACAATGAGATATCATCTCACTCCTGTTAGGATGGCTGATATAAAAAAGACAAGAAACAACAAGGTTGGACAGGATGTGGAGAAAAAGAAAACCTGTACACTGTTGGTGGAGGTGTAAATTGGTACAGTCATTATGAAAAACAGAGTGGAGATTCCTCAGAAAATTAAAAATAGATCTGCCATATGATCCAGCAATCCCACTTTTGGGTATATATTCAAAAGAAATAAATTCAGTATCTCAAAGAGATATTTGCACTCCCAAATTCATTGCAGCATTGTTTACAATAGCCAAGATATAGAAAAGACCTAAGTGTTCCTCAACAAATGGATGGACAGGGCACTTTCCTGGCAGTCCAGGGGTTAAGACTGTGATTCCAGTGAAGGGGGAGCAGGTTTGATCCCTGGTCGGGGAACTAAGATCCCACATGCCACACAGTGCAACCAAAAAATAAAATACAACTAAAATTTAAAAAAACCCCAAATGGATGGATAAAGGAATTGTGATATATATACATATATATGGATGTATATATAATGAAATATTATTCAGCCTTAAAAAAGAAGGAAATCCTGCCTTCTGTGACAATGTGGAAAAACTTGGAGGACATTATGCTAAGAGAAATAAGCCCGACATAGAAAGGCAAATATTGCATGATCTCTCACTTATATGTGGAACCTAAAAAAAAGGTGGAACCTAGAGAAATAATAGAACAATGGTGGCCAGGGCCTGTGGGATGGGGGAAATGGGGAGATGTTGGTCAAAGCATATAAACTTTCTTTCTTTTTTTTTTTTCCCCACACACACACACTGTATTTTATTTTTACAAGAGATAAATAGACTGACACCAAGCATTGTAAACTTTCAATTATAAGATGAATAAGTTCTAGAGATGCAATGTACAGTATGGTATCTACAGTTAATAATAATGTTTTGTATACTTGTAATTTGCAAAGAGAGTAGATTTCAAGTTTTCATTTCACACACACGATGATAACTATGTGAGGCTAGAGATATGTTAATTAGCTTGATTTTGGTAAATATTACACAAGGTATACTTATATCAAAACACCATGTTGTATACCTTAGATATATACAATTTTAAATTTGTCAATCATACCTAAATAAAGGTAGAAAAAATCATTTAGACTTATAACCTTCCCTCCAAACACTACTTTAGCTACATACAATTTTTAATATATTGGTTTTTTTTAACATCTTTATTGGAGTATAATTGCTTTACAATGGTGTGTTAGTTTCTGCTTTATAACAAAGTGAATCAGCTATATGTATACATATCTCCCCAAAGTCCCTCCCTCTTGCATTTCCCTCCCACCCTCCCTATCCCACCCCTCTAGGTGGTCACAAAGCACCCAGCTGATCTCCCTGTGCTATGCGGCTGCTTCCCACTAGCTATCTATTTTACTTTTGGTAGTGTATATATGTCCATGCCACTCTCTCACTTTGTCACAGCTTACCCTTCCCCCTCCCCATATCCTCAAGTCCATTCTCTAGTAGGTCTGTGTCTTTATTCCCGTCTTGCCCTTAGGTTCTTCATGACCATTATTTTTTTTAAGATTCCATGTATATGCGTTAGCATACGGTATTTGTTTTTCTCTTTCTGACTTACTTCACTCTGTATGACAGACTCTAGGTCCATCCACCTCACTACAAATAACTCAATTTCATTTCTTTTTATGTCTGAGTAATATTCCATTGTATATATGCACCACATCTTCTTTATCCATTCATCTGTTGATGGACACTTAGGTTGCTTTGGACACTTAGGTTGCTTCCATGTCCTGGCTATTGTAAATAGAGCTGGAATGAACATTGTGGTACATGTCCCTTTTTGAATTATGGTTTTCTCAGGGTATATGCCCAGTAGTGGGATTGCTGGGTCATATGGTAGTTCTATTTTTAGTTTTTTAAGGAACCTCCATACTGTTCTCCATAGTGGCTGTATCAATTTTCATTCCCACCAACAGTGCAAGAGGGTTCCCTTTTGTCCACACCCTTTCCAGCATTTATTGTTTGTAGATTTTTTGATGATGGCCATTCTGACCAGTTTGAGATGATACCTCATTGTAGTCTTGATTTGCATTTCTCTAATGATTAGTGATGTTGAGCATCCTTTCATGTGTTTGTTGGCAATCTGTATATCTTCTTTGGAGAAATGTCTATTTAGGTCTTCTGCCCATTTTCGGATTGGGTTGTTTGTTTTTTTGATATTGAGCTGCATGAGCTGCTTGTAAATTTTGGAGATTAATCCTTTGTCAGTCGCTTCATTGGCAAATATTTTCTCCCATTCTGAGGGTTGTCTTTTGGTCTTGTTTATGGTTTCCTTTGCTGTGCAAAAGCTTTTAAGTTTCATTAGGTCCCATTTGTTTATTTATGTTTTTATTTCCATTTCTCTAGGAGTTGGGTCAAAAAGGATCTTGCTGTGATTTATGTCATAGAGTCGTCTGCCTGTTTTCCTCTAAGAGTTTGATAGTGTTTGGCCTTACATTTAGGTCTTTAATCCATTTTGAGTTTATTTTTGTGTATGATGTTAGGGAGTGTTCTAATTTCATACTTTTACAGGTATCTGTCCAGTTTTCCCAGCGCCACTTATTGAACAGGCTGTCTTTTCTCCACTGTATATTCTTGCCTCCTTTATGAAAGATAAGGTGACCATATGTGCGTGGGTTTATCTCTGGGCTTTCTATCCTGTTCCATTGATCTATATTTCTGTTTTTGTGCCAGTGCCATACTGTCTTGATTACTGTAGCTTTGTAGTATAGTCTGAAGTCAGGGAGCCTGATTCCTCCAGCTCCGTTTTTCGTTCTCAAGATTACTTTGGCTATTCGGGGTCTTTTGTGTTTCCATACAAATCGTGAATTTTTTTGTTTTATTTCTGTGAAAAATGCCAGTGGTAGTTTGATAGGGATTGCATTGAATCTGTAGATTGCTTTGGGTAGTAGAGTCATTTTCACAATGTTGATTCTTCCAATCTGTTGTATTTTTAAAATTAATTTTTATTGGAGTATAGTTGATTTACAGTGTTCTGTTAGTTTCTACTGTACAGCAAAGTGATCACTTATACATATACATATATCCACTCTTTTAGATTCTTTTCCCATATAGGTCATTACAGAGTATTGAGTTGAGTTCCCTGTGCTATACAGTAGGTTCTTATTAACTATCCTTTGTATATATGGTAGTGTGTATATGTCGATCCCAATCTCCCTATTTATCCGTCCCCACCTTCCCCCTTGGAAACCATAAGTTTGTTTTCTACATCTGTGACTCTACTTCTGTTTTGTAAATAGGTTCATTTGTACCATTTTTTTTTAGATTCCACATATAAGCGATACCATATGATATGTTTTTCTGACTTACTTCACTCTGTATGCCAATCTTTAGGTCCATCCATGTTGCTGCAGATTCATTATTTTGTTCTTTTTTATGGCTGAGTAATATTCCATTGTATATATGTACCACATCTTTATCCACTCCTCTGTCGATGGACATGTAGTTTGCTTCCATGTCTTGGCTATTGTAAATAATGCTGCAGTGAGCATTGGGGTGCATGTATCTTTTCTTTTTAATTTTTATTGAAGTATAGCTGATTTACAATGTTCTGTTAGTTTCAGGTGTACAGCAAAGTGGATCAGTTATACATATACACACATCCACTCTTTTATAGATTCTTTTCCCATATAGGTCATTACAGAGTATTGAGTAGAGTTCCCTGTGCTATACAGTAGGTCCTTATTAGTTATTTATTTTGTATATAGTAGTGTGTATATGTCAATCCCAATCTTCCAATTTATCCCTCCTCCCTTTCCCTCCTGGTAACCATAAGTTGGTTTTCTACATCTGTGACTTGATTTCTGTTTTGTAAATAAGTTCATTTGTACCATGTTTTTAGATTACACATATAAGCAATATCATGTGATATTTGTCTTTCTCTGTCTGACTTATTTCACTTAGTATGATAATCTCTAGGTCCATCCATGTTGCTGCAAATGGCATTATTTCCTTCTTTTTTATGGCTGACTAATATTCCATTGTATATATGTATCACATCTCCTTTATCCACTCCTCTGTCAATGGACATTTAGGTTGCTTCCATGTTTTGGCTCTTGTAAACAGTGCTGCAATAAACATTGGGGTTCATGTATCCTTTCGGATTATGGTTTTCTCCAGATATATGCCCAGGAGTGGGATTGCTGGATCATATGGTAGTTCTAGTTTTAGTTTTTTAAAGATCCTCCATACTGTTCTCCATAGTGGTTCTACCAATTTACATTCCCACCAACAGTGTAGGAGGGTTCTCTTTTGCCCGCACCCTCTCCAGAATTTATTGTTTGTACACTTTTTGATGATGGCCATTCTGACTGGTGTGAGATGATACCTCATTGTAGTTTTGATTTGCATTTCTCTGATAATTAGTGATGTTGAGCATCTTTTCATGTGCTTTTTGGCTATCTGTATGTCTTCTTTGGAGAAATTTCTATTTAGATCTTCCACCTATTTTTTTATTGGGTTGTTTGTTTTTTTTGATATTGAGCTGCATGAGCTGTTTGTATATTTTTGAGATTAATCCCTTGTCAATTGCTTCATTTGCAATTATTTTCTCCTATTCAGTGGGTTGTCTTTTCATTTTTTTTACGGTCTCCTTTGTTGTGCAAAAGCTTTTAAGTTTAATTAGGTCCCATTTGTTTATTTTTGTTTTTATTTCTATTACTCTCGGAGGTGGATCCAAAAAGATATTGCTGCGATTTATGTCATAGTGTTTTCTGCCTTAGTTTTCCTCTAAGAGTTTGATAGTGTCTGGCCTTACATTTAGGTCTTTAATCCATTTTGAGTTTATTTTTGTGTATGGTGTTAGAGTGTGTTCTAATTTCATTCTTTTACATGTAGCTGTCCAGTTTTCCCAGCACCACTTATTGAAGAGCCTGTCTTTTCTCTATCGTATACTCTTGCCTCCTTTGTCATAGATTAGTTGACCATAGGTGCATAGGTTTACCTCTGGACTTTCTGTCCTGTTCCGTTGATCTATATTTCTGTTTTTGTGCCAGTACCATACTGTTTTGATGACTGTAGCTTTGTAGTATTATCTGAAGTCAGCGTGCCTGATTCCTCCAGCTCCGTTTTTCTTTCTCAAGATTGCTTTGGCTATGTAGTTGTCTTTTAAAATCCAATCTGAAAACATCTACCTTTAATTGAAATGTTTCAAAAATTTACACATGACTTCATTATGTACCTTGTTACTTTAATTTTTTCTCATCTTTCTGTTTCTTTTCTAATTGTTCTGTATGTTCTTTGATCATTTTTCTCCTTGACTTTTTTTGAATTGACTCTCTTTTAGTATCCCATTTTATCTCCAACTGGATTTTTATCTTTACCTATTTGTTTTCTTTTTTAGTGGTATTTCTAGGGTTTAAAATATGCATCTTTAACTTGTCATAGTCTATGATCCATATACTATGCATCAAATACTATGATACTATACCACTTCATGTATAATGCAAGAAACTTGAAACAGTATATTGCCATTTACTCCTTCACATCTTTTGTGTTATTGTTCATTTTATTGTTACATATGTTATACATTTAACAATAAGTTATTCTTATTTTTGATGTAAACAGCTAACAAAATGGGAAAAAACCCAGCTTTTTTACATTTACCCATATATGCTATTTCTGGTGCTGTTCATTCCTCTGTATACATCTGAGATTTTAATCTGCTATCATTTTTTTCTGGCTAAATGCCTTCCTTTTACCATTCTTATAGTTCAGGTCTTATGATATCAAACTGATTCAGCTTTGTTCATCTAAAAAAATCTTTCTTTTGCCTTCACTTAAAAAAATCAATTGAAGTGATATATAATTTACATACCATAAAATACAGTCATTTAAAGAATTCAGAGAGATTTGATGAATGTATATGCCTGTGTAACCAACACTGCAAACAACATATAGTACATTTCCATTATCCCCAAAGTACCGTTGTGCCCATTTGCAATCAATAATACCTCTCAACCCCAGGAATGCACATACATCTACTGACCTACTTTCTGTCATTATAGATTATTCTTGCTTTTTCTAGAACTTTATACAAGTGAATTAATTCAGCATGTGTATTCTGCTTTAGACTAGCTTCTCTTACTCAGCATGTTTTTGGATCTTCCCACATTATTAATGTATGAATACTTGTGTTAGATAGAATTCTAAGATGGGTCCCAAGATCCCTACCCTCTGGTGTACCTATAGCATTTCCAAGTTATGCAATTAAGCCCTGATCTAGGTGCTAATGTGAAGGAATTTTAGAGATTAATAACATCCAAAATCAATTCACTTTAAGACAGGGAGCCTATATTTTATTTAAATTCCATTTCCAATTGATTGTTGCTAGTATATATTGTAAAAATACCATTGATTTTGGTATGTTCAACTTGTATCTTCTGTCCTTACTAAATTCATTTATTAGTTCTAGGAATTTTTTGGTAGATTCTCTAGGATTTTCTACATACACAATCATGGTGTTTGCAAATAAAAACATTTTACACCTTCCTTTCCAATCACAATGACTTAACTTCTTTTTCTTGCCTATTACAGTGAGTAAAATGTCCTGTAGAATGTTGAAAGGAAGCAGTGGGAGTGGACATCCTTGGTTTTTCCTGATTAGGTGGAAACCATTAAGTCTTTTATCATTGAATATGACATTAGCAGTATGTTTTTAAAATAGATGTCCCTTATATTGGGAATTCCCTGGTGGTCCAGTGTTTAGGGCTCTGCATTTCCACTGCAGGGGTCACGGGTTCAATCCCTGGTTGGGGAACTAAGATCCTGCATGCTGCATGGTGCAGCCAAAAAAAAAAAAAAAATAGATGTGCCTTATAAAGTTGAAGACGTCTCCTTATATTCTTACTTGGCTAAGAGTTTTTGCCAGGAATAGGTGTTAAATTTTGTTAAATGATTTTGATAATACCCATTCTATGGGGCATGAGGTTACATCTCATTGTAGTTTTGATTTGTATTTCCCTAACAGTTAGTGACATTGAACATCTTTTCATGTGCCTGTTGGCCATCTGTATGTCTTCTTTGGAAAAATGTCTATTTAGCTCCTCTGCTAAATGGGATTTTTAATGGGGTTGTTTGTTTTTGTTGTTGTTGTTGAGTTGTATGAGTTCCATTCAATGCAATCCTTATCAAATTTCCAATAACATTTTTTTCACAGGAATAGAGCAAAAAAATCCAAAATTTATAGGGAACCACAAGAGACCCTGAGTAGTCAAAGCAATCCTGGGAAAAAAGAACAAATCTGGAGATATTACACTCCCTGATTTCAAACTATATTGCAAAGCTACCATGAATCAAAACAGCATGGTATTTCCAGAAAAACAGATACAAAGATCAATGTAACAGAATTGAGAGCCCAGAAATAAACTCAAATATATATGGACAATTAATTTATGACAAAGGAGCAAAGAACATGCAATGGAGAAAAGATAGTCTCTTCAACAAAAGGTGTTGGGAAAACTGGACAGCCACATGCAAAAAAAAAAAAAAGATACTAGATCACTATCTCACACGATACACAAAATGGATTAAAGATTTGAGTGTAAGACCTGAGACCATAAAACTCCTAGAGGAAAACAAAGGCAGCACGCTCTTTGTCATTGGTGATAGCAGCATTTTTCTGGACATGTCTCCTCAGGCAGGGGAAACAAAAGCAAAAGTAAATAAATGGTACTAAATTAGACTAAAAAGCTTCTGCACAGCAAAGGAAACCGTCAACAAAATGAAAAGACAACCTACTGAATAGAAGATATTTGCAAATCATATATCTGATAAGGGGTTAATATCCTTTGACTTTTTGATAATACCCACCCTAACAGGTGTGAGGCAATATCCCACTGTGGTTCTGATTTACATTTCTCTGATGATGAATGATGTTGAGCATCTTTTCATATACCTGTTGGCCATTTGCATGTCATCTTTGGAAAAATGTCTAATCATGTCTTTCCCCAATTTTGAAGGGAGGAATTATTTATTTTATATATTTTTCTGGCACATGGTTGATTAACCATTACAACCATTACATCAGTATTGAGTAACCAATGTATTCTGGTTACAAATGTGGAGAAATATAAGCAAAAGACTGTGAGGCAGTCAGCTCAGCATATCATTATATTTGATACTGAAGATTTCATTATGGGTTCTTTTGAATGATAATGGATATTTAAGAAATTTTCAATTAACTTTGGCTTTCTGACTAGAATACAATTGACTGTTTTGGGTTTTATTCCAGTTTTATTATTTTTATTTTTAATTTTTTTTCCTTGTGAAATATTAAATTTATTTGTAATTCAATTTCAAGTTATGAGGGGCACAATAAGTGAAAATATAAAAGGAATAGAATAATTGAAGCACCAGATTTTACAGTGTTTCGAGACAGAGGGCTTCTCACCTTGTGAGTTCATCAGTGTGAATAAAAGTTAAGGCTCTGCTGAAGTGTGTCCCACATTTATCACATTAAAGTTTCTCTCCAGTGTGAGTTTCTGGTGTATTTAAATGTGAGGCTCCAGTTAAACTACCTTCCACATTTATAACATATATAGGGGTTCACTTCAGGGTGAGTTTTCTCATGTCATCTAAGGTTACAGCATTGCCTGAAAGCCTTCCCGCATTGATGAGACCTGCATGGTTTCACTCCAGTATAAATTAGCTTATGTTAATTCAGTGGTGAATAAAGGCTGAACGCTCTTCCAAATTGATTGCAAGCATAGGGTTTCTGTCCTGTGAGAGGGCACTCATATGGCGTGAAAGTTGAGTCCTATGTGAAATCTCCTCATATTTGTTACATTCAGTGGGCTCTTCTCCAGTGTGAAGTCTCTGCTATTTTTTTTTTTAATTTTTATTTTTGGCTGTGTTTGGTCTTCGTTTCTGTGCGAGGGCTTTCTCTAGTTGCGGCAAGCGGGGGCCGCTCTTCATCGCGGTGCGCGGGCCTCTCAGTATCACAGCCTCTCTTGTTGCAGAGCACGGGCTCCAGACGCGCAGGCTCAGTAATTGTGGCTCACGGGCCCAGTTGCTCTATGGCATGTGGGATCTTCCCAGACCAGGGCTCGAACCCGCGTCCCCTGCATTGGCAGGCAGATTCTCAACCACTGCGCCACCAGGGAAGCCCTCTGCTATTTTTTTTAACATCTTTATTGGAGTATAATTGCTTTACACTGGTGTGTTAGTTTCTGCTTTATAACAAAGTGAATCAGTTATACATATACATATGTTCCCATATCTCTTCCCTCTTGCGTCTCCGTGTCCTCCCACCCTCCCTATCCTATCCGTCTAGGTGGTCACAAAGCACCGAGCTGATCTCCCTGTGCTATGCGGCTGCTTCCGACTAGCTATCTATTTTACGTTTGGTAGTGTATATATGTCCATGCCACTCTCTCACTTTGTCAGAGCTTACCCTTCCCTCTCCCCATATCCTCAAGTCCATTCTCTAGTAGGTCTGAGTCTTTATTCCCATCTTGCCCCTAGGTTCTTCATGACCTTTTTTTTTTCCTTAGATTCCATATATATGTGTTAGCATACAGTATTTGTTTTTCTCTTTCTGAGTTACTTCACTCTGTATGACAGACTCTAGGTCCAACCACCTCTCTACAAATAACTCAATTTCGTTTCTTTTTATGGCTGAACAATATTCCATTGTATATATGTCCCACATCTTCTTTATCCATTCATCTGTTGATGGACACTTAGGTTGCTTCCATGTCCTGGCTATTGTAAATAGAGCAGCAATGATCATTTTGATACATGACTCTTTGTGAATTATGGTTTTCTCAGGATATATGCCCAGTAGTGGAATTCCTGGGTCGTATGGTAGTTCTATTTTTAGTTTTTTAAGGAACCTCCACACTGTTCTCCATAGTGGCTGTACCAATTTACATTCCCACCAACAGTGCAAGAGTGTTCCCTTTTCTCCACACCCTCTCCAGCATTTATTGTTTGTAGATTTTTTGAGGATGGCCATTTTGACCAGTGTGAGATGATATCTCATTGTAGTTTTGATTTGCATTTCTCTAATGATTAATGATGTTGAGCATTCTTTCATGTGTTTGTTGGCAATCTGTATATTTTCTTTGGAGAAATGTCTATTTAGGTCTTCTGCCCATTTTTGGATTGGGTTGTGTGTTTTTTTGTTATTGAGCTGCATGAGCTGCTTGTAAATTTTGGAGATTAATCCTTTGTCAGTTGCTTCATTTGCAAATATTTTCTCCCATTCTGAGGGTTGTCTTTTGGTCTTGTTTATGGTTTCCTTTGCTGTGCAAAAGCTTTTAAGTTTCATTAGGTCCCATTTGTTTATTTATGTTTTTATTTCCATTTCTCTAGGAGTTGGGTCAAAAAGGATCTTGCTGTGATTTATGTCATAGAGTGTTCCGCCTATGTTTTCCTCTAAGAGTTTGATATTGTCTGGCCTTACATTTAGGTCTTTAATCCATTTTGAGTTTATTTTTGTGTATGGTGTTAGGGAGTGTTCTAATTTCATTCTTTTACATGTAGCTGTCAAGTTTTTCCAGCGCCACTTATTGAAGAGGCTGTCTTTTCTCCACTGTATATGCTTGACTCCTTTATCAAAGATAAGTTGACCATATGTGCGTGGGTTTATCTCTGGGCTTTCTATCCTGTTCCATTGATCTATATTTCTGTTTTTGTGCCAGTGCCATACTGTCTTGATTACTGTAGCTTTGTAGTATAGTCTGAAGTCAGGGAGCCTGATTCCTCCAGCTCCGTTTTTCGTTCTTAAGATTGCTTTGGCTATTCGGGGTCTTTTGTGCTTCCATACAAGTTGTGAAATTTTTTGTTCTAGTTCTGTGAAAAATGCCAGTGGTAGTTTGATAGGGATTGCATTGAATCTGTAGATTGCTTTGGGTAGTAGAGTCATTTTCACAATGTTGATTCTTCCAATCCAAGAGCATGGTATATCTCTCCATCTATTATCTTTAATTTCCTTCATCAGTGTCTTATAGTTTTCTGCATACAGGTCTTTTGTCTGCTTAGGTAGGTTTATTACTAGGTATTTTATTCTTTTTGTTGCAATGGTAAATGGGAGTGTTTTCTTAATTTCATTTTCAGATTTTTCATCAATAGTGTATAAGAATGCAAGAGATTTCTGTGCATTAATTTTGTATCCTGCTACTTTACCAAAGTCATTGATTAGCTCTAGTAGTTTTCTGGTAGCATCTTTAGGATTCTCTATGTATAGTATCGTGTCACCTGCAGACAGTGACAGTTTTACTTCTTCTTTTCCGATTTGGATTCCTTTTAGTTCTTTTTCTTCTCTGATTGCTGTGGCTAACACTTCCAAAACTATGTTGAATAATAGTGGTGAGAGTGGGCAACCTTGTCTTGTTCCTGATCTTAGTGGAAATGGTTTCAGTTTTTAACCATTGAGGACAATGTTGGCTGTGGGTTTGTCATATATGGCCTTTATTATGTTGAGGAAAGTTCCCTCTATGCCTACTTTCTGCAGGGCTTTTATCATAAATGGGTGTTGAATTTTGTCGAAAGCTTTCTCTGCATCTATTGAGATGATCATATGGTTTTTCTCCTTCAGTTTGTTAATATGGTGTATCACATTGATTGATTTGCGTATGTTGAAGAATCTTGCATTTCTGGGATAAACCCCACTTGATCATGGTGTATGATCCTTTTAATGTGCTGTTGGATTCTGTTTGCTAGTATTTTGTTGAAGATTTTTGCATCTATGTTCATCAGTGATATTGGCCTGTCATTTTCTTTCTTTGTGACATCTTTGTCTGGTTTTGGTATCAGGGTGATGGTGGCCTTGTAGAATGAGTTTGGGAGTGTTCCTCCCTCTGTAGTATTTTGGAAGATTTTGAGAAGGGTAGGTGTTAGCTCTTCTCTAAATGTTTGATAGAATTCGCCTGTGAAGCCATCTCGTCCTGGACTTTTGTTTGGTGGAAGATTTCTTTTTAAAAGGAACTCCTTTATTTATTTATTTATCTATTTATTTATTAATTTTTGGCTGTGTTGGGTATTCATTTCTGTGCGAGGGCTTTCTGCAGTCGCGGCAAGCGGGGGCTACTCTTCATCGCGGTGCGCGGGCCTCTCACTATCACAGCCTCTCTTGTTGCAGAGCACAGGCTCCAGACGCGAAGGCTCAGTAGTTGTGGTTCACGGGCCTAGTTGCTCCATGGCATGTGGGATCATCCCAGACCAGGGCTCGAACCCGTGCCCCCTGCATTGGCAGGAAGATTCTCAACCACTGCGCCACCAGGGAAGCCCTGTTGGAAGAGTTTTAATCACAGTTTCAATTTCAGTGCTTGTGATTGGTTTGTTCATATTTTCTATTTCTTCCTGGTTCAGTCTCAGCAGGTGTGCATTTCTAAGAATTTGTCCATTTCTTCCAGGTTGTCCATTTTATTGGCATAGTGTTGCTTGTAGTAATCTCTCATGATCGTTTGTATTTCTGCAGCTTCAGTTGTTACTTCCCCTTTTTCATTTCTAATTCTATTGATTTGAGTCTTCTCCTTTTTTTTCTTGATGAGTCTGGCTAATGGTTTATCAATTTTGTTTACGTTCTCAAAGAACCAGCTTTTAGTTTTATTGATCTTTGCTATTGTTTCCTTCATTTATTTTACATTTATTTCTGATCTGATCTTTCTGCTTTCTTTCCTTCTGCTAACTTTGGGGGTTTTTTGTTCTTCTTTCTCTAATTGCTTTAGGTGTAAGGTTAGGTTGTTTATTTGAGATGTTTCTTGTTTCTTAGGGTAGGATCGTATTGCTATAAAGTTCCTTCTTAGAACTGCTTTTGCTGCATCCCATAGGTTTCGTTTCGTCGTGTTTTCATTGTCATTTGTTTCTAGGTATTTTTTGATTTCCTCTTTGATTTCTTCAGTGATCTTTTGATTATTAAGTAGTGTATTGTTTAGCCTCCATGTTTTGTATTTCTTACAGATATTTTCCTGTAATTGATATCTAGTCTCGTAGCGTTGTGGTCGGAAAAGATACTTGATACAATTTCAAATTTCTTAAAATTACCAAGGCTTGATTTGTGACCCAAGATATATCATCCTGGAGAATGTTCCATGAGCACTTGAGAAGAATGTGTATTCTGTTGGTTTTGGATGGAATGTCCTATAAATATCAGTTAAGTCCATCTTGTTTAATGTGTCATTTAAAGTTTGTTTCCTTCTTTATTTTCATTTTGGATGATCTCTCCTTTGGTAAAAGTGGGGTGTTAAAGTCCCCTACTATGATTGTGTTACTGTCGATTTCCCCTTTCATGGTTGTTAGTATTTGCCTTATGTACTGAGGTGCTCCTATGTTGGGTGCAGAAATATTTACAATTGTTATATCTTCTTCTTGGATCTATCCTTTCATCATTATGTAGTGTCCTTCTTTATCTCTTGTAATAGTCTTTGTTTTAAAGTCTATTTTGTATGATTTGACAATTGCCACTCCAGCTTTCTTTTGATTTCCATTTGCATTGAATATCTTTTTCCATCCCCTCACTTTCAGTCTGTTTGTGTCCCTAGGTCTGAAGTGGGTCTCTTGTAGACAGCATATATATGGGTCTTGTTTTTGGATCCATTCAGCCAGTCTATGTCTTTTGGTTGGAACATTTAATCCACTTACATTTAAGGTAATTATCGATATGTATGTTCCTATTACCATTTTCTTAATTGTTTTGGGTTTGTTATTGTAGGTCTTTTCCTTCTCTTGTGTTTCCTGCCTAGAGAAGTTCCTTTAGCATTTGTTTTAAAGCTGGTTTGTTGGTGCTCAATTCTCTTAGCTTTTGCTTGTCTGTAAAGGTTTTAATATCTCCATGGAATGTGAATGAGATCCTTGCTGCGTAGAGTAATCTTGGTTGTAGGTTTTTCTCCTTCATCACTTTAAATATGTCCTGCCACTCCCTTCTGGCTTGCAGATTTTCTGCTGAAAGATCAGCTGTTAACCTTATGGGGATTCCCTTGTGTGTTACTTATTGTTTCTCCCTTGCTGCTTTTAATATTTTTTCTTTGTATTTAATTTTTGATAGTTTGATTAATATGTGTTGGTGTGTTTCTCCTTGGATTTATCCTTTGTCAGACTCTCTGTGCTTCCTGGATTTGATTAACTATTTCTTTTTCCATATTAGGGAGGTTTTCAACTATAATCTCTTCGGATATTTTCTCAGTCCCTTTCTTTTTCTCTTCTTCTTCTGGGACCCCTATAATTCGAATGTTGGTGCATTTAATGTTGTCCCAGAGTTCTCTGAGACTGTCCTCAATTCTTTTCATTTTTTCCTTATTCTGTTCTGCAGTAGTTATTTCCACTATTTTATCTTCCAGGTGACTTATCTGTTCTTCTGCCTCAGTTATTCTGCTATTGATCCCTTCTAGAGAATTTTTAATTTCATTTATTGTGTTGTTCATCACTGTTTGTTTGCTCTTTAGTTCTTCTAGGTCCTTGTTAAACGTTTCTTGCATTTTCTCCTTTCTGTTTTTAAGATTTTGTATTATCTTTACTATCATTATTCTGAATTTTTTTTCAGGTAGACTGCCTATTTCCTCTTCATGTGTTATGTCTGGTGGGTTTTTGCCTTGCTCCTTCATCTGCTGTGTGTTTTTCTGTCTTCTCATTTTGCTTAACTTACTGTGTTTGGGGTCTCCTTTTCGCAGGCTGCAGGTTCGTAGTTCCCATTGTTTCCGGTGTCTGCCCCCAGTGGCTAAGGTTGGTTCAGTGGGTTGTGTAGGCTTGCTAGTGGAGGGGACTAGTGCCTGTGTTCTGGTGGATGAGGCTGGATCTTGTCTTTCTGGTGGGCGGGTCCACGTCTGGTGGTGTGTTTTGGGGTGTCTGTAGCTATATTATGATTTTAGGCAGCCTCTCTGCTAATGGATGGGGTTGTGTTCCTGTCTTGCTAGTTGTTTGGCAGAGGCTGTCCAGCACTGTAGCTTGCTGGTCGTTGAGTGAAGCTGGGTCTTCACATTCGGAAGGAGATCTCTGGGAGATTTTCGTCGTTTTATATTCCGTGGGGCTGGCAGGTCTCTTGTGGACCAGTGTCCTGAACTTGGCTCTCCCACCTCAGAGGCACAGCCCTGACTCCTGGCTGGCACACCAATGGCCTTTCATCCACATGGCTCAGAATAAAAGGGAGAAAAAATAGAAAGAAAGAAAGAAGATAAAATAAAGTTATTAAAATAACAAATAAAAAATAATTATTAAGAAAAAATTTCTAAAAAGTAATAAAACCAAAAACCAAAAACCAAAAGAAACGGACAGACAGAACCCTAGGACAAATGGTAAAATCAAAGCTATACAGACAAAATCTCACACAGAAGCATACACATACACACTCACAATAAGAGAAAAAGGGAAAAAAATATATGTATCATTGCTCCCAAAGTCCACCTCCTCAATTTGGGATGATTCGTTGTCTATTCAGGTATTCCACAGGTGCAGGGTACATCACGTTGATTGTGGAGATTTAATCCGCTGCTCCTGAGGCTGCTGAGAGAGACTTCCCTTTCTCTTCTTTTTTTGCACAGCTTCCAGGGTTCAGCTTTGGATTTGGACCCGCCTCTGTGTGTAGGTCGCCTCAGGGCATCTGTTCTTCAGTCAGGTAGGACGGGGTTAAAGGAGCAGCTGCTTCAGGGGTTCTGGCTCACTCAGGCCGGGGGGAGGGAGGGGTACGGAGGCGGGGCGAGCCTGCAGCGGCAGAGCCTGGCATGACGTTGCACCAGCCTGAGGCGCGCCGTGCATTCTCCCAGGGAAGTTGTCCCTGGATCACGGGACCCTGGCAGTGGCAGGCTGCACAGGCTCCCGGGAGGGGAGGTATGAATAGTGACCTGTGCTCGCACACAGGCTTCTTGGTAGCGGCAGCAGCAGCCTTAGCATCTCATGCTCGTCTCTGAGGTCCGCGCTGATAGCCGTGGCTCGCGCCCGTCTCTGGAGCTGGTTTAGGCGGTGCTCGGAGTCCCCTCTCCTTGCGTACCCCAAAGCAATGGTCTCTTGCCTCTTTGGCAGGTCCAGACTCCCTCCCGGCTAGCCATGGCGCACTAGCCCCTTCAGGCTGTGTTCACACAGCCAACCCCAGTCCTCTCCCTGTGATCCAACCTCCGAAGCCCGAGCCTCAGCTCCCAGCCCCCGCCCGCCCCAGCGGGTGAGCAGACAAGCCTCTCGGGCTGGTGAGTGCTGGTCGGCACCTGTGCGGGAATTTCTCTGCTTTGCCCTCCGCACCCCGTGTTGCTCCGCTCTCCTCCGTGGCCTGGAAGCTTCCCCCCCCGCCACCCGCAGTCTCTGCCCACGAAGGGGCTTCCTAGTGTGTGGAAACCTTTCCTCCTTCACGGCTCCCTCCCACTGGTGCAGGTCCCGTCCCTATTCTTTGCCTCTGGTTTTTCTTTTTTCATTTGCCCTACCCAGGTATGTGGGGAGTTTCTTGGCTTTTGGGAGGTCTGAGATCTTCTGCCAGCGTTCAGTAGGTGTTCTGTAGGAGCTGTTCCACATGTAGATGTATTTCTGATGTATTTGTGGGGAGAAAGTTGATCTCCGCGTGTTACTCTTCTGCCGTCTTGAAGCTCCTCCCTTTTTCCAGTTTTATTGAGACACAATGGACATATAACATTGTTTATGTTTCAGGTGTACAAAGTGATGATTTGATATACGTATGCATTGTGAAATTGTACCACAGTAAAGTTAGTTAACACATCCACCACTTCATATAGTTACCTTTTTGTATTTATGGTGAGAACTTTTAAGATCTACTCCCTTAGGAACTTTCAAATATACAATACCATGGTGTTAAATGTAGTCATCATGCTGTACATTACATCTCTAGAACTTATCCATCTTATAAATGGAAATTTGTACCCTTTGACCATATCACCCTTTTTCCCCACCCTCTTGTCCCTGGTGACCACCAATCTACTCTCTGATTCTATGATTTTGATTTTTTAGATTCTACATATAAGTATGATCACACAGTATTTGTTTTTTCCTGTCTGACTTCTTTCACTTGGTATTATGCCATAAAGGTCCACCCATGCTGTCACAAATGTCAGGATTTCCTTCTTTTTTATGGCTGAATACACACATACACACACATATATCACATTTTCTTTATCCATTCATCTGTCGACAGACACTTAGGTTGTTTCCAAGTCTTGGATGTTGTAAATAATGCTGTAACAAACATGGAGGTACAGATAGCTCTTCGAGATACTGATTTCATTTTTTGGTATATACCTAGAAGTGGAATTGCTGGATCGTATGGTAATTCTACTTTTAATATCTTGAGAAACCTCCATACTGTTTTCCATAGTGACTATGCCAATTTACATTCCCACCAACAGTGTACACGCATTCCTTGCTGATTTTTAATTGAGTTATTTGGGGTTTTTTGTTATTGAGTTGTAAGAGTTTCTTATGTATCAATATTTTGGTATTAACTCCTTATCAGATATATGGTCTGCAAATATTTTATCCTATTCTGTAGGTTGCTTTTTCATTGTATTGATTCTTTTCTTTGTCATACGGGAACTTTAAGTAGTTGTAGCCCCACTTGTTTTTTTTTTTTTTCTTCTGCTTTTGTTGCCTGTGCTTTTGGTTTCAGATTTAAAAATTGAGTTAATTTTTTAGAGTGATAACAAGCATTTTTTAGCTCAATAAATTAAGTTTTGTATAAAATATGAATCTTTGGTTGAGATTCACTTTTTCCCCTATAGATTTCCATCTGTTCCAAAACCATTTGTTTTTGGAAATGCTATTTTTCCTCCATTGAATTGTTTTTGCACCTTTGCCAAAATCAGTTGAGCATATTTGTGTATATCTATTTCTAGGTTCTTTATTTTGCGTCATTGATCTATGTGTCTATCACTATACCAATACCAGACAGTCCTTATTACTGTAGTTATGTAATAAATCTTGAATTTGGATAGATTGATTCTCCCAATTAGAGCTTTTTCAAAACTGTTTTTTAGCTATTCTAGTTCCTTTAACTTTTCATATAAGTTTTACAATAATCCCTGCTAAAATCTAGGCAAGATATTTCTCTAGGTATATTGTTTATATATCTATATATAGTAGATATTATATGATCTACAAAAAACCTTGTTTGGATTTTGGTAGGAATTATAGTACATATATATATATCAATTTGGGGAGAACTGACATCTTTACTTTTTTGAGTCTTCCAATTCATGGACATGCTATATGTCTCCATATATTTAGATCTTTTTTGCTTTCTTTTATTTTGTAGTTTTCAGCATACAATTCCTTTACATGTTTTGTTAGATTTACATCTAAGTCTTTTACTTTCTCAGCAATTATAAATGCTATTATGTTTTTAAAATTTAATTTTGGTATCTACCTGTTCACCAGCTACCTGGTCACAAATTGATCATTGAAGGGGCAGTGTTTTGTCCTTAAGGGAATACACACTCTGGATATGGTTTGCCTTCCCTGCATGCAATGTTTCTGCCAAAACTACCATCCACGGACTTACAGAATGCCTTATTCACTGTAATGTTACTCCACACATCATTGCTTCTGATCAAAGAACTCACTTTGCAGCAAAAGAAGTGTGGCAATGGGCCCATGCTCATGGAATTCACTGGCCTTACCATGTTCCCCACCATCATGAAGCATCTGGCTTGTTAAAATGGTCAAATGGCCCTTTCAAGACTCAGTTACAGTGCCAGCTAGATGGCATTACCTTCTAAGACTGGGGCTAGGCTCTCTAGAAGGCTGAATGTGCTCTGAATCCATGTCCAATATATGGTGCTATTTCTCTGATGGTCACAATTCATGGGTCCTTGGAATCAAGAGATGGAAATAAGAGTTGCACCACTCACTATTACCCTAAGTGACCCACTGACAATTTTTTTTCTTCCTATTCTTGTGTGCTGAGCTAGGAGAGAGAGCTATGGAAGCTGCTATCTGTGTTCTCTCCTAGCCTACTAGACTCATCCAAGCTGCAAGATTGACAGGGCAGAGGTCAGTCCTCTGGGGAGCCTCCTCAGAATAGTCGGGACACTGGATGCACAAATCATCCCCTTATACCTCCCCTGACAAAATCCAGGATCTTGGGAGTCTTTTTCTGATTGTATGGCATTGCACTGGGGGCAAGGACTCTGGCAAGAGGGTATCCTGAATCTCTCCACCTGCTTCAGTCTGGTTTCATGGTTGCTTAGAGTGCAGGGGCCTTTCACTTAGTTTCTGGATTTCTCACAAAGCGAATCTGTCCATGAATTATTGCTGAATTGGTGTGTTTGTGGGCGAAAGAATGGCCCCCAGCTTCCTACTCTGCCATCTTCCTGATGTCACTCTCAAGGCCTTTTTAAAAGCTTTGTTAGGGTGGATCACATATGTCTTACTCTAGCCTTACTAGTAGGGTATTATTGTAGGCTGAAAAAAATGCTCCTTCCTCCCCCAGAATATTCACTTCTAAATCCCCAGAACCCATCAACATTACCTTTTATGACTGAAGGGTAAATATTATTGTATATGTAAAAATATGTGATTAAGTTTGGGATCTTGAAAGGAGGAGCTTATCTTGACTTATCTGGGTAGGCACTAAATGCAATCTAAATGCAATGTATCCTTATAAGAGAGAGGCAGAGAGAGTTTACACACCACACACACACACACACACACACACACACACACACACACACACACACACACGAAAGTGATGTGAAGAAGCTGGCAGAAATTGGAGTGATGCAGCCACAAGCCAAGGAATGCCAAGTCATCTATCAGTCATCAGGAGCTAGAAGATACAAGGAACACATTCTCCTCTAGAATCTCTGGAGGGAGTGCACCCCTGATGGCACATTAATTTTAAGCTACTAGCCTCCAGAACTGTGAAAGAATAGATTTCTATTGTTTTAAGCCATCAAGTTTGTGGTAATTTGTTACAGTAGCCACAGGAAATTAATTCTTCTGAGATCTCTACTGAATGCTCCAGATTTCAGTAAAATTTATCCACTTTTGTTGGATGAAGCCAAATGTTTCCCATTCCTGTGTGAACACTAGAAATTTTTCAACCTAAATCTCTCTGGTAACTGTTATTTGCTTAGCCTTTTGGCATTTCACACTTTGCATACACACCTTAATATTCACCAGAATAGTTACAGGGAATGCTTAGCAACTTTCTCTGCATAGTTTCCCCTCTCTGGTATTCAGCTTTGCAAATTCCAGCCACCTTAGCTTCTGTATCATCCAGGCTCTGTCTTCTCAACTCATTGGTACTACTTCACTCTGCTTGGCTTCCTACTACATGCGTGGCACTTCAAAAAGTGGGCAGGCCATAAAAAAAGAATGGCGTGGTTATAGGGCTCATCTCAGGGTCAGTTGGGGAACCGACCTCGATATTATAGCTTGAAAATCAGAGCATAATAATTGATCATAGCAAAGATATGCAAATTCACCGTAAAGAGCAAATATAGGCTCAAGATATTAATGTAACTTAAGGAAAAAATGTGTTAATATGGAGGTGGTTTCATCCTGTTGAGAGCACTCAGAAGATGAGTTAAAAAGGCAAATGTTGGCAGGGAAAATTCTAAATTTGTCCAGGGGAGAATGTTTCCTAGAATAACATATTTTAACTCCTGGTAGTTGTAAACAAAATGAAAAAAAACCCAAGAGCTTTAGGAACCAAAGATAGCTAATGCAAGAGCTAGAATTCAGATGCTTGCTGTGTCTTCTTTTGCAGAACTCCTTAACCCAGTCATAGACTGGTAGGTAGCAGTCAAATATGTTGACATTTACCACGTTACTTCATTACCTTCTTCTTTGGGAAAGGCAGGTCAGGATTTTGACCTATGGAAAAACAGTGCCGTCTTGAAGGTTTTTCTGAAAGTGTATTTCTATGTCTGCTTCTGTGGACCATAGTCTTCTCAATTGGTTTGGTAGTTTTCCTACCAAAAGTCTAGCAGTTTTTCTGTGATGTACTCTGGTTCTCTATTCTAGATTGTTGGGTCAGCTTGGGGGTGGTAGTGAATTCAGGTCCCAAGTGAACAGACATTCTAGAGAATGGTGGAAGTAAAATGTATGCAAATAAAGATGGCAGTTGGCATCAAAAGATGGTAATTGACAATCCATCATTCAAATCGTCCTAAGTAATCATCTTTCAGCACGGATGGTAGGTACTTGCCTATAAGCAATTATATAGATTTCTCATATGCATATCCTCCCCCAATATATATCAGTCCTTGACTTCCAGCCCTTGTGAAGATCTTGGAGTTCTCTTAGTACAGACCATTTAGCAGGTATTATTTGTCCTAGGGGAAGAAGACATGGCTGCTTTGAAAGAGGTGTTTCATGTGAAAGAATGTTTTATTTTGTAGTCAAATTCTTATAAGTACTTGACAGTATTGAATTGTTAGTAGGTAGAACATCAGAAGTATTCCTCAAAAAATTGGTTGTGCTCCATTTAGCCATTAATAGTGGATGCCATTATGAACAGCCTTCAATAGTATTTTTCAGACTTCGTGTTAGAATTGGAAACTTCAAAGATCCTGGAAGCAAAATAGATCAATAATTTAAATTATTATCTATGCAAATGAATTGAGAAGCAGAAGAGGGATACTGTGTGACATTTTTAGTAAGGAATTCCGTAATCACCAGATTGAAGTTATGGCAGTGGAAAGGGAGCAAGTTAAAGATAAATTCTAATGTTGTGGAATCCTAGAGACACATATAGGGGCTGTGGGTAGTACATTGTTTCTTCAAATCACTAAGGGTATTTCTTGTTCTGCCCACAGGTCTCCAGATGCTACTATGTTGGAGAATGTTATAGTAGATATGGATGCTCCAAAAGTCTCTGTAAACTTTAATTAATATCTTGAATGATCACTGGACATAAAATGTCTTTGCATAGGCACAGTATTTGAGGACAGGCCTCCTAAATGGGAGGCAGCCTATTATTCTGTACTTTCCATTTTTGTTTCTGGATATACCTGACTTTCAGTCCAGCACCAGTATGCCCAGGTATTTGTGTACTTTCTCTGTCAGATCATTTTATTTAATTGTAGTTGGAAATGGATGCCCCTGAAATGATCAGTTTGGGTAATCTACCAGGGCATGCTTGTTGGGGCAAATAATCTGGCCTCAAAATCTGGTGATTTGGGCTGTCTGGTAAAATCAAAGGATTCCAGAAATGTGATATACCTAGCATTGTACTAGTGCCTTATACATAGTAAGCACTCAGTAATAATTGTATGGTGGCACAAGCTGAGCTTCTGGGTCTGCCTTAGGTGTTCTCAGCTATGGAGTTCTGAGTGAAGTCTCACTTCTAAATCTCAAAGAAAGCCTCGATAGTCAATACCCTAATTCCCGTAGCATATGGTGGACTTAATGTAGATACTTCCTGGAGACATAGGTGTTGAAATGGGTGTCCCCAAAAGATGAGTCTTCTGGAGGTAGGATAGTCCTCACTGTGTAGTTGAAGGCATTTTTCTTTATGGTATAAGACAATGCCAGGTTCAAGTACGATAATGTTAGGGCCAGAGAAAAGAACAAAATATAGGGCAGTGAATAGGGGATTCTCATCTTCATCTGCTAGATGGCTATAACTAGTACTCCCCCAAAATTTCATGTTATGAAGTACATAGAAAATGATATCTATATGGCATACTGGAATTGGACAAGATTACTCACAGCTGATGGCAACTGGCCCTCGTGCTCTGGATGTCCCAGATCTTCATGGCCATTCCAAGGGACAAGAGGATCAATATTTCACAAACATATAATCCAGTAAGTAGGTTGGAAAGTTGCCAATGAAAAAAAAATCCTCTCCTCTTCTTGAATCAGTTATTGGGCTAACTAGAACTGTGGATAGAACCTGGTAAACAGCAGCAATCCCAGGACAAATTGTATTTAACCGGGATGTTCCTAAGTTTAATAAGACTGATGCTTTATAGGACATCATGTGAACATCTTGGCCATACAGAATATATAGGCCATGGTCCAATAATTCTACCTTTGAACTTTCGAATGGGTCTTCTTCCAGAGTCATTCCAAAAGTGGTGCTATTTCAGGTGATCAGGAAACTGTGATCTCATTATCAGAAATAAAACCAGAATGTCATTGAGGTATACCATGATCTCATGGTTAGGCAGTCATGTGGGATTTCAATTTATCCATTTCTGAAAATGGATATTGAATAAGACAAGCGACAGAAAAATATTGTCTGAGACACATGTAGTCTACCACCTTCCACACATCACTCTCACTCATGTTGAAGATATAACTCCAGTTTTGTAAAAAACGATGACTCAAAAATTTTTGCAAAAGAAGATATAGCAATGGCCAAAAAGTATATGAAAAGATACTCAACATCTTTAGTCACTAGGGAAATGTAAGTTAAACCCACCATGGTATACAAATATAAACCCTTTAAAATGAGTAAAATTTTTTTGGTCTTTTTTTTTTAAATTGGAGTATAGTTGCTTTACAATGTTGTGTTAGCTTCTACTGCACAGCAAAATGAATCAGCCATACATATACAGATATCCCCTCCTTTTTGGATTTCCCTGCCATTGAGGACACCACAGTGCATTAAGTAGAGTTCCCTGTGCTATACAGTATGTTCTCATTTGTTATCTATTTTATACATAGTATCAATAGAGTATATGTGTCAATCCCAATCTCCCAATTCCTCCCACCCCATCCCTTTCCCCCTTGGTATCCATACGTTTGTTCTCTACGTCTGTGTTTCTATTTCTGCTTAGCAAATAAGGTCATCTATACCATTTTTCTAGATTCCACATATATGCGTTAATATACGATATTTGTTTTTCTCGTTCTGACTTACTTCACTCTGTATGACTAAAATGAGTAAAATTTAAAAAGCCTGAAAACTCCAGGTATTGACAAGAATGTGGAGCAACTGGAACTCTCCTGCATTGTGGTGGGATTGTAAAATGGCACAACCACTTTGGAAAAGAGCTTGCCAAATTCTGATAAAATAATATACATTTACTCTTTGACCCAGCAATTCAATTCTTAGGTATTTACCCAAGAGAAAATAAAACATATGTCTTCACAATGAATTGTATGTGAATGTTCATAACAGCTTTGTTGAAAATGGTCAAAACTGGAAACAACCCAAATTTCCATCAACAGCTAAACTGAAAAAATTGTGATATATCCATAAAATTGAATCCTACTTAGCAATTCAAAGTAATAAGCTACTTCTATATGCAAGAACATGGATAAATCTCAAAAATATTATGTGAAAGAAGATAGACACAAAAGAGTACATAGTATATACTTCCGTTATGTGAAACTCCAGAAATGATAAATCTATTCTAGATGATGAAAGCATATTCATGGTTGCCTGAGGCTTGGATTGGGGTGCTAGTTGACTGAGATAGGCACAAGGGAACTTCTGGGGGTAATGAAAATCTTTTATATTTTGACTATGGTAGTTGTTACTTCCAGGGGGTATATAAACTTGTCAGAACTCTTCATAAAGTATACTCAAAATGGGTGAATTTTATTGTATGTAAACTATATCTCAAAAAAAAAAAGATTTTTAAAAGAAGCTATGCTTTGCCAAGATGATCTGACAGGTCCTGAATCAATAGGTGTGGTCAGAAGCTTATTGCCACAAGGCTGAGGTAATGCCTGGAAGAGGCAGAACTCTCCATTTTGTATAAGACTAGTACAGGGGTCTGACGTACTTCTCCTATAAGTTATCTGTATATTATTGGAAGGACTTGGCCTTGGGCTTAGAGAAACTATTCAAGTGCTTGACATAATCTTGGGCCCCAGATCCCAGATTAATCATATTCACATGTAGTTTTGCCTTCAATTCTGAAAGTGCCTTCTGGTAAGTGGCAGACTTGTCTGGAATCTCAGGCAAGGAAGTGACAGATGGTGTAGGGCCATAGTGGGCAGAGCTAGAGAACTTAGGCAGAAGTGCAAAATAAGATGAAAAACAAAGGTTTTCTTAAGATCTCAGGCACTTGGATCTCTATCTGTAAAGGCAATAGACCAGGGAATGGGTTATGAGCAATAACGCGCTGACAATACTGGGTTTTTTTGCATGTTATCTTATGAGCATGTTAATTCAATTATCTCTGTCCGTCCCAATATGGGATATTTAAAAGAGTTTCCATTTAAACTAGGATAACCTTGGACCTTGTCACCAGTGTAAAGGCCAGAGCATACCACCCAGAATTCTATGTTATGAAATGCCCTTCGCACTGCTCTTGGCAGGTAAGAGTAAAAGGTGAACCTTCTACCCTTACCCTGGGACCCTGGTTAGTAGGAGTTTCCAATGGCAGAGATGGTATATATGGGCAAAGTGGTTAGCTCTACTCTGGTACATATTCAGAGATTAGTGTGTCCAGGAGTCCTCTGGCATGGGTTCCTCTGTTTCTCTAGTTTTGTGGACACATTTGTATTCATGCCCTGAGGCTTATTATTTTTTTAATTTTTAATTTTTAATTGAGGTACAGTTGATTTACAATACTATATTATATTGTATACCTTATGCAATATAGTGATTCAGAATTTTTATACATTATACTCCACTTAAAGTTATTATAAAATATTGGCTATATTCCCTGTGTTGTACAGTATATCCTTGTAGTTTATTTATTTTATACATAGTGGTTTGTACCTCTTAATCCCCTATCCCTATCTTGCCCCTCCCCTTCCATCCTGAGGCTTATTATTTCTGAAAAAGTAATACTACTCTGACTGATCCATCTAGTAGTTTCCCCTGAGACTCTCTGAGAACTCAGACTAAAGGGCCTATTCTTTCTAGTCAACCAATGGCACTATAGGCTGTCTCCTAACTGGTGGGGCTACTGAAAAAAAAATTATTGCCTAAGAGAATCGAGCTTGCCAGACTCTCCTCATGTTCTGTCAGAATTGGAAGTCTCTAGAGTCCTTCCTAACTTGGGGTTGCACGTTGCTAGTGAAATTTCCCCTGAATTAAGAGCAACAGGGCAGTGATGCTGGTTGAAAGCAAAGGTTCCCAGCTCTCTTCTCTTTGCCCCTGAATGCATCGTGTGGAACACTGGAGGGCACTCTTGTGCTATTAGAAGTTGAGAGCTGTGGGAATCATTAGATGCCGCAATGACTGTGTGGGATGCAGAGAATTTTGCCCAGCCTCCTGAAGGATTTATCAGATGGTGCCACCAGGGCCTGGACTGGGTTTGGGGACATAAGGAAAAAGATTAAATACTGATTAGGAATTCAGGCAATGGTGGCCTAACTTTTTAGGCAGACCTCACTGAGCCACGGGCATGAGAGGAGACATTAAAGAAGTCAATCAAAAGGAATATATACTTTCAACTATCATCTGCATGCAGATTCACAAATGTATATTTCCAGATTTTTCTTCTAAGCTTCAGATATATATATATATATATATATACACACACATACACACATACCATACATACACACAACTGGCTACTTGATATATAGCCAATTGAATATCCATCAGACACCTTACACTCAAAGTTTCCAAAAGGCAACTAATATTTTCCTTACTCTCCTTGCCATCGACTCTCCTCACATTTCCATCCCATGTCAAAACCCCTTCTTTGCCTCCCAGATTTGCTCATTTCCCAGTATTCCCCATCTCATTAAACAGCACCACCTTGTTCAAGTCATCAGACTGGTGGTATCATCTTTGACACATTCTTCCTTCTGTCTTCTTTTTCATTCAATTACCTCTTCCTGTTCATTCTATTTCCTAAGTAGCTCTTGAACTTACACAATTTTCCACATTCCTCATTCCTGGCCACCATCTCCTCTCACTTGGATTACTGCAGCGACCTTATAGACACTCTCCCCACATCCTGTGTTGATTCCTCCCATTTATTCTCCACCCAGCAACCAGACTCTATCTAAAATCTAAATCTAACCATGTTACTTCTCTGCTTGAAAACATTTAATGGCTGTTCTTAGCCTTCAGGATAATGTGTAAATGCTTTAGCATAGGACTCCTTCATGTTTCTTTTGGACAATCTATTCTGTGCTATGTACTATGTACTAAGTTAGAGACATTGGGGATGAATTCATAAATGAAGCATATACAGTCTCTTCTTTCATGAAGCTTAATTATTAAAGTCATAACGTATCTGGAGCTTACAGTCTAGTGCCGCAGAAGGCCATGCATGGTCTGCTTCCTGCTCCCTGCTCCAGCGTCTCATCTTGCCATTCCATCCTCTGCCCTATCTTGCCATCTCTTCCCTACCCCTTCAAACCCTATAGTGCAGCCAGGCAGGGCTGCTTCTGGTTTGCCCATGCTTCTGTTTAATGCTTTCACTCCTCCGAACAGGCTCTTTTCTTTCTATGTGGAATACGTGCCACAACTTCTTCATCCAATAAAATCCTGTTCATCCCTCAAAGCTCATTTCAGATGTCATATCTTACAGGAAGCCCTCCCTGGTACCTTTATCCTTTAAGCCTGTGTTAGGTGTCACTATAATCCCATAGAATCTTGTGTTTATCTCCTTTACAGCATTTTACATACTGTATTATAATTGTTTGCTTCTTTGTCTCTCCCTTTTTGGTGAGAATCCATTTCACAGAAACCTTACCCCGGAGTAAAGTAGAGGGCCACATTAAGTTGCTCATGTTTGTCATCTCTCAGTTTCTCTGTTGCCAGCTAGTGCTGACTCAAGGGCTTTAGCCCAACTGTAACCTGTGGCTCTTTGTTCAGTGTCTTTCATTTCAGCTACTTCTTCCAGCACTCTTCTTTAGAAGTGCAAGGGATAGACCAATAAAAAGCTGGGGAAGAGGTTCATCTGCCTGCCTTTCAACATTCCACGCTGGGGATACTTTACCCATACACTAGAAATTGAACAATGATGATGTAGGACTGAAAATGGCACTCCCTCATCTCTGACTTTCTAGACAAGCCCTGGGGCACCCACTTATTCTCCAATTTGGATTTTCAGGTAGACATACAGTGACTTACTGTACTGAAAAGACTCAAGATGAAAGCAGACTTCACCATTTCAATTACAGTGTCACACCCTTTGGTTTATGTAGGGTTCCAGTTATATTTTAATATTTCTTGAACGATGGTCTACATGACCTCCTAGAACTGGGACAAAAGTTATATTTGAACTATATACTCAAACTCCCGTGGATACCCTCATACCACCTTCTGTTTCAGTTGGTTCCATCTAGTTCACCATGAGAGCAACCAATTTTATGTCTGCCATTAGAAGTAAATCGGTGTTTAGATAGTTGTATTTCTGGGGTCCAGCTACTCAAGCCAATGTATTCAGAAAATGCTGGTAAATTTTTGACGATTCTAGAGTGGAAGTGCTATGTAATATCATAGATATTAGTGGTTATTTAACCTCGGTACACAGGAGGGGCACATGATTCAGCCTGGAATGAGGATAGAGAGTCGCACTCAGCACTCATTGCTCTAGTTCCTATAGCACACTGCTGTGTTTTTGCTTGTTACTTACTGTTTACATACATGCATGTAAACGTGCACACACACAAACACACATGTGGATACCAGAAAAGCCAGAAGGGCCCATTTTACAGTGAAACACAACCACGAGGTTGTGTTTACTACTGTGCATAAATGCTTAAAATTCATTATCATGCCCAGGTGCTTTGCACTGTTCCCTAGCAGGAGATGAAGTTAAATAACTCTACTGGAAAAGTGTTAGGCAGTGATAGTGTGGGCCAGATGTGCCTCAAGGGCAAAGAAACACTGGGAGCCGGGGCAAGTGGCATAAACCTCTGTAGGACTAGAGTGGAGATATTCCTTGATGTAGCTTACCTGTCCCTGCCCCTGAAATTAGCCTTGTGGATTGTTTTTTGGGCTGTTGTTTACAAAAATGTGTTAAAATTATTTAATTAATTATTTAAATACAGTTTACATTAATCTTAAACTCCATAAACATTCAGTCAACTGCTCTTCAAATAGTGAGGTGACTGGGTGCTCTTGTCCTAAATGTCCTTGAAATCTCTAGGCTAACAGAAGGTCTACCTGCTTTTACCTGGAATGTATTCCTAATTTGTCGCTACAAACTCCTTGCTCCTTCTGTCATAGCCAAGCAGACTCTTCACACTTGTTAAAGGTCTCCACCATGTGGAGAGCAGCCTTGTGAATATTTGAGGGTGAGATGAGGTTAGGACCAGTATTTGATAGACCACTTGTCTCTCTTCCTCTCACAACCCCATTTTGCTACATTCTGGGTAAAGTGGTTCCACACTACAATCAGGAAAACATAAACATGGAGAATGCCATTGAGCCTGGTTCTAGCTTCGGCAGCAAAATATTCTAGAATACCTGATTGAAAACACTGTCAAAAGCACCTAATAAGGTCTTATCAGAGGTCTTAATAATTTAGGGCCTTAGGGCTGAGGCTGAAGGGAAATTTTGGAAAATCCCTGATAGTTTGGATCTCTTTTCATGCACAAGCTATTTTGTACACCTGACTCAGGTTATCACTTAAAGTTGAACCCTAGTTCTGGAAAAGTGATCCCTTTGAGCAACAACCTAGTAGAGTTCTGAGGAAAGAACCCTAAACATGTTACTTTGTTAAAGGAACCATATTGGATTTATTTAGAATAAAACAGTAAGCTATTTTGATTCTGTCTATACACCTATAACCCAAGGAAAGCCACTATGTGGCAGGATTTCTGTCATTCACAGGACGTAACTAGAGGCACAACCTCATACCAAAGGTTATTTGTAGGGCAGTCTCTGTGGACAGCCATCCAGTTTGGCAGATATCATTTCAGGGACAGCTGCCCATGATGCAATTAGAGGGGTCTTGGCTGCTATGATTTTGCTTTTGGAGGAGCTCCTTAAGTGATGGGACTCGAGGGGCTTCTTCCACTTCATACTTTTTCAGGTAGTTGATGTGCGGCATGACTGGGACAATATGAATACAACATATTCACATATGACATATAGAATGATATGATATTTATTTGTACATACAATATGGCAGCAACCATTAAACACATGATTTGAGAAGCCATCTTTATATGGTATGGTTTTATCTGCCAGCCAAATACAATCTGATTTCAGGGACAGCCTCTGCTATTGGTGTGAACCAGGTACCAGCTGACTCATTGGTGGACGAGAAGAGGGGAGGGTCCTCCAAACCATGTGACCTGAAGCATGTAGGGTACTTAAAGCACAATGGCTTATTTAGATATATTTGAGGAGTCACCTATCTATAATGTATGAATGTATGTATGTATAATGCATGTATGCCTTCAGTGTAAAGAAGGCAGGAGTAGCTTGTGACATATGAAACTAGCCCTGGAGGGGACAGCAGAACCTGGCAAAAGGACTACATGAATATTGAAGCAATAACAAAGATACTAATAATATCAAAAACAATGAAAACAGAACTAGCCACCATTTATTGAACACTTATTATGTACCAAGAAGTATTCAAACCACCTACCTTCTATACATTTTTTCAGTATTTCATTTTAAATATTACAACCTTGGAAAATAGGTATGATCCTCATTTTATACAGTAAGAAACTAAGGCTCAGTGAAGCTAACTATGCAAAATCATGCAGATATTAAGTGGCAGAGCTAGGTTTAGAACCCAGGACTGTCTGACTCCAAAGTCCATGCTTTTTTCATTAGACTGCTCAAGTTTCAAGAATACACTATAAGCTTCAGATGCATTTAGTCCTAAGCTTTTTTTTTCTCTTGGCTTCTATCAGAGGAAGGATCGCTTATAGCTATCAGCTACAGAGTGGAGTAATGAAGAAGGATCTTCAGGAAGAAATATAACGATTCAAATAAACTAAAATCCCATTTAGTCACCAAGTTTTCTCAAATCTTTCCTCAACCAGATGTCTCTGTAGTTCTCTCTAATCCATTTCCTCCACTCTGTGCCCACTTTGGGTAGGTCCTCTCATCTATATTATTGAAAAAACTCCTTAAATGGCGCCTTTGCCTCCAATATCTCTTCCCAATCCATCCTCCGCAGATATTCCCTAGAGAGGTTTTCAAAGCACAAGTGTGATCAAGTAATTCGCATGCTCAAAACCCTTCAGTGGATCTCCATTGCCAAAGGAATGTGAGAAAATCAACTCTTAGGTCCCTGATTAACTTTTTCAGCCTCAGATACTATGCTTTCAGCCATAACAAACTCCTATAGTTTTTCAAGCACAGCATACTCTCTTGGGACATTGGAATTCATCCCTATCTCAATATCACGTGAATTAATTAAACTCTTTTCCTACACGTAGGCCTTATTCAGGCCATCTTTTACTACATGTAGACTGCTAAATATTGCCAAGACAAGATCTCACACCTTTGTGAATTTATGCTTCTACATATTTATGGCTTTTAAGCTCTCGTTGGCCCTCCATGTCATGATAATGTGATGTTTTCCTAGACTGCTCTCTTCTCCATTTCTCACAATAGCTTACTGGAACCTCCATGAGCCTCTCCTTATCTTCTCCTTCATCATTTCTACCTTCACTCTCAGTACCTGACTTCTCTAACACTCCAAAAAATAGAAGTCATCAGGTTAGAATTCTTACACTTCCAGTCCCCTCCTCCTACGAGCAGGTGTATGTCTGATTCATCACCGACTCCTTCCCTCCTGCCTGGGTGGAAAAGGATCCTCATTATGCCTAAGAGAAATTCTTCTACCTGTGCTCTGGAGTCCATTTCCTTTTATTTGCTGTAGAATAAAATAATTTACTTTGTTTTGTATTGACACCTCACTTCCCTTTTCTACTGACTCTTTTCCCTTATCCTATAAGCGTGTTCAAGTTTTTTTTTCCCCCCACTATGCTATCCCTTCTCTGGCTATCACTTTTTATCACAGTTCAACCTCTTGAAAAATGTAGTAGTCACTAGCTATAGTCTTCACAAATCAGGAAAGGTCTGTATGAAAAAGAGAGATTCAGGGACTAATATGTGTGGATGATAGGTTTATGTTGAAGGGAGGAATAAAAATGGATATTAGGAGGGGTAGAGAAAGGAGTAAAGGAAAACAGTAAAATGGAAGTGCAGCAAAAAAAGCTGGGGCAAACTGAAGGAAAAAGACAATGTGGAGATGCTACATAAAACATCTACAGAGCGGGGAAAGAAGGGCCATAGAGACATACACAAGAAAATAAATACTACAGATTTCCTGAAGATGGACTTCAAGACACAGAAGTACAAGGAATAAAGAAATGGGTAATAGAAATTTAGACTGATCAAAGAGGAATAATATCTGTTTGCTCCTTTCTCTCCTTTCAATTTTAACTCTTTCCTATATCCGAAACTATACTTTTTTCTGCCTCTAAGAAAGAAGCTCCCACCTGCTTTCTGGTCAGAGCTAACATATACGTGGTTAACTGATTTCACTTCCTCTTGATTTTTCAGGATTTGCTTTAGTAGTTATCCTCATGTTCCATGCTACCAATTTTACTATATAAATATAAATATATAAATATATATATATATCCCAATTTGTACCAAACTCCTTATGCTTACAGTCATACAGAGGATTCTCCAATTTTAAGAGCACTCATCCCTTAATCCTGATAAATTCATGAGCTATCTCATTTCTTACCTTCCCTTTATCACCAAACTTCACTAAAGAGTAGTCTACAATTGCTGCCTCTACTTTCTCACTTCCCCCCCACCCCACCGTCTAGCTTCTGCACCTTCCTGTCTACTGAAATACCTTATTTGAAGGTTTCCGATCACTTCCTAATTGCCAAATCTAATGCTTCTTGGAACACATTTTCCTCTGTATCTCTGAAACATTCAGCATTGTTAATCACCCCCTTCCTTTAAATTCTATATTCCTTTGGCTTCAATAATATTTCAGTCTCTGGATTCTTCTTCTGACTCCCATACAATGCTTTTTCTCCTTAACCTCCCATCTTTCTCTTCCTACCCCTGTGGGTATTCTCCATGGAAACTCCTTCTGACCTTTTCTCTGACTTTAGGCATGGTGATTTCACTCACCCCTATAATTTTAACTATTCTTTCTATGTGGTAGAATTTCAATCTTTATCTGTATGTTCAACAAACCTTCATATCCATGTTTTTGATGAATAGCTTGATTTGGATGGCTTTCAAGCACCTTATGTTCACTTATATCCAAAGCTGAGCCCATTTCCCTTTGACCAAAGCCAGCAGCTCCCTTTCCTTCTTTCCTTTGTTAACAGCGTTGCTCTCTTCCTACTCATCCAAATAAAACATTTTAGATTTATCTTTGATTCACTCATTCACTCTTTTGGTAAAGATTTGAGAGTCTACTTTGTTACTCCTTTTTAAACTTCCAGTGGCTTACTCTTTCCTATAGAATAAAAGATAAACTTCTTAGGTCAACAGTATGCTCTACAGCATGCCCCCACCGTACCTTTACTGATTTATGACTCTTGCAGCCCATGCTTCGGCCAACAGGAACTAGCCATTCTGAAAATACACCCTATGACATGATACACCCTATTTACACTTGTGTGCATTTTTCCCCAGCCATTTGGAATGTGATCATATCCCATACCATTAATTGCTATCCATGCTTCTAAACCCAGCTCAAATTCTTCAATGTTAAAGAAATATACTACATTTCTTCTTACCCATAGATAATTTATCTATTTACTTTATATCCATAACATACTGTTGTTTGCTTATAGTACACGTCCATTATTCATATGACATGGCTTTGTTTGATGTTCTTGTTATTGAAAAGGAGAAAGAGACTACAACAGAGAGGAAGATTTTTGGTAAAATATCACCATGCAAATGTTTGAAAGATAGGAGATCTGAATTGGAGGGCATGATGAAGGATGTCAATTAGGGAGGAGAAGAGCTTGGATTTGTAAATTAAGGATGTGGTGCCCTTTCTTCATTCTTCATAAAGTAGAGTGGTTTTGGAGTGGAGGGACATTTCAATTACATCTCACAAAAGGGAAAAGGGCCAGAGATAATTGGAAATTGAACAGTGAAGCTGAATACTTAGAAAATTGTGTGCAAAAATGTAACTTGAAAGATTATTTGGAAGCATATGCTAACGCTTTGCAATATGCTTACATAAAAGGGAAGTGATCCAGTAGGGTTGACAGGATTTATATGCAAGAGACAGTAGAGGTCCGACATATAAAATGAAAGATAACACTTTTTCTGATCGTGCAATGGTAATAGCCTAAATTAATTTCTTAAAAGCTTGGAAATTTGGCAGAGGTAAATGGAGGATGAGCAAATTCATATAAGTAAGAGAAGGCATTGAAAACGATGAGGAATGATCAAGGGGAGAGAAGCCCAGCTTTCATTTCAACCTGTCAGAAAGGATTGGTACAGATGAAAAAATAATTTGAAGAAAGCTCTCAAGGAAAGAAATGAAGCCAAATGCTTTGAAGAGAAAAATAGATATTTTGAATTTTAGAACAAATTAATGTAGAACACAGAAAAAAATAAAGAAATTAGAACAGAAATAGGGAAAATCAAAGAGCAAGTGACAAATGTCTGCAATAGACAGAAAGTCTGGGTAATATAAGGAAGAAGCAAAGGCAAGCAAGTCTACTGACATTTTCTCATGTGCATGAAGAGAAGAAGGTTGCCACGTGTTTGAGAGATTATAGACAGGTAGGTTAAGGTGACTTTAAGTCAGTTATGAGAGTCCTTTATGGATTTATAATGCAGGAAAGGATATAGGCTAATATGGGGGTATGAAAAAACAAGCAACAAATGAAAGAGTGACTCAGTAACAGACTTCACAGCTCAAGTGTGAGTGAGCATCATGAACAAGTTGTTGATGAGAAAACATGAATCTGCTGCCTTATGGACGCAGCACAATGGAAAATCTACAAGCTTTGGGGTTAGAGGTGGGTTTTAGTCCTACTTTTACCTTAGGCAAATCTTTCCAGCTTCCAGATCCTTGAATTTCTCATCTGTAAAGTGACTTCACACTGTTGTGAAGCTCAAATGAAACAATATTTGTGAACGTATCTTGAACAAAATTTAGATATTATTATTCTAGGACTTTTATTTGCATGGGCTGAGCAAGTATTTATTTGTGGGTTTCTTTCTTTCCTCCCCCACCTTTATTGAGATATAACTGACATGTAACCTTGTGTAAGTTTAAGGTGTACAGCATAGTGATTTTATATATGTATATATTACAAAATGATTATATCTGTGGTTTCTGTGGTATATGAGATAAGAAAGAAACGACCAATATGATAAAACAAGGCGGGTTAATGGCATTTGAGCAAAGAAAAAGAAACTGGGAGTCACTGACATTACTAAACACTATTTTTAGAAATCTTTTTATTAAGGCTCATGGTGGCACTATTCATGATGCATGAGATGCAACACTATGTCTAAACGAGTGACAGGTGATCAGTGAACTTCAGAGATCATATGAGAAGCCAGAGGATATTTATTATCTTTAAATAAACACATTTTGTTTGAACAAAATGCAATTTTATATGCCTTACAAAGCTATTCTGGGTCAGAGAAAGGGCTGTAATATATGAGTAAAACACACAACTAAGTGACTTTGGACCCTGCTCTCTTCATAATTCTCTGTGCTCACAGAATGTTAGGAAAGATATGAATGATGTTGAGGATGAGATCACCCAACCCCGAGGCCCCTTATTATATTTGTGCTAAAGATCTTGCTTCTGAGAAAATGAATGTTGAATGTGAATGAAATTGCATGTAAAAACGAAAAAGGAAGGTTTACTCTAATGATCCAAGTTTCTTCCAAATCCGTATTGCTACAGCCTTAGTTTGGGTCTGCATCAGGTCTCAGATTATTGTTAACAGCCTCCTAATTGGCCCTACGCCCAGTCTTCTATCTCTTCAATCAATTTTACACATTTGTTGTAAAATTGAGCTTTTAAAAACACAATTCTGAACATGCTACTGATCTGCCCAAAATTTTCAGTAGTTACCCACCACCTATAGCAGGGCTTAGCAAATTTTCTTCTGTAAAAGGTCAGACAGTAAATGTTTTAGGCTTCACAGGCCACACACAGTCTTTGTCAATAGTCTTCTTAGTTGTTGTTTTTTTTTTTTTTTTTTACATCCATTAAAAATTTGAAAACCATTCTTAGCTCATGGGCTATACAAGCCAACAGCTGGCTTTGGCCCTTCAGGCTGTAGTTTGTTAACCTATAGAATAAATAAAGTGCAAGCTCCTTAATATAGCATAGCAATCTTCCCATAATTTGGCCTTCTGCTTTCTTTTCAAGTTTTATATTTTGCTAAAACACTTCCCACACCCTCTGCTGTGGGAATTGAATTGGCAGTATCTGGAAGTACAGCAAACTGGGTTTTATACCTCTGTACTTGTTCACACTGCATCCACTAAAATTGTCCTTCTTTATCCAACTGGCAAACTATTCCTCTCTCAAGACTCTACTAAACGTGTCATCTCTTCTATTAAATATTTCCTGACTGCCAAGTTAGAATTGGTCTCTGTAACTTGTACAAATACGGATCGCAGTATCTGTAGCATTTCACTATGCTTATTTAGTCCCCAACTCAAATGTGAGCCTCTCAAAGGCAAGAAAATTACTTACTTGGATTTGTATTCCTAACATACAGTAGCCACTTTTTAAATCTTTATGGAATGAATGACCCCAGGCCTTCTGTTAGCAAGTCATTCAACACCAGCACTAACGTAAAAAGCAGTCCTCTGAATTGTGCATGACCCATACATAGAAGCAAGTTACTACATTTTTAGTCTCTAGAAAAGCTCCCTGAGTCCCACTCTTACATCTTGTGGAGATCTCCTCATACACCCAGCAGGTCATGAGAGTGGTTACACAGATCCTCATGGCAGATTTTTTTTTGATCATTAATGTCATCTTACAGTGCCTGTGCTTTTAGAATCCAAATGGGGACTCAAAACCTATCTTCCAATAAACATACTTTAAAAAATTCTCCTAAGGCCTTTAGTATTATTAGTGATAGAATGATGACCTAAATAGGTGTTGGTGAACTGCCCTTGGAATGTTGCTGTCCTGTCTCAGTGGGGAAAACGTGCTCAGAGTTCCAAGCTGATGACTTATGAGTTAACTTTTGGACATAACTCATTCCTAAGTTTGAGGCTGTCTCTACTTAAAATATATCAAGCATAGGTCAGAGGAACTGGAATAGGAGTCAACCAGATTAAGAGTAAAGCCATAAAAGTGAGAGCCAAAGGGAAATATGATATTACTGTGTTTCTAAAATTAGAGAATGGGCTGGTGAGGCTCCTCATTGCACACCCTGGAGAGAATGATGCATAAATGAAATTGATTTTAGAAAACAAAGGATAGGAGTATTTGGAAGCTTTTAGAAAATAGCAATACTATCTACATTTATTGAACGCTTACTATGTGCTAGGAACTGCTCTAAGAACTTTAAATAGACTATCAATTTAATTTTTCCAACAGCACAATAAGAAGGGTACTATTCTTATCTTTATTTTATGGGTGGGGAACTTGATGCACAGAGCAGTTATTTGCCAAAGATGCCATAGCTAATAAATAGTGGAGCTTAAGTTTGAACCAAAGCTTTCTGAATCCATTGCCCACAATCCAAATAGCTTCAATTATATACATGGAACCACCAACAAAGTGCAGTGTGGAATATAATTACATTATATTATACCTTTATAATATATTTTATATAATTTATATATTTACTTTAAATTTATTTTATTTAATTTTTAATTAAATATTTTATTTAATTTACTATTAATTTATATTAATAATATATATTACACATAATATATCTAAATATATGTATACCTGTATATATATAATTTGTCAGATAATATATCTTCAGAATAATCAACCTTTAGAAAGTGAAGAAAAAGGCCAAGGATAGGAAATATTGTGACCAGATAGTCATCTACCCAAGAGAAGGCTCTGGGAATAAAGGAAATTTTAGAAGCAAGACATAACTACCTTCTGAATGTGCTATGGCAGAAGGTTTCTGGAGTCAATCAACTTAAGATGAGAAAAAGAATCAACAAGTTACCATAATACAAAGTGTAAAATAAATGTTGCTTGACAACAATAGAAACTGCATATGGCATCTTATTAAATTGGGAAAAAGGAGAAAAATAATCACAGTCTTGGCCATGAACACTTTTGAGTAGAGCAGAAATGTTGAAGCTCATGAATGTGTATGAGAAGTGGGAGTAGAAATGGCCAGAGGGTCACTAAAGCACACCATGGAAAAGAAGGCAGAGAAACAGAAGAAGGCAAAAGAATAACAATTTCAGTTTAGACATTTTTATAAGAAATTGATATGGTGGAAATTTAATATTTGCAGAAACAAATGTTGGTTGAGAAAATATTTATTAATATGTATAATATGCAAACTATTTTAAAATAAGAAATTATAAGTATAAACTAGAATAATTTATTTAAAAACACTTTTTAAATGATAAAGTGTTTTACAAACAAGATATTTCTTGGCATGAGATATTATCACCTAAATGTGGGAAGTGAGAGGTCATTTGTCTATTAGGTTCAAAATTGGGTCAGACATCTATAAAATGTGATGTGAGGAGCAAATGCTATATTATGGTTGCATAGCCACTGTCCTATATATGAATTCTATCTATCTTGTGTGGCAAATGCAAAGATGTTTGGTTGCAAAAATCTTGTGCTTTATATCCCAGAAAAGAAACTTCTTCCTGATGGGCTACTATGGCTGTAGCAGTCACCTTTGCCTACCTACTACTATTATTCTCTTTGTGAACTATTTTGCGCACATTCATGGCTTTAGCTCTTAATATGGCTTGACAAAATGTTAACATTCATGGTAGACTTGATGAGTGCCTAGTGATGACCACGGAAAGAATGCTCACTAAGATTTTCGTTGTTGTTGTTTGTTTTTAAAAACATAAATTGAAATTTCATGGACTGAGTTTTCATTTTTTTTCTTGCACATTGGAGAGGCTTATAAAGAGATCCATTAGGATTTTTCATTTCCTTTGGCTAACTTCCTAAGTCACCTTTTACATCCTTATTTCTCAGAGTATAAATGAGGGGATTTAACATGGGGGTAACTGCTTCATAAAATATTGAGATGACTTTGTCTTCTTCCTGATATTCCTTTGACTGAGGTTTCAGGTACATTTAGATGGCTGGCCCATAAAATACGGTGACCACAGTTACATGGGCTCCACAAGTGGAGAAGACGTTAAGTCTGGCCTCCGCAGGACGGAGCTTCAGCATGGCAGCAACAATGCAAAAGTAGGAAATGAGGATGAAGGTGAATGGCAGAGGCAGTGTGAACACACTGATAACCAGACCCAGAATTAGACTGACAGGGGTGTCTGAGCAGACAAGCTTCAGCAGGGCCTGGACCTCACAGGTAAAATGGTTGATGATATTATGCCCACCATAATGAGCAGGGATTGCAATGATTGGTGTGACTGCTACTAAGAAGGCACTGGCCCAGGTTCCCAAGGCCAACTGTATGCAAACCCGATTGTTCATAATGATGGTGTGACGCGGGGGATTGGAGATTGCAACAAACCTGCCATAAGCCATGATAGCAAGGAGACACTGTCATCCCCAGAAAGAGGGATGTGATCATCTGGGCATAACAGCTGGTATAGGAAATGGTGCAGAAGTCCCTGAAGCATTGGGCCAACATATATGGCTCCGAGCTGGTGGAGTAACAGATATCAAGGAAGGATAAATTACTGAGAAGAAAATACGTAGGGGTATGAAGTCGAGAATCCCATCTCACTACAACAACAATAGGTTGTTCCCAAACATTGTGACCAGGTAGAAAAACAGCAGTCCTAAGAAGAAGGCAGCCTGGATTTGAGGCTGTTGGGAAAATCCAACAAGGATGAATTCAGTCCCCTCAGAGGCATTGTCTCTCTTTAGACTGCCCATTTAATTGTCTCAAGTACTAGGAAAGAAGACAAAACATAATGTCACCTACACGAGGAAAATAAGAAGAGCAGCATCTCAATAGCCTGTTAGAGTTCCTGTTTTGGAGCTCTGATTATTGTGTGTCATTTGTTTTACTGGGTTAGACTCAGCTGTTCAAGTATCCAATGGTGGAAATATAGGTTTTCTCGTTGCTTTTCTGTCTTGGAGAACCGTATATCAGGAAAGGCTTATTAAGTTGTTTGGACTGTTAGATACTAAGACAATCATTAACAGTGGGTTAAACAGAATTATTACTCTCATAAAGGGGCGTAGCTAGATGATTGAGTTTATTCTTTTTTTTTTAAAGTATTTATTTATTTATTTATGGCTGTGTTGGGGTCTTCGTTTCTGTGCGAGGGCTTTCTCTAGTTGCGGCGAGCGGGGGCCACTCTTCATCGCGGTGCGCCGGCCTCTCACTATCGTGGCCCCTCTTGTTGCGGAGCACAGGCTCCAGACGCGCAGGCTCAGTAATTGTGGCTCACGGGCCCAGCTGCTCCGCGGCACGTGGGATCTTCCCAGACCAGGGCTTGAACCCGTGTCCCCTGCATTGGCAGGCAGATTCTCAACCACTGCGCCACCAGGGAAGCCCAATTCTTGGCCAAAAAAAAAAAGAGGCAAATATGCTACATCTCCCCACCTAAAATGCTCGTTTATAGTCGGCTTTATTTAAGCTGGTTCATTAATTAGCAAGTAATACTTTTTTTTTTTACAACTGGATCATTGAGCTTAAACTTAAAAATTATTACTTGGAATATTACTCAGCAAGTAATAATTTTTAAGTTTAAGCTCAATGATCCAGTTGTGAATGCTTGAAATACTTCAAATACTTCTTTGCTTTTCAACCTTTTTTTTTTTTTTGGTTGTTTTTCTTATATGTCATATTAAAACCACCTATGCATGTTAAATTAGACAGTGTATATGTAGCTAAAGCTATCCGTCAATTCAGTGGAAAAACATCACAAACCAAAATGACATGAAATAAACCAAGCAACTGGTGGATTCATTGAAATCTCACTCTGTTTAATTGTTCTGACATCCAGTTTCAAATGACAGAAACTTACTATGTGCAGATCTTGCCATCTCCATATAGTTCCAAACAAGAGCTTAAAGGGTGATGGGAAAATCTTATTAGATAAAAGGATTTCATGAAGACAACAGTTACCAGAAATTGTGAAGAGGGACAAGGCAAATTTTGGAATGCATGTTTTCAGAAGTGTTTAAAAGTAAAAGAAGGAAAAAGACAGAGCCCTGTCAGTTTTATATGCTTTCAGTAGGGAGTAAAACAGATGACCCATTGAAGACTCCTTTGGCTTTAAGTGGCATGGACATCTATACACCACCAAATATAAAATAGCTAGTGGGAAGCAGCCGCATAGCACAGGGAGATCAGCTCGGTGCTTTGTGATCACCTAGAGGGGTGGGATAGGGACGGTGGGAGGGAGGCTCAAGAGGGAGGGAATATGGGGATATATGTATACATATAGCTGATTCACTTTGTTATACAGCAGAAACTAACACACCATTGTAAAGCAATTATTCTCCAATAAAGATGTTAAAAAAAAAGATTTTCTTATTTAGACACAGAATCAAATCTCTCCTTATTGTATAGTTATATTAGTGCTGCATATAATTAGGTAATTCTTCATGCTCAATAGGCAGAATGTTGAAATACAGAGCAAAAGCAAGGGAGTCAGCTGGATCAGAGTCTAAATTCTGGTTCAGCCGCTAACAAGCTGCATAATCTTGAGAAATTCAGTTTTCTCATACGTGAAATGGGAATATCACCTAGCCTCTGGCAGGACTGTTCCAAGAATTAGATGAGATTATTTCTGTAAAGAACCTAACACAGTACCTGGCACAATTATACCACCCAAGAAACTTTAGCTCCCTTCCCACTTTCACACCCCACACAGACCTTTCCTTCAGCTTAGATTTCATCCTTGTAAACATGTGCCGAAATGTTATTTCATCCTACCTTTCCTTGTAAGGTTATCATGTTACCAGAAACAATACCATCTGAAGTTTTCGGTTTGAGTAACAACTAAAGAAAGCTTGACTGTGTAAGTCATTAGAATTTGTTCTTGATGGTAGGTGGGAAAAGACCTATATAGAGATGAAAATTACTCACTGACTTAGGGCTGGAGGACAGTAACAGAGAAGTGCACCTCATTCATAACAGAAGCATTTTGCAGTTGGCGACACCCCCACAAATGACTAATCTCCAAGAAGAAATTTGATTCCTTCAACTGCAAGGAAAAGAGGTTTAACACAGGCAGCTGTGGTGATAAATCTTCCTATCGGTTGTGGTTATAAGGTTGGAAAATCTTGAGTTAACTGTGCTGGTGAATCATGCACATTTATTTCTACTTGTTAAATATCTTTTTCTTTTATTTACACAGAGTTGGCTTGTAATAAGACTACCATGAAAGGTTGGTGTCTAAAAAACAATAAAAAAATTCATTTTCTAGCCTTATAATAATAATATAGTTGCCAGTTCACGACATGCAGTTTTTCTTTGCCTGTGCAAATATTAGAATGATATTTCTTCTAGAGGTGTCCAAAATTCTGTTACTTTGTTCCCAGCCACAGAAAAATAAATTGAGGAGATGTCCTTTCTGAATACATTGAGATATTTTTAAAGTATTGGTGTCTGCCAAAAGTGTATAGTCTACTTACAGACCAAAAATATTTAGGTAGTATTAAAAGAAGCCACAATTCAAATGCAAGAAGGAACTTTGGAAATTTGGATAATCTTGTGGTGGGTTTAAGAACTTATAACCTCAGACTTGAAGAACAGTTTCCACTTTGGGGATTTAGGAGATATCCCTGCTTTGTAATTAAGTTTCCTAATGCAAATAGGGAGAGAGAAAACAAATAAGGAGGAGGAGACATCTGCTATATTTCGCTCATTAAAATAATGTTCACTTTCCTCCTAACTTGGTTAATGAGCATTTCAGTGAATGTTCCCTATAGCAATGGTTCTGGTCAGTAAATATGGTGGTGGTTGGGAACCAGGGCTGGTTTTCCTCAAGGAGAAACTTCCTTCTGTCTGGGCAGTTCTTCATTTACTTTCTCTTCTGATAGCAAGTTAAATGTTCAGGTAGTGCTATAAAGAATTTATATTGAGGAATTTTGGGGATCAAAATGTACATCATAGTATGATTGTATAACTTAATTTTGTGTTTACTGGGTCTTCCAAAGATATGCTATATTTGTCAATCCAATTCTCTCCCAAGTATGATTGTGAGCTCAATTTTTATTTAGTTTTTTTTTTTTTTTAACTTGAGGGACTTTTGACCCTGTATAATGGAAGTAAGACTGAGTGTACGTTTTGGAAGCTGTGAGCCCCTTGATTTAGCGACCATATCTGAGTCATCTCCGTTTTCTTTGGAAAACTACCTTGCACAGAGGAAACTCTTGAAAGATGTTTGCTGAAATAAAAGCTCTTGATGTCACTTTCACTAAATGGATTTTTCCATTCAGGTATTTTTATATTGCATTTAATCATGCTATCTGTCTTTGGCTATCTGACCCTGAACAATTTTTTTCCTGAAGTTTTTACTTGTCAATTTCTTGGTGCAAAAAAAATGTATTGATTGACAGAGCAGTGCTCTGTAGAAAGACAACAGAAAAGGAGAACTTTCACCCAGATAGTCACTTCATATCAGACTTTTGTGGGTCACTCCTTCCACAGAGGGTTGATGGTAAGGTTCTGCTTATGTGAGATACCCATTCTTCAAGAATTTTCTGTGTGATTCTATCCTAGGGACCTTCTCACACCCATATATAAAAAAATATATTAAACCTATGTGGAAATTCACAAAATGTGAAGGAGAATAAGATGATGAACATTTGTAGTAGCATACAAATTGAAAGAAATTGCA